>NC_054379.1:164291791-164599916 GCF_017654675.1 Xenopus laevis | reverse complement strand
GATAGGATCTGTGCAGCCACTGGGACAGAATGTTCTGTTATACAGATAGCTAGAATCTCAGCTGCCATAAAGCAGGACAGGACTGCTGCTTACACTGGGGATCAGATAGGATCTGTGCAGCCACTGGGACAGAATGTTCTGTTATACAGATAGCTAGAATCTCAGCTGCCATAAAGCAGGACAGGACTGTTGCTTACAATGGGGATCAGATAGGATCTGTGCAGCCACTGGGACAGAATGTTCTGTTATACAGATAGCTAGAATCTCAGCTGCCATAAAGCAGGTCAGGACTGCTGCTTACAATGGGGATCAGATAGGATCTGTGCAGCCACTGGGACAGAATGTTCTGTTATACAGATAGCTAGAATCTCAGCTGCCATAAAGCAGGACAGGACTGCTGCTTACAATGGGGATCAGATAGGATCTGTACAGCCACCGGGACAGAATGTTCTGTTATACAGATAGCTAGAATCTCAGCTGCCATAAAGCAGGACAGGACTGCTGCTTACAATGGGGATCAGATAGGATCTGTACAGCCACCGGGACAGAATGTTCTGTTATACAGATAGCTAGAATCTCAGCTGCCATAAAGCAGGGCTTTAAGTCAGTCTATGTCTCTGACGTGGCTTTGCCCTCTATACATTAGTTAGTTTCCTGGAAGAGAAACAAGTATATTCTGATGATCGTATCCATATCCAATATCAAATGTGAATGCTGCATTCTTTCCATTGTGGATTTACATTACGCATTTCCAATAATGAATAGATTCATGTTCAGAATCCCAATTCTACAGGGTAGCAACGTGGGCCTGGAAATACAAAACAGGCATAGACGCAAAGACCCGATCGTACGAATCAACGTACGATCGGACTTTCCCATCTCCCGACCCTCCACTAACCATTCAGATCAAAGTCTTTACCATTCCGATCAAATAAGAACAGATCACCCAATGTTCTGCCCCTGACAGCAATCGTACGATACTTATGTCTGACAACACTAGTGACAGTCTCCCACTGAAAATCGTACGATCGGCAATACACGCAGAGATATTATCGGCAGGCGACAGAAATTTTCTAACCTGTCCGATCGACCAAACGACCGATCTCCGATCTCATTTTAAGTGGTGGGGCTGCTATGCACAGGAAACATATGCCCCAAATTTGCACTAAATGTTACAAATTTCTTGGGGAATCCCAGAACACTATTGGACCCAACGCTCAGTTCTGTTCAAAAGAGAGGAGCAGACAGAAAGCACCCGTCCCTAGATAGATTTGCTTCTTGCCTATAGCTCCTTACTAATAAAAGGGGACGTTAATTTAAAATGTGCTTTGGGAGGCATATTTATCGAGGGTTGAATTTCAAATTCATGTTTTAAAACTCCAATAAACTCCCAGAAATTCAGTAGTCCAAATTTATCAATAAAATCTAATTTTCTAAACTGACTCATTTAAATGACCCAAAAATTCGAATCAAATCTGATCAAACTCGATTCGAGTTTTTTCTCCGAAAAAAACTTGAATGCCAGGAAGGCTGCAAACATCTCCAAATTGATCCCTGCCCCTCTCCCATTGACTTAAACAGTAATTCGGCAGGTTATAGGTGGCGAATAGTCGAATTCTTAAAGGGCCAGTGTAATAAATCTTGAAAATCGAATTAGAATTTTTTAAAAAAAACTCAAATCGAATTTAGATAACTCCGCAGTAAAATTTGACCGTGTTGGCCATAAAAAAAAATTTGAATTAACAATTCGACCCTTAATAAATCTGCCCCTTAATGCTAGACCATCTTTGGCTATCTCCCTGTTGCTGAACCCCCTCTTCTAGCAATATGAAGACAGCGGGGCAAGATGAAAATAGTAGCCTCATATCCATGTTACCAGACCTGTGTCTCTTCAATTGAAGGATTTAGATCCAGCAACAGAAGGTCCTTGATATAAAGAGCTCATGCCATTATTAGAAACGGCTCGTACACCAGGATAGACCACAACATTCACCTGTACTAGGATTGGGGTTAGGCTCTTCTATACTTTACAGCAAAGCAAGAGACTAACTAGGGACAGAACACGACCTTCTCTGATCCAACCAATGACCCCTTGCAGTAGCTGTCCCAGGGAAAGGTCTCTTAGGGCTGGGACACACTGGGCGATTTGGGGAGATTTAGTCGCCTGGCGACCAATCTTCCCCGAATGCTTCCCCTCGCTCTGCGCCTGGCTAAAATTAAAAATCGCCTGCGGTAATCACACGCGGCGATTCGTTTTCCGAAGTCGCCCGAAGTTTCCTCGTGAGGCAACTTCGGGCGACTTCCGAAATCGAATCGCCGTGTGTGATTAGCGCAGGCGATTTTTCATTTTATCCAGGCGCAGAGTGAGGGGAGGCATTCGGGGAGAAAAGTCGCTGCGATTAGTCGCCAGGCGACTAAATCTCCCCAAATCGCCCAGTGTGTCCCTACCCTTAAACAGCTCAAACTATTTAAATTACAATATTGCTCATAAGAGCACTTTGTGCACATGTCCTTTTAAAGGAGAGGTTCACCTTTAAGTTAACTTTAAGTATTTAATAGAATGGGCAGTTTGATGAAGCTTTTCAATTGGTTTTATCTATTTATTTTTTATAGTGTTTTAATTATTTATTTGCCTTCTTCTTACTCTTTCCATCTTTCAAATGGGGGTCACTGACCCCATCTAAAAGACAAATGCTCTGTAAAGACCCCCATACACTAAGGACTAGTCCACACGAGGAGATTCGGGGAGATTTTGTCACCTGGCAACTAATCGTCTTGTCTTTTGAGCGACTATCTCCCCGAACTGCCTCAGTGTTTTTCCCCATAGGCTACAATGAAAAGTCGCCTGCACTAATGCACACGCACCGATGCGTTTTCAGTAGTCACCCAAAGTTGCCTCAGTGAGCATTAGCGCAGGCGACTTTTCATTGTAGCCTATGGGGAAAAACGCTGAGGCAGTTCAGGGAGATAGTTGCTCAAATGACAAGGCGATTAGTCGCCAGGCGACAAAATCTGCCCAAATCTTCTCGTGTGACTTTACCCTAACATATATAATCTGCAGACAGATTAAAGGTGGCCGTACACTTAGACCTCGCCAAACGAGCGGATCTTAACCCGATATACTCACTAACGCAGGACAATATTGGGTTAATCCGAACATTCGGCCCTGGGGCCAAACGATCGGATTACAATGATTCGAATGGGTGCCGACGGGTCGCAGGACCAGATCAACTAGCTGAAGGGTCCTGGATCGAAGGAAAAATCAAACTTGCCCAATCTGGCCTATTTTTGGCCTGATATCGATCGGGAAGCCCATACACATGGTCTAAAGGACCGATATCTGCATCTTTAATCTGCCAGTGTACCTTAAATTGGCAGTGTATAGGGCCCTCCAATGGGCTTCCTCGATAAATTTCTGGCCCAAAGTGGGAGGGTTTAAAAATCCCGTTGGATTAGGGACTGCATCGGTTCGTTAATACGTTACTCGATCCGTCCACCCATATTCTTCTCATTGTGATTTGATCGTTGGGCCCTAGGCCCGATATTGCCCACCTCAAGGTGGATGTATCCGGGAGAGATCCTCTCGTTTGGTGATGTCACTAAACGAGCAGATCTTCCTATGTATGGCCAGCTTAAGACTACAAATTTATAATTACTGCTTCTTTTTATTACTCCTCTTTCAGTGTCAGACTGCTGAAATTGCAAACTGGAGAGCTGCTGAATAAAAAGCTAATTAACTCAAAAACCACAAATAAAAAATGAAAACCAATTGCAAATTGTCTCAGAATATCCCTCTCTACATTATACTAACAGTTAATTTAAAGGTGAACAACCCCTTTAATGGCAATAGATATGAAATAACTTCTCATTTACATAATGGCTGTACGTCCCCTGTGTGAGTATAAGAAGGAATGAAAACATTCAAGGTTATAATTTAAAGTCTCAGGAGGGGTAATTTCTAGGAAAATGAAGCAGTGGCAGAATTCTCAAGGCTTGGGATATGGAGTCTGTCTGTTGAGCAAGTGCTGCTCTTGTGCCCCCTTCTTATCAAAGGAGCAGATAGAAATCTCTTCGATTCTAATGAAAAGGTCACCGGCCTGATGTGTTCTCACGTCGAAAACAATGGGGACCTTAATCCAGCGCTCGCTGTTATTGCTGCTTCACGGGGAAAAGCAAAGTTTACATGAAAGGCAAAGATTAGAATATTTACTCTGAAATTAAGGCTTGTGTTTGATGCAGGGACACAATGTACTCAAGCTTGCTCCATAGGTTGAACCACTCAGGGTATTATTGGCTCTATAAGTGGTGGATGAACATGCCCAAACATTTATATTTAACATGGGCAGGCACATTTATTAAAGGTCGAATTTCGAATTCATGCGAGTTTTTTTTAACTCAAATAAATTTGAATTAACTCGAAATTCGATTGGGGAGGTAATTTAAAAAAATCGAATTTCTTAAACTCACACTAATTTTACCGATTCGAAAACTCGAATCTAATTCAACTAAGCTTGATTCAAGTTTTTTCCCCGAAAAAACTTGAATGTCAGGAAGGCTACAAACATCCAAATTGGTCCCTGGACCTCTCCCATTGACTTATGCATGAACTCGGCAGGTTTTAGGTGGTGAATAGTCAAATTTAACAGGCAGGCACAGTGTATACAAGCATCTGTTTTATATTAATCTTTTCTCCTGCTGTTTAGGATTTAGTACAGGTATGGGACCTGTTATCCAGAATGCTAAGGGCTTGGGTTTTTCTGGATAACAGATCTCTAGAAAATCATGTAAACATTAAAGGAAAACTATTCCCCAAAAATGAATACTTAAACTACTTAGATTCTTATCAAACTGGAATATATATTTAAGCAAATATTGCCCTTTTACATCTCTTGCCTTGCGCCACCATTTCATAATGGTCTTGGTGCTACCTCAAAGATCACCTGACCAGAAATACTGCAGCTCTAACTGTAACAGGAAGCGATCACCTGACCAGAAATACTGCAGCTCTAACTGTAACAGGAAGAGATCACCTGACCAGAATACTGCAGCTCTAACTGTAACAGGGAGAGATCACCAGACCAGAAATACTGCAGCTTTAACTGTAACAGGAAGAGATCACCTGACCAGAAATACTGCAGCTTTAACTGTAACAGGAAGAGATCACCTGACAAGAAATACTGCAGCTCTAACTGTAACAGGAAAAGATCACCTGACCAGAAATACTGCAGCTCTAACTGTAACAGGAAGAGATCACCTGACCAGAAATACTGCAGCTCTAACTGTAACAGGAAGAGATCACCTGACAAGAAATACTGCAGCTCTAACTGTAACAGGAAGAGATCACCTGACCAGAAATACTGCAGCTCTAACTGTAACAGGAAGAGATCACCTGACCAGAAATACTGCAGCTCTAACTGTAACAGGAAGAGATCACCTGACCAGAAATACTTCAACTCTAACTGTAACAGGAAGAGATCACCTGACCAGAAGTACTGCAGCTCTAACTGTAACAGGAAGAGATCACCTGACAAGAAATACTGCAGCTCTAACTGTAACAGGAAGAGATCACCTGACAAGAAATACTGCAGCTCTAACTGTAACAGGAAGAGATCACCTGACCAGAAATACTGCAGCTCTAACTGTAACAGGAAGAGATCACCTGACCAGAAATACTGCAGCTCTAACTGTAACAGGAAGAGATCACCTGACAAGAAATACTGCAGCTCTAACTGCAACAGGAAGAAGTGTGGAAGCCAAAGACAGAACTTTTTATTAATTTGCTTATGTGACCTAACAAATATGGGTGTTTGGTATGTTAGTGTGCAACGTGAATCATACGATCCGAGGGGGCTGTCTTTATTTTTTAAAATTGCAGTTTTCTATTTATGATTACCCAATGGCACATAGTACTAAAAAAGTATATTATTATGAAAATGGTTTATTTACATGAAGCAGTGTTTTAGATATGAGCTGTTTTATGCAATATATTTTTATAGAGACCCACATTGTTTGAGGGGTATAGTTTTCCTTTAAGGGGCAGATTTATCAAGTTTAGAATAGTAAATTCGAATTTTTCGAGTTTCAAAATTCACACATTCAAATTTTAATCCCCCTATTCGAATGTAAGTTTGAATGTTACGCCTCGACCATGGAAACAGTCCGAATTTGAATATTCGCCACCTAAAACCTGCCGAGTTCATGTACAAGTCAATGGCAGAGGCCTGTTGAGCCATTTGGAGATGTTAATAGCCTTCCTGACATTTGATTTTTTTTTTTTCTGGAGAAAAAGTCAATTGGTACGAATCGAACAGGAATAAAATACGATTCAAATTGTTGTCAGATTTATTAGATCGAATATTAGACATTCACATTTTAAATAACCTCCCAGTCGGATTTTGATTATGTTCAAATTAAAAAAAATTCACATGAATTCGAAATTCGACCTTTGATAAATTGGCCTCCCCATCGTTGAGTACAAGCTACCTAAAAAGGAAATCATTTTTAAAAATGTGGATTATTTTGGATAAATTGGAGTCTATGGGGGACGGCATTTCCGTAATTCTGAGCTTCTTGAATAACGGATCCCATACCTTTACAGTCTTCTTCCCCCCAACAACTATAATCAGATATGACTCCCCCCAAGCAGCTAGAAGGCTTACTCCGGAGATATATAAAATTTCTGATGAATGATAAATTATGCTCACGTCCCTACACACATCACTGTCACCCACACGGATACCGCAGTGCAGAATTCTCAAGGGCCAAGTAAACAAGTGTGGGAATTTACTTTCTCTATGAGAATAGAGCTCACATGGAGGATTGAGGAGTGAAACTTTTTGCCATGAATATAAAACACCTACGGACTCAAATGTATTGGGAAAAACGTCACCTTGAAAATACATCCATTAACTTTTTTTAATTTTTTTAATTTAATTTTTTTTTTTAAATCACTATTTTGCTAATATTAGCATTATTTCATATTTCACATATTCACTCAACACTGGAAATACCTGAATTTAGGTCTCCTTAAATCTCATTAAACTACAATCTTGCCAGTCAATACTTGGTAAAGGATATTAAAGCGGTTGTTCGCCTTCAACTTAATTTTTAGTATGATGTGGAGAGTGATATTCTGAGACATTTTGCCATTCATTTTTTTATTTGTGTTTTTGAGTTATTTAGCTTTTTATTTAGCATCTCTCCAATTAGCTGTTTCAGCAATCTGGTTGCTAGGCTCCAAATTACCCTAGCAACCGTGTATTGATTTGAATAGGAGACTGGAACATGAATAGGAGAGGCCTGAATAGAAAGATGAGTAATAAAAAGAAGCAGTAACAATAAATGTGTAGCCTTACAGAGCATTTGTTTTTAGATGGGGTCAGTGACCCCTATTTGGAAGCTGAAAAGAGTCAGAAGAAGGCAGACCAAAAATGTTAAACGAAATAATGAAGACCAATTGAAAAGTTGCTTAGAATTAGCCATTCTATACCATACTACAAGTTAACTTATAGGTGAACCACCCCTTTAAGATGAACTATAAATAAATATGTCCACACTCAAGATGCTGAGCAGAGAAGCACAAGGCTGCAAACAGACCTTAGCAAGTGACTCCCTAAATGGAGAAAATTTGGATGTTCCCTAGTTGGAGCAGAGAGTGCCTTTTGTGCCAGCGACAGGTGCACTGAGACATATGGGAATCTAATAACAGGTGACCATCCTGCTAACCCGGACATGTCAAACCTGTGGCCCTTCCCATTGAAATTCCAGCCACTAAACCGCAGGAATGTTGGCATTTCAACTGCCAGTTCAAGAAACAAACAGACACTTCCTACTGAAAGCAGTTACCGGTACATAGTAATGATGGTTCATAAAAGACACCCATCCACCAAAAGTTGATCCTATGGAGGAAAGCACAATTCCTATGAATGGAAAATATTCAGAGAATGGTACTAAAACTAAAAAAAAGGTGTAGACTTCCATGAGATTCCTGTCTCCACCTTGACTCGTTTGTGGCAAAACGACAGTTAGTGGACAAATCTGACCTGTTTCACTTCTCCAGAAATTCACAAAATGGGGGGGGGGGGGGGGGAATTCAGACATTGAAGTGAATGTAACATTTTATTTAAAACTATACATAAGACTCTGGGGCAGATGTAGTAACAGGCGCCAATTTACGAACAGGCGTAGAGGACAATTCACTAGCAAAGAGATTGTCGCTCACGCAGTTTCGCGCCCTATCGCCAGGTGCATTTCCTCGCACGATAATGAACGATTGTTAATCTGCAAACTCACTAAAGTGCGAATTTTCCATTATGTTACCTCTTTCTCTAGAGTTTCCTTCGCCAGCGAACTGATAAGATGAAGCATCATCCCCCTCAATCTTATGTCAGTGACCTCATATCCTGTATGTTGATCAGATGAAGTGACATCCCCCTCAATCTTATGTCAGTGACCTCATATCCTGTATGTTGATCAGATGAAGTGACATCCCCCTCAATCTTATGTCAGTGACCTCATATCCTGTATGTTGATCAGATGAAGTGACATCCCCCTCAATCTTATGTCAGTGACCTCATATCCTGTATGTTGATCAGACGAAGCGACATCCCCCTCAATCTTATGTCAGTGACCTCATATCCTGTATGTTGATCAGATGAAGCTACATCCTCCTCAATCTTATGTCAGTGACATCATATCCTGTATGTTGATCAGATGAAGCTGCATCAGACTCAATCTTATGTCAGTGACCTCATATCCTGTGTGTTGAAAAATTTTACTAAACATACAGCGTTTTTATATTTTGAAGTGGGATTGGCTTTAAAAGCTATAACTATTACAAATTTTAGTTTTTACCTTTTTTTTAACCATTTGAGGGAAATGCCACATTTGTTTTAGGGTGGGCTCATGTCTAGGGCATTAGAATAACTTGTCTTTATTTTACTTCCTGGACATGTGTAATAATAAGTGGCCACTTCAAGCATTTGCACCAACATCTCTAATAAAGACATGTACAAAAGACTTGGGGGCAAATTCCCTAACTGGCGAAAATTCGCCAGCGACGGCTTTGCAGCCATCATAACACTTCGGCAAGCGTAAATTCGCTAGGACAATGCCAATTCCCTAAAGTGCGAAGTTGCGTCCAGGGTGCCGAACGCTGGCGAATTTTCACTAGCGTTACTTCGGCAATCAAAGCGAAGATGTGCTAGCGTTGCCTAATTTGCATATGGCGGAATCTGATAAAGTTGAATGGACGTATATGTTGCAGCAAATAAATTACATTACACAAGCCCAGGGAATCTTAATAAATAAAATAGAGTTGTTATATTGCCCTACACATGTGCCCAGTGTATAGTTTATGTTCCATATGTTAGAAAATGGACAGGGGAACCCGGTTACGGCAAAAAAAAATTTACGAACCTTTGCAGGCTATCACTCAGAAATAAGGACTTGGAAAAATTTTGCACTAAAAATTAAGGAAATACTATGCACTGCATTGCACTTCACCTGGTCTGAGGTGGCGAAGGCAAGTCTGGCGAATGAGGTAACGTTCAGTAAAATCCGCATCTTAGTGAATTTGCGGAGTTACGTCTATTTGCCAGAGCGAAAATTCGGCTGGCGTTAGAGTGCAAAGCAACACTAGTGTCTATCTCCTTCGCTAGCGAAGTGACACCTGCACCTCGATAGTAAATCGGCGACTTTCCGAAATGATGTCACGCTGGCGAATTTTTGCTAGCGTTAGTCACTTTGGAGAATCTGCCCGATGATATTGTCTCTCTGCAAACATGTAATAATCATCTGGACCCTGATGGTGCACTTGTATGTTTTTATCTTGATAGTGTACGAGAGGCCAATGTCACAGGGCAATATGCTTGAATTCAGCCCTAAAAGTGGCACCTTAGAGGGGATCAGATCAGCAAGTGTAAATATACACAGGTCAATATATATATTTGTGTTATCAACTTTTTCTTATGCGGTTGTGGCAAGAGGATTCCTACTGAGCATCGAAAAAAGATTTAACCATCAGCATAGAAAGAGTTTCTTCACTTTAAAGGAACAGTTCAGTGTAAAAATAAAAACTGGGTAAATAGACAGGCTGTGCAAAATAAAAATTTTTTTTTAATATAGTTATTTAGCCAAAAATGTAATGTATAAAGGCTGGAATGAGTGGATGTGTAACATAATAGCCAGAACACTACTTCCTGCTTTTCAGCTCTCTAACTCTGAGTTAGTCAGTGACTATAAGGGAGCCCACATGGGACATAACTGTTCAGTGAGTTTGCAATTGATCCTCAGCATTCAGCTCAGATTCAAAAGCAACAGTTATGACCCATGTGTCCCCCCTCAAGTCTCTGATGGAATTCCCTGCCAAAATAGATGCATTACATAAAAACACAGAAGGGTTGCCACCTCCCATAAGCTAAACTAGCTCCATATAAAATGTGTATGCTGTATGGCCAATCATTTAGATGCATACTGCAGGGCTGTCTATATCAACAGCCAATAGAATGTGGATTTAATATGGGTATAAATGAGATGGGGAGGACTCCAGTTCTGCAGGGAATCCCAACCTTGAATTAATCTAGTTCACTTTACAAATGTAATTTTTAATTTGCTATGTGCTGGATAAAAAGGTTTTATTGGGGCTATAGGTGGCCAGACTACAACCCTCATCTGGGGATCATTTTAGCTTGAATACTGGCCTAACTACCATTTTGTGAGTATCCCTCCCACCCCATTGTCCATTCTGTCACTGGCTGCTAAGTTCAGCATCCCTAGCAACCAGATTTAAATCTGAAATGCAAAATCTGCAGAACAAATTAAAATAAATAATATATACACAAAGAAGGAATCCAAATCATAACAAACATGGCAACGACATCCTTATGAGATCCCAGACCTACATCACTATATCGCCGGTGACTCAGGGCTCGGCAAGAGATTGTTTTTAAAGCCACAAGGGGCTTTTATGGGCTTACCAACAGTTTGTTCAGTAATCATGAGGCAAACACCTTCTTCAAGGAGAAAGATACAGAAATTGAGTCTGATTAGTCAGTCCTTTATGAGCAATTGTGTAACCAAATGCTTTATGGCCCAATTGAGATAACATCCTTTTCATCACCCCTGACCTTTGCATGGGTGGGGGCCCTTCACTTCAAAAGAGGCATCTAATAACCCACTTAAAGGGCTGCTGCTGCGTCTCTCTGTATAAACTACGTGTAAGAGCTGTTCCTGCTGAATTGTGCTTAGTATAGGGAATACCTATGCTGCCATAGTTTTATGGGATCTCTCTGTACAGACTATGAGCAAACTTAGGGACTGTTCCTGCTGAATTGTGCTTAGTACAGGGGAATGCCTATGCTGCCATAGTTTTATGGGATCTCTCTGTACAGACTATGAGCAAACTTAGGGGACTGTTCCTGCTGATGTACTTAGTACAGGGAATACCTATGTTGCCATAGTTTTATGGGATCTCTCTGTACAGACTATGAGCAAACTTAGGGACTGTTCCTGCTGAATTGTGCTTAGTACAGGGGAATACCTGTGCTGTCATAGTTTTATGGGATCTCTCTGTACAGACTATGAGCAAACTTAGGGACTGTTCCTGCTGAATTGTGCTTAGTACAGAGGAATACATATGCTGCCATAGTTTTATGGGATCTCTCTGTACAGACTATGAGCAAACTTAGGGGATTGTTCCTGCTGAATTGTGCTTAGTACAGGGAATACCTATGCTGCCATAGTTTTATGGGATCTCTCTGTACAGACTATGAACAAACTTAGGGACTGTTCCTGCTGAATTGTGCTTAGTACAGGGAATACCTATGCTGTCATAGTTTTATGGGATCTCTCTGTACAGACTATGAGCAAACTTAGGGACTGTTCCTGCTGAATTGTGCTTAGTACAGGGAATACCTATGCTGCCATAGTTTTATGGGATCTCTCTGTACAGACTATGAACAAACTTAGGACTGTTCCTGCTGAATTGTGCTTAGTACAGGGAATACCTATGCTGCCATAGTTTTATGGGATCTCTCTGTACAGACTATGAACAAACTTAGGGACTGTTCCTGCTGAATTGTACTTAGTACAGGGGAATACCTATGCTGCCATAGTTTTATGGGATCTCTCTGTACAGACTATGAACAAACTTAGGGACTGTTCCTGCTGAATTGTACTTAGTACAGGGGAATAGCTATGCTGCCATAGTTTTATGGGATCTCTCTGTACAGACTATGAGCAAACTTAGGGACAGTTCCTGCTGAATTGTGCTTAGTACAGGGAATACCTATGCTGCCATAGTTTTATGGGATCTCTCTGTACAGACTATGAACAAACTTAGGACTGTTCCTGCTGAATTGTGCTTAGTACAGGGGAATACCTATGCTGCCATAGTTTTATGGGATCTCTCTGTACAGACTATGAACAAACTTAGGGACTGTTCCTGCTGAATTGTACTTAGTACAGGGAATACCTATGCTGCCATAGTTTTATGGTACTATAAGCAAACTTAGGGGGTTATTACAAGGGGAATACCTACATTCTAGAGTAGCTCTCACCTTATCCATCCGATTGTAACCCCAGGGAATGCACATAGTTGTGGTTTATTATACACACACTCAAACACACAAATAAAATGATTAATTGGGATTAACATACCAGTTATTTATTTGCTGGCAGGAGTTCTCTCTGTTTATTGCAGAGTATTTGCTATTAGCTCTGGTGCAGGCAGTGCTTAGCTGTTGCCCAATCAAACCTGCGCCTTTTGAGTATCATATTGTCTTCAATAGAAGTTCAGTAAAGTCCCACAGTTGCCCAGGTTTTAAAATACAACATAATGGTCCCAAACAGCCCCCCTTAGGTTTTCATGGCAGCCGTTTGTATAACACTATTTCCTAAATGGTATAACTAGGCAATAGTTAATGATTTGTATTTAGAGGTTCCACCAGCTGTACATATTTTACAGTTTGATTTTAACCTAATATTTCCCAGCAATATTGTTCTTAGTAGAGGGGTATATGTTAGCACAGACCTATAGTATCCCACTGCCCAGTCTATAAGAAAGTCTGATCTGGTAACCTGCCCAAACAAGCGGATCTAAAAAGTAAGGGGCAGATTTATCAAGGGTCGAAGTTAAAATTCAAAGTAAACAAATTAGAATTTCGAGCTATTTTTGTGTACTTCGACTATTGAACAGGCCAAAATTCGAATTTGAAAAAAATTAGACTAAATGAATATCTAAATGTACTCTTGCTTTAAAACATCGACTTCAACCATTTGCCATCTAAAACCTGCCGAATTGCTGTTTTAGCCTATGGGGAACCTTCTAGAACTTATTTAAAAAATCTCTGAAAAATCAAATTTTTTTGGGGAAAATACTTGATCAAATGCACTAAAACTTCGATGCGAATACAGCCTATTCACCTGAAGTTAAAATCTTCAGTTTTTTAAAATAAATTTAGATTGGTCTTTTTTAATTCGAATTTCGAAGTTATGGCAGTTCAAAAAAACTCCCATTACTTTGAAATTCAACCCTTGATAAATCTGCCCTTAAGTGTCTGTCCAGCTGAACTCATGGGTAGCCATCAGGGCCTACAACTAGTACCATTGTAAGGGGCCCCACAATATTCAACATGGGTGTTATGTCACCATAACTGTCTGCATTATTAGCTTTCGTCAGGAACTAGTCGGAAGGATGACCCTGTTTAAATGGGAAGTTCATATTTGTTTATTCATGAATTTCCCGTTATTTATATAGCGCAGTTATTCAGAGTGTAGTTTATACATCATTCCCATCAGTTCCTGCCCTGGTGAAGCTTGAAATACTGTATATGGTCCCTATCACATTCACACACACTAGGGGCAGTTCTATCAGAAGTTAATGAATATGTCTTTAAGGGGGTTATTTATTGAAATCTTGAAAAATTCTAATTTTTTCACTCAAAAACTTGCATGTTTTGAGATTTATTATACTCCGATTAGTGATGGGCGAATTTGCGCTGTTTCGCCGAAAACCGAAAAATTCACACAAATTCACAGTGAATTCACGCCTGGCGAATAAATTCACCCATCACTAACCCCGATGCTGCAAAAAGCCAGAATCCGAAAATCCTCCATTTCAGACCTGTCGAGATAGAGTCCTGCGCGGAACCAATGTCTAAGACCTGAAACGCAACCCGCATATTTAGCAACTTTGATTTGAGACCTGGTCCCGCAACTGCCTTATCTGCAACCCGCCAACCACCATCAAACCGGAAGTGACATCATCAAAAGTGGGTGGGACATGAACACGTTTTGTAAAACTTTAAAAGGAGTAAAATATAGACAATATTACATAAGATGAGACATCTAGATGAGACCCGCAACCCGACCTGCGGATATACCAGCACCAGAAAATCCTCCCCTCCAATATCAATGCATTTCAACTGTATTCACCGCAGTTTGAAACTTTCATTTAAAAATGTATTATTTGATGTTCACCATTTTTCTCCGTTATGAACTATGGACAGCATTGTAAAATGTTACATTTTGGAGGGAGCAGGCTGGTCCTAGAGGTGTCTGAATGAGTTATCCCATAAGGCATGTGTCTCAGAATACCACGAGTGCTCCGGAGGAGACCCGTCACCCAAAAGCTACATGTGTCCATGCTGAGGTGGGCGGCAGGTGGAAGGGGCTAATGTAAATATAAGGCTCTTGGCTGTTTCCATCAGTGTTTCCAAGAACACATTCCAGGGGCCGGGAGAGACAGCTGTCCCATAGCCACGCTCCCATAGACCTCCAGCACAGACGGGACAGCCCTCCAGGTGCAAATGTGTGGGACCCATGCAGCGGAAATGTGCCTTAACCCCCAGCAGTGCTGCCTACTGGAGTTTCTATTGCACATATACTATAGTATTAGTAACTCTAGGCTATGCACAAAATTTTCGGGGCCCCCTGGGCCCTGCTCACCCTGGTGCCCAAGCCCCACCCCTGATCCTGTCCACTCCGCCTCACAATTAAAAGACCACACAGACATCAGCACTAAAAAAGTAACCCCCCACACATATTGATGGTCAGGGCCCCCTTATAAGGTAAAAAAAAACAAAAAAAAACATTGGCACCAGGGCCCCCCATAAAAGTTTTTTTTTTTTTTTAAAAAAAAAAGCATTGGTGCCAGGCAAGTTAAAAAAAAAAAAAGTTACAAGTTAAAAAAAATTGGGGCCTCATTAAATATTTTTAAAAAAAAATTGGTGGCAGGGGCCTATAGATTATTAAAATAAAACATTGGTGGCCAGGGGATTAAAAAAAAAAAACCCCACATTTGATAGACTACAAAGAGTGGTGGTAAATGGAACATTTTCTAATTGGACCAGTGTTGTTAGTGGAGTACCGCAGGGCTCTGTACTAGGTCCCTTGCTTTTCAACTTGTTTATTAATGACCTGGAGGTGCCATTGAAAGTACTGTTTCTATTTGTGCAGATGAGACTAAATTGTGCAGAACTATAGGTTCCATGCAGGATGCTGCCACTTTGCACAGTGATTTGTCTAAACAGGAAAACTGGGCAGCAAACTGGAAAATGAGGTTCAATGTTGATAAATGCAGGTTATGCACTTTGGCAAAAATAATATAAATGCAAGTTATACACTAAATGGCAGTGTGTTGGGAGTTTCCTTAAATGAGAAGGATCTTGGGGTCTTTGTAGATAACACGTTGTCTAATTCTGGGCAGTGTCATTCTGTGGCTACTAAAGCAAATAAAGTTCTGTCTTGTATAAAAAAGGGCATTAACTCAAGGGATGAAAACATAATTATGTCTCTTTATAGGTCCCTGGTGAGGCCTCATGTGGAGTATGGGGGCAGTTTTGGACTCCAGTCCTTAAGAGGGATATAAATGAGCTGGAGAGAGTGCAGAGACTAAGTGCAACTAAACTGGTTAGAGGGAGGGAAGAGTTAAATTATGAGGGGAGACTGACAAGGTTGGGGTTGTTTTCTCTGGAAAAAAGGCGCTTGTGAGGGGACATGATTAGACTTTACAAGTACATTAGAGGACATTATAGACAAATAGCAGGGGACCTTTTTACCCATAAAGAGAATCACGTACCAGAGGCCTCCCCTTCAGACTAGAGGAAAAGAAGTTTCATTTAAAGGAACAGAGTAGGGGGTTCATCACAGTGAGGACAGTGAGGTTGGGGAATGCACTGCCGGGTGATGATTCAGTTAATGACTATAAGAGGGACTTGGATGATTTCTTGGACAGACATAATACAAAGGCTATTGTGATACTAAACTCTATAGTTAGTATAGATATGGGTATATAGAATTTAATTAAAAGTAGGGAGGGATGTGGGTATGGATGCTGGGTTTTCATTTGGAGGGGTTGTACTTGATGGACTTTGTCTTTTTTCAACCCAATTTAACTAACTATGTAACATTGGCATCAGTAGAATTGAACTCGTGGCTTCAGGATTTCAATTATAGCTGTTTTCGTGACTTCGGTTCTTTTCGTCGCCTCAGGACTTCAGTGTCGGCTCCTTTCGTGACTTTGGGTCTTTCTGCCGATTAGGACTTCGTATGTTCGGCACTTTCGCATTCTGCCTCTTCGGGACTTCACAAGCAGAGGCACGGCTGCGGAGCGGTCAAGGGGGGCCTGGCTCTTTGAAAAGTGCAGCACTGCTGGGCCCCCCTTCAGCCCCGGGCCCGGGACACTTGCCCTCCCTCTCCCCCCCTAATGGCAGCCCTGTATGTGTGTGTATATATATATATATATATATATATATATATATATATATATATATATATATATATATATATATATATATATATATATATATATATATATATATATATATATATATAGATATACACAAATTACGTTTTGTGAATGCAATTGCAAACAATTTCCTCCCAGTCTTCACTACTGGTTCTGGCTCTTGACAATGTAGCTGAAGCCAGCTTTTCTCCAGCTAAAATAGGTCTGCTAATAAATTGTCTTTCGTTACAAGTTTGGCAAAGTCAGAACCAGCAATGTAGACGGAAAAATGCAATTAAATGTCCAAGGTTATAAAATAGCAAACTACATAAAACATATACTGTATGTATGTATGTATGTATACACAGAGGAGTTTTGTGCCTGCAGCCTTGTACGTTTATATGGTGACAGAACCATTCTAATATCCTTATTTACAGTAGGGGGTACATTATCCCTTATAATACATGAGTGATACTCAGAGTTCCCTGTATAACTCAGCCTGCAGCCTTGTGCCTTTATATGGTCACAGAACAACCCCTCAGTGACTTCTAATATCCTTATCATTTACAGTAGGGGGTACATTATCCCTTATAATACATGAGTGATACTCAGAGTTCCCTGTATAACTCAGCCTGCAGCCTTGTGCCTTTATATGGTCACAGAACAACCCCTCAGTGACTTCTAATATCCTTATCATTTACAGTAGGGGGTACATAATCCCTTATAATACATGAGTGATACTCAGAGTTCCCTGTATAACTCAGCCTGCAGCCTTGTGTCTTTATATGGTCACAGAACAACCCCTCAGTGACTTCTAATATCATTATCATTTACAGTAGGGGGTACATTATCCCTTATAATACATGAGTGATACTCAGAGTTCCCTGTATAACTCAGCCTGCAGCCTTGTGCCTTTATATGGTCACAGAACAACCCCTCAGTGACTTCTAATATCCTTATCATTTACAGTAGGGGGGTACATTATCCCTTATAATACATGAGTGATACTCAGAGTTCCCTGTATAACTCAGCCTGCAGCCTTGTGCCTTTATATGGTCACAGAACAACCCCTCAGTGACTTCTAATATCCTTATCATTTACAGTAGGGGGTACATAATCCCTTATAATACATGAGTGATACTCAGAGTTCCCTGTATAACTCAGCCTGAAGCCTTGTGCCTTTATATGGTCACAGAACAACCCCTCAGTGACTTCTAATATCCTTATCATTTACAGTAGGGGGTACATTATCCCTTATAATACATGAGTGATACTCAGAGTTCCCTGTATAACTCAGCCTGCAGCCTTGTGCATTTATATGGTCACAGAACAACCCCTCAGTGACTTCTAATATCCTTATCATTTACAGTAGGGGGTACATTATCCCTTATAATACATGAGTGATACTCAGAGTTCCCTGTATAACTCAGCCTGCAGCCTTGTGCCTTTATATGGTCACAGAACAACCCCTCAGTGACTTCTAATATCCTTATTTACAATATGGGGGTACATTATCCCTTATAATACATGAGTGATACTTAGAGTTCCCTGTATAACTCAGCCTGCAGCCTTGTGCCTTTATATGGTCACAGAACAACCCCTCAGTGACTTCTAATATCCTTATCATTTACAGTAGGGGGTACATTATCCCTTATAATACATGAGTGATACGCAGAGTTCCCTGTATAACTCAGCCTGCAGCCTTGTGCCTTTATATGGTCACAGAACAACCCCTCAGTGACTTCTAATATCCTTATCATTTACAGTAGGAGGTACATTATCCCTTATAATACATGAGTTATACTCCGAGTTCCCTGTATAACTCAGCCTGCAGCCTTGTGCCTTTATATGGTCACAGAAGAACCCCTCAGTGACTTCTAATATCCTTATCATTTACAGTAGGGGGTACATTATCCCTTATACAGGGAACTCTGCGTATCACTCATGTATTATAAGGGATAATGTACCCCCTACTGTAAATGATAAGGATATTAGAAGTCACTGAGGGGTTGTTCTGTGACCACATAAAGACACAAGGCTGCAGGCTGAGTTATACAGGGAACTCTGCGTATCACTCATGTATTATAACTCAGCCTGCAGCCTTGTATCTTTATATGGTCACAGAACAACCCCTCAGTGACTTCTAATATCCTTATCATTTACAGTAGGGGGTACATTATCCCTTATAATACATGAGTGATACTCAGAGTTCCCTGTATAACTCAGCCTGCAGCCTTGTGCCTTTATAAGGTCACAGAACAACCCCTCAGTTACTTCTAATATCCTTATCATTTACAGTAGGGGGTACATTATCCCTTATAATACATGAGTGATACTCAGAGTTCCCTGTATAACTCAGCCTGCAGCCTTGTGCCTTTATAAGGTCACAGAACAACCCCTCAGTTACTTCTAATATCCTTATCATTTACAGTAGGGGGTACATTATCCCTTATAATACATGAGTGATACGCAGAGTTCCCTGTATAACTCAGCCTGCAGCCTTGTGCATTTATATGGTCACAGAACAACCCCTCAGTGACTTCTAATATCCTTATCATTTACAGAAGGGGGTACATTACAAGCAGAAGGGCTCAGATTAACAAGGCAGTTGAATAATAACCTGCTGCTTCTTATTCTCAGGAAACTGTTTAGGAAACTATCATAACTCAGAGAAAAGACAGCTGAGAAGTGGCATTTCCTAAATAGTTTTGATTCGCTGCTTCTTTAACACTTCGGCTGCTACGTCAGAAACCGCAGTATCACAAAGGAAAAGTTGTCCCCTACAGGAAGTCACCACTATATTTAGAATATGCTGACGCAGCTCAATATTGCATTAGTCATTATAAACAATTCCGCTTATATACCTTGTGCCTGAGCCACTACCGCAACATTTGTCTCGCGTTTCCTAGAAATAAGGTATAAATAAAATTATACAGTTGATGATTCTTCCACCAGCCTTGAAACCTGAATAATCATCAGTTGGGCTTCTCTCATCACATTTATCAAAGGTCAAATTTCGAATTCATGTGAGTTTTCAAAAAACTCCCCTAAACTCCCATAAAGTTGACCAATCGATCTTTATTAATAAAATCTAAATTGCAATGTCCCTATCCCGCCCCAGACAACATACATATTACACATACTCCTAAAAAAAAAAATTTGGAGGCAGATTTATCAAGGATCGAATTTCGAGTTCATGGGAGTTTATTAAAACTCCCATGAACTCGAAAATTCGACCAATTGAAATTTAAAAAAATAAATAAATAACATTTTTTAATTTCATGTGAATAGGATCGACCCGCAAACTCGATTCAAATTCAATCAAACTCGATTTAAAATCTTGAATGTTAGGAAGGCTGCAAACAACCTCTCCCATTGACTTAAACAGGAATTGTGCAGGTTTAAAGTGGCCAATAGTCGACTTCGAGTTCTTAAAGGGCCAGTGTATGATAAATTTAAAAAATCTAATTTTAATTTTTTTTTTTTTTTAAAAAAAAACGAATCAAATTTTAATAATTCCATAATCGAATTTGACCATTTTGGCATAAAAAAAGTAAAAAATTGGAATTTTCACTTTGACCTTTGATAAGTACACTTTCAAGCCAAGAATATATAAATAAATAAAAAAGAAGAAAACCCATTTTTCTAACTTCCACTCCTTCACTTTTAACACAAGAGTATTTCTTTATTTTTTGTGCCATTTATTTGTGCAATCACACGTTATCTAAAATCAACTGTACCTAATATAAGGTACTATTTTCGTGCCAATAACCATAATTCACATTATCTGTCAGATTTTTTATTTCCATCACTATGTTGTGCAATAAAGTGCATATCTGTGACCTTCTCTCTCAACCAATAATAAAGTGCATTTATTGTGCATAACCCATAATATGGGCAATCTAAGCAAACCCGTCCCTAACAATCCACTTTTATCTTCAACTCCCACGTGCAGCCCCTTTATATCTAGTTTATGAAAATCTCTTGAATTGAAGGTAAAAATCCTCTTTTTACACTTGATGTCTTCACAATTTTGCAGCTCGCACCTGCCCCGCCCCTTTTGTGATGTCATCAGCGGGCAGCGCGGGTCTATAAAAGGAAGGGAAAGTCGTGCTGGTTGAGTTTTTCTATGCTCATCACTTATTGAGCATAAAGATTGAATGAGAAAGTATCAAGCTTTGCCACTGTAGCACCAGTCTGCTTCTACATTTGTTTTGACTGTGTCTTGCTCTGAGTGGAAGTTGCTGATAAGAACAATTAGGTTCCATAGAGTGTGTACATATGGGCAATGAAGTTCATTTTGACTTTATTCTGCTATTCCTTGGCTTTCCCGTTATCCAATCTGTGCATCAGAATATCTTGTTCCTTGGCTTTTCCTGATTGACTGGACCTGGGACACCCATTAGCCCCATCAATGCACCCTGTTAAGGTGGCCATAGACCCATAGATAATATTGTACTTTATTTGGTGCATGTATGGGGGGGGAGACGAGCCTACCGATCTCAACAGAAGACTTGGATATTGGTCAGCTCATCGATTGTGCGACTTCCAGGTCCGGACTGAGAATTAAAATAGGTCCTGGCATTTCAGGTACACAGATGCCCAAACAGCCCCCACCAGCCCACTAAATACTGACTTTCTATGGCACCTTATAGCAGCCCCTCTGGCATTTGCCAGAACCCACAGATTGCCAGTCCGGGCCTGGCGACCTTGAAGGCGCCTGAACATCAGCCACTCTGAAGCTCAGGGCCGTCATTAGAAACGGGCCCGCCCACCGGGTCCCGCCCAGAAACGGGATACACCACAGTAAAAAGGCCACACACAAGTTATAAAAAGCCATTGATGGTCAGGGCCCACTTATAAGTAAAAAAAAAAACATTGGCGCCAGGGCCCCCCATAAAAGTTTTTTAAAAAAACATTGATGGCCACGGCCCTCCTTTACAAGTTAAAAAGATATTGGTGGCAGGGGCCTATACAGTATTAAAATAATACATTGGTGGCCAGGGGCTTAATTAAATAAAACACTTTGGTGTTCAGTAGAACTGAACTCATGGCTTTGGGTCTTTAACTTTGGCTTTGGGACTTCAACTTCTTTTCGCTGCTTCAGCTCCGTTCACAGCTTTGGCTCTTCGGGACTTCGGCTCTTAAGGACTTCAGCGGTTTGGCACGACTTTGGCGCAGTCAAGGGGGCAAGGCTATTTCGAAAAGTGCAGCACAGCTGTTCCCCCCCTTTAGGCCGGGCCTTGTACAGCAGTACCCCCTGTGTCCCCCTGTTGGTGGCCCTGCTGAAGCTGGCCATAAATGTGCAGATTTTACCCTTGTATCTGACGAACAATTGGATGTCGCAATCTCCCGACCTGATATGAACCATTCAGATTAAATAAAGTAGTAAAAGAACAAATAAGACGATATTCTGCCCGTGACAGCATTCGTATGAAAGTTATGTCCGACTAATTCTAATGACTCCCGTTGATATTGTCAGACAAGCAGCACATGCAGAGATATCATTAACCAACAGAATCCGACTAAACGACTGATCTCCATGGTAAGAAAAATGCTGGGTCGATCCACACACGATCTGGAAATCGACAAAACTTTAATTTGTACGACTATATCTTTGCAGCTTTACTTCTGAATTGTCATACAGGTAGAATTCTGTTGTTTCTACCTGTATATCTGATTCAGCTCTACACGTCTGTATCGAATATGAACGATCCTTCCTGTGACCATTGGTTCCGTTTTCGCATGTCCCCCAGGTTAGAGGGTAAATTGGACCATTGCGGGTCAGGTTGGGTAGCAGATTAGTGGGAGAAATTTGCGGGTCGTTGGGTATGGGTCTAACAAAATAGACCTGTGCAGCTCTCTAGTTCATAATTCAGAACACATTCTTGGACTTGGGAGTGACACTACTCATAAATCCCACCTTTCCATTCTGATACGGGAACAATAATATACACCAGGCAGATCTATCATTTAATATATGCCTTTTTATTACAGACATGGAACCTGTTAGCCACAATGCTTGGGACCAGGGATTTTCTGCGTAAGGGATCTGTCCGTAATTTGGATCTGCATACCTTTCCTTAAAGGGGAACTATCGTGAAAATGTAAATTTAATATAAGCTTCATCACACTGAAATAAGAAACTTTCTAAATACAATCAATTATAAATTCTGTACTGTTTCTGAAATAATCAAGTTTATTTTCACTATTTCTCTGAGCATCTGTTTCTCTTCATTCATGCAGCAGTTGGGTGTCAGATATTCATTGACAGTAAAGCTGGCCATAGACTCAAAGATCCGCTCGTTTGGCGACATCGCCAAATGAGCGGATCTTTCCCGATATGCCACTAACGGCATGGCTATATCGGGGGTAATTCGAACGTTCGGCCGTATGGCCGAACAATCGAATTACATTACGCCAAGGGGCTCCGACGGGTCGGTCGGTTAAAAATCAAACCTTCCCGATCGATATCGTGGCCAGATATCGATCGGGAAGACCCGTCGGAAGCCCCCATACACGGGCAGATAAGCTGTCAAATTGGTTCAAACGACCGATATCGGCCGCGTTAAGATCCAATATGTCTTATAGGAGGGCTCCCTTTCCTAGCAGATGTATTAGAGTTCACTCAAATAACTGATTCAAGTACAAACAAAATCTAACAAAATAACTGCCTTTTGCACAAATTCTGCATGTAGAGAGACATGATGTCTGGTGAAATATTGGTTGTAACTGTCAATGAATATCTGACACCCGACTCCCAACATTTCCCAAATTACATTTTGTGGCCCCTTTAAATGTATTAAGTGTTATTCTGCATTTCTTTCAGGTGATGAAAAGAAGGCCCCCCCCTGCTTTTGAGGTATTAAAGGAGAAGTAATCCTATTGTTTTAGCAAAGTTAGACTTTTCCGTGCCCATACCTCTGATATCTGTGCCAAATAGCTGAAAGTGAAGCAGCCAGACAAGGGTTCCCAAAACCAGTAGATTTTTGATTCAGCAATGGGGGCAGCTCTGCTCTGGGGTGTATGTGTGGGGAAAATGAGGGGAGGGGGTACTGTGCAGGGGCCCTATAATTAGCATAGGAATAATGATACCCATGTCATTCTTAGTATATTTCCAACCATGTCCGGACTGAGAATTAAAATAGGCCCTGGCATTTCAGGTACACAGAGGCCCAATCAGCCCACATAGAGGCCCAAACAGCCCACTAAATACTGACTTTCTATGGGACCTTATAGCAGCCCCTCTGGCATTTGCCAGAACCCACAGATTGCCAGTCCGGGCCTGTTTCCAACAGTTTTTTTCCTGAATTCTCGATTTTCTTCAGTTGAGAAGAAAATTTGAGAAGAAATTTGTTTCCTCACTTTTCCTCAGTCTGTCTTTGTTGCTGAGGGACCGCTGGGCCTAAACTGATTCTCCAAGGCTCTCTAGCAATCGCTTTCCTTATGGCTTGGTTGCTAGGGAATGCAAGCCCCGGCAACCGAGTAGTCATTGGAATTGCAAGCCCTATGGCTTTAGCATAAAGAGTTAATCGAAAAGCCCGCAAATATAAAAAAAGATGAAGAGTCGGTCTTATTAGAGGCCCACTGTCTACTTGACACTAAAAGTTCAGTTTAATTGCTGTGCAATTGCAGAGTTGGCATTTGGAAAGTTCCTGTTTAAATGCTGAGAAGTTATTCGCTAGGCACGCAATTATTTTGGACGCTTGCCGACCGTCACCGCAGGACATTACCTAAACTAATTCTGCTTCTCCCCCCACCCCGTCCACTTTTTAATTAGCCGACAAGTTGCCTCTTGAAAAAAAAAAAATGGAAAATCGGAATTATCTCCCAAGGAAAAAAAAAAGTTCTGGAGAATTTATTGCTTATTATATTGTAATGGTGGAGCGCAATCTCCTGTGATTTGCATTAGAGCAAGGCGTGCAGCCCAAATGAGCGCTCCAGGAGAAGCGAGCGGGATACAACCCATACGTCTCTCTGATAGCTCTATTTGTTTTTAACTGGGGGATTGAGCTTGACAGGGAAAATGATTAGCAGGAAAGAGACGGCTAAATTGCGCAGTCAATTATTCTCCATTAAGTTGTCCGGCTACATTTAAATCGCTGCGTTGGGAAGGCACAGTAACGCTCTGCACAAAAAGTGACGGGGTAAGGAGGTTAAAGACTCTCACTATCCACCAAGGGGGTTTCTTAAACAAATGCAATAGGGCTGCAATGCGGAATATCAATGGAATTATTGTTGCACCAACGCAGGCAGGGATTTTGTACCCCTCACAAAGTCATAATGCGCCAGTAAGAGTTTTTACTTTACCAACGGAGATTGTCCTGCAAAGTTCCATTTTTTAACCAAAATTTGCCTTCCAGTGGGAAGTTGCATGTACAGGTATGGGATCCGTTATCCAGAAAGTTATGGAAAGGCCATCTCCCATAGAATTCATTTTATCTAAATAATTCAAATTTTTAAAAATGATTTCCTTTTTCTGTGTAATAATAAAACAGTCGCTTGTACTTGATCCCAACTAAGATATAATTAATCCTTATTGGAGGCAAAACCAGCCTATTGGGTTTATTTAATGTTTACATGATTTTCTAGTAGACTTAAGGTATGAAGATCCAAATTATCCAGAAAACCCCCAATTCCAGAGCACTCTGGAAAACAGGTCCCATACCTGTACTTTATCCTAAACAGCACGAAAAAAGATTAATATAGTGAATAAGGTATTTTGAAGAAGCAGGACCAATGAAAATTAGTTAAAAAAACATCTTTTATTTGTACAAAGTTAAAAATGTATATTTGCATCTCCCTACGCGTTTCGCCCCCACCCAGGGCACTTAATACAGGGAATAAAGTACCCCCGTATTGTAAAATATAAGGATATTATAAGTCACCGAGGAGTTTCATGACCATATAAAAACACGAGGTTCAAGGAGAGTTCATGGAACTCCGAGGAGACTTCTAATATCCTCATATTTTCCAACAAGGGGTACTTTATTTAGTTTAATACACAAGTTTTAGTGAGTCATGTGACAGAAATGACATCACTGCTCACAGTTTATAACTGATGACATCACTACTCACCATTTAGAAGGATATAATTTACAAGATATTCATGGCTTTTGTGTATTATATAAATATAAACCAGATGCTTGTATACAATGTACATACATCTTTAGGCTGTCCTAGCTTCACATGCCTAACTACAGAAAGATCAATTATACGGAAACCTCCAGGTCCCGAGCATTCTGGATAACAGGTCCCATACCTGTACTTGTCTTGCGACATCCTGCTGTGGTGGCAGTATCTCCATTGCTATAACAAACAAGGGAAAGTTGTGCTCACCACTATTTTTTAAAACCATTAGGCGGGGGTGCAATGAGGCTGTGACCACAAAATACATATAGTCAAATACAAGAGTCCTCTGCACTCAACCCATTATCAATATATAATATATTGATAATGGGTTGAGTGCAGAGGACTCTTGTATTTGACTATAAGTATCTCCATTGCTCCCAGTGTCAGTAGGTGAATAATTCAGCAGGGGAACAGGGTGGAAACATTGGCACCTTTAATGAATTGAGCCAATGGAGACACAACTTTGCACCAATTACCATGCCCGCGCCTGCAGACTGAGGCTTATTGTGATAAAAGTTCATGTAAATGTGCCAATCCCTCTAACCTGACAACAACAGATACCAACCACTATTTGCACCCAATAACAGGTACCATTCTCTGATTTACAATACAACAGATACCAAACGCTGTACCCATACTGCACCAGTTGCCAATACCTATATCTACGGTAGATCAGGTGTCAGCCACCCTGTACCCACACTACAACAAGTGCCAGCTCTCCGTACCATTATACATCATGCACAAACATTCTGTACAAAAGGTACCAACCCCCTGTGCCCTCACTCAAATAGGTGGGAACCCCTGTACAATCACAGCAACAGGTACCAACTTCTGTACCTTCACTACAGCAGGTTTCAAACTCTCTACCAATATATTAGCTGGTACTCTGTACTCTCAGCCACCAATCCCTGTACCCACATTATACCATGGGCCAAGTCCCTGTACCAACCCTCTATGCCCTTACTACAGCAGGTGTCAACCCATACACCCCCACAAGAGCTTGTGCCAACTCCTAAAGGAGTGTTATTTTGATGGAATTATTCATGTGGACACAAAGTACAATAAAACTTTTCAAGGGCCAACCTCTCCTCTTGTATGGTCACAGAACCCCTCTGCGACTTCTAATATCCTTATCATTTACAGTAGGGGGTACATTATCCCTTATAATACATGAGTGATACTCAGATTTCCCTGTATAACTCAGCCTGCAGCCTTGTGCCTTTATATGGTCACAGAACAACCCCTCAGTGACTTCTAATATCCTTATCATTTACAGTAGGGGGTACATTATCCCTTATAATACATGAGTGATACTCAGAGTTCCCTGTATAACTCAGCCTGCATTCTTGTGTCTTTATATGGTCACAGAACAACCCCTCAGTGACTTCTAATATCCTTATCATTTACAGTAGGGGGTACATTATCCCTTATAATACATGAGTGATACTCAGAGTTCCCTGTATAACTCACCCTGCAGCCTTGTGTCTTTATATGGTCACAGAACCCCTCAGTGACTTCTAATATCCTTATCATTTACAGTAGGGGGTACATTATCCCTTATAATACATGAGTGATACTCAGAGTTCCCTGTATAACTCAGCCAGCAGCCTTGTGTCTTTATATGGTCACAGAACAACCCCTCAGTGACTTCTAATATCCTTATCATTTACAGTAGGGGGTACATTATCCCTTATAATACATGAGTGATACTCAGAGTTCCCTGTATAACTCAGCCTGCAGCCTTGTGCCTTTATATGGTCACAGAACAACCCCTCAGTGACTTCTAATATCCTTATAATTTACAGTAGGGGGTACATTATCCCTTATAATACATGAGTGATACTCAGAGTTCCCTGTATAACTCAGCCTGCAGCCTTGTGTCTTTATATGGTCACAGAACCCCTCAGTGACTTCTAATATCCTTATCATTTACAGTAGGGGGTACATTATCCCTTATAATACATGAGTGATACTCAGAGTTCCCTGTATAACTCAGCCTGCAGCCTTGTGCCTTTATATGGTCACAGACCAACCCCTCAGTGACTTCTAATATCCTTATCATTTACAGTAGGGGGTACATTATCCCTTATAATACATGAGTGATACTCAGAGTTCCCTGTATAACTCACCCTGCAGCCTTGTGTCTTTATATGGTCACAGAACCCCTCAGTGACTTCTAATATCCTTATCATTTACAGTAGGGGGTACATTATCCCTTATAATACATGAGTGATACTCAGAGTTCCCTGTATAACTCAGCCAGCAGCCTTGTGTCTTTATATGGTCACAGAACAACCCCTCAGTGACTTCTAATATCCTTATAATTTACAGTAGGGGGTACATTATCCCTTATAATACATGAGTGATACTCAGAGTTCCCTGTATAACTCAGCCAGCAGCCTTGTGTCTTTATATGGTCACAGAACAACCCCTCAGTGACTTCTAATATCCTTATCATTTACAGTAGGGGGTACATTATCCCTTATAATACATGAGTGATACTCAGAGTTCCCTGTATAACTCAGCCTGCAGCCTTGTGCCTTTATATGGTCACAGAACAACCCCTCAGTGACTTCTAATATCCTTATAATTTACAGTAGGGGGTACATTATCCCTTATAATACATGAGTGATACTCAGAGTTCCCTGTATAACTCAGCCTGCAGCCTTGTGTCTTTATATGGTCACAGAACCCCTCAGTGACTTCTAATATCCTTATCATTTACAGTAGGGGGTACATTATCCCTTATAATACATGAGTGATACTCAGAGTTCCCTGTATAACTCAGCCTGCAGCCTTGTGCCTTTATATGGTCACAGACCAACCCCTCAGTGACTTCTAATATCCTTATCATTTACAGTAGGGGGTACATTATCCCTTATAATACATGAGTGATACTCAGAGTTCCCTGTATAACTCACCCTGCAGCCTTGTGTCTTTATATGGTCACAGAACCCCTCAGTGACTTCTAATATCCTTATCATTTACAGTAGGGGGTACATTATCCCTTATAATACATGAGTGATACTCAGAGTTCCCTGTATAACTCAGCCAGCAGCCTTGTGTCTTTATATGGTCACAGAACAACCCCTCAGTGACTTCTAATATCCTTATCATTTACAGTAGGGGGTACATTATCCCTTATAATACATGAGTGATACTCAGAGTTCCCTGTATAACTCAGCCTGCAGCCTTGTGCCTTTATATGGTCACAGACCAACCCCTCAGTGACTTCTAATATCCTTATCATTTACAGTAGGGGGTACATTATCCCTTATAATACATGAGTGATACTCAGAGTTCCCTGTATAACTCACCCTGCAGCCTTGTGTCTTTATATGGTCACAGAACCCCTCAGTGACTTCTAATATCCTTATCATTTACAGTAGGGGGTACATTATCCCTTATAATACATGAGTGATACTCAGAGTTCCCTGTATAACTCAGCCAGCAGCCTTGTGTCTTTATATGGTCACAGAACAACCCCTCAGTGACTTCTAATATCCTTATCATTTACAGTAGGGGGTACATTATCCCTTATAATACATGAGTGATACTCAGAGTTCCCTGTATAACTCAGCCTGCAGCCTTGTGCCTTTATATGGTCACAGAACAACCCCTCAGTGACTTCTAATATCCTTATAATTTACAGTAGGGGGTACATTATCCCTTATAATACATGAGTGATACTCAGAGTTCCCTGTATAACTCAGCCTGCAGCCTTGTGCCTTTATATGGTCACAGAACAACCCCTCAGTGACTTCTAATATCCTTATCATTTACAGTAGGGGGTACATTATCCCTTATAATACATGAGTGATACTCAGAGTTCCCTGTATAACTCAGCCTGCAGCCTTGTGCCTTTATATGGTCACAGACCAACCCCTCAGTGACTTCTAATATCCTTATCATTTACAGTAGGGGGTACATTATCCCTTATAATACATGAGTGATACTCAGAGTTCTCTGTATAACTCAGCCTGCAGCCTTGTGCTCATTACACAAATATCACATTACACATTTGCTGGAGGAAAGATCACTGATATGATTCTAGAGGATGGGGACAGTATCGTGGGGTTTGCAAGCTGCGTGTTTCATATCTAGTGATAGAGAGACAGATATATATACTTGTAATGATATAATATGTATAGTTCATTCCTCACTGCTAACACTGATACGATGTATTTCTTACCCCCTGGGGGATGTGAAATTGCAAAGAAGTTACATGTTCAGTTTTCAGGTAATTTACATGCCAGAAAGCCCTGATTATGTTCAGGAAAGTGAGTCGGGAATTGGGAATATGAGTGTATTTCTACTGAATCCCCAGCCACCTTATCCAAACGAGATACTGCTCCTTTATTAGTGTGGGTTTCTTTCAATATTGTTTTCCTAACTCTTTTTTTTTTCTGGCCACTCGTGAGATATTTAAAGGGGATATTCATTTTTTTTTTTTTTTCATAATAATGACCGTCATTTTCTCATCAACAGGAGACTATTTTATTTGAAAAAAATGGCTGTGCACTCACCTTAATACTAATGGATCTACATTACTTCAAACTTGAAGTGGGGCGTAAATTACCATTTGCTTTAACTAGAAAGTGTCTCTTAACTCGCCCTCCAAATTTTTCCAAATAATTTTTTTATTAATTTGAGGTCACTTTAATCGATCGGAAATATAAATAAGTTTAAGATTCAATACCTCAAATCATTTCTTATCTCCAATAGGAATTAGTGTTCAATTCATAGTCATATTATCAATTATTGCCAATTCATTAACTTAATAATGCTACAGTCCATTAAATGCATGAATTAATTTGCTGATTTCCTACCAATTCATTGAAAATAGTTCATTATGATTAATTAACTGTTAACTGAGCCCCACGTACATTCGGGCTGTGACTACAAGCATTATCCGTGCGTCCGTACTGTACGGAATCCCAGGATGCAGTTTGTTTTTTATACATTTGTTGGTCACAGTTGTGTCATGAGATTTGACCTAGGGCCTGCACTAGTAAAATCCGGTGACTCTCACAGTATTTATCATAAAGGGGATATACTATTTTCTCAGCAGATTATTTATCAGCTAAATCAATATACATTAAAGAGTGCATTACCCCTCAGATCCCTGTAAATATATCTGCTCAGTTCCCACTTTTAAAAGTCAGGGAATACGCTCAGATTCTGGGAGATTAGTCGCCCAGCGAAAAATCTCCTCTTCTTCGGGCGACTAATCTCCCCAAACTGCCTTCCGCTGGCTTGACTATAAATCACCAGTGGGATGGCACTCAGAGCGTTTAATTTTCCGAAGTCGCCTGAACTTTCCTTGTGAGGTAATTTCTAATCTAGCAACTAATCTCTCCGAATCTGACCGCCTGCCCTGGGTGCCCTGGGTACAGGCAGATTTGGGGTAACAGTACGGGGTGACGTTAATGCTGGCGAAACTATACCAGCGTTAGTCACTTCGGCCTTTAGTAAATCTACCCCAAGGTGTGTTATGAAACACTTTGGTGGTTATTTATCAAAATCTATATTTTTTGGAGTTTCCACTTGAAAAATCAGATTTTTTCTTTCCTGAAAACCACAAAATCGTCAGATAATCGTCTCCCATTGACTTATGTACAACCTCGGCAGGTCTGAGATGCCGGATTTTTGGATTCTGAATTTTTCTATCCTCGGGGTATAATAAATGATGAAAGATTCAAGTGGCTCTAGCGCTACTTCGCACCCTCACGCCAGACGAAGTTGCGCTATAACGAAGGGACGTAATTCACTAAGTTGCGGATTTTCGTGAACGTTACCTCTTGCGCCAGACTTTACTTCGCCACCTCAGCCGAGGCGAAGTGCAATAGAGTAGATAGGGATTGCTCCAAAAAAGTTGACATTTTTTCTAAGTCCTAAAAACGCAGGCGTCTTTTACTTTTTTAAGGGTGATAGGCTGAAAAAGAGCGAATTTTTTTTAGGGTACCCTCCTTCCCCCCCTACATTTGATAACATATGACACCTAAACTATACTGTGGGCTCATGTGTAGGACATTAGAACACATTTATTAAGGTTCCCTGGCCTTGTGTAGTATTCTGCTGCATATATGGCCATTGTACTTTAACTGCACACAAATTTCTGATCTCTAGCGTATCTTCGAACCGCTGATCGTAACATCGCTAGCGCAACTTCGCAAATGATCGGTAACTTGTGCTCAACTTTGTTTCTTCGTGAATTTGCGCAGCCCTGGCAAATCTATGCCTGGCGAAGTGCAGCGAAATCAACGCTGGCGCAACTTCAAAGGTAAGTAAATTTGCCCCAAAGAGCGTTACCAGTGGATCCCGACATGGGTTGGTGGGCAATTTAAGGGGCACCATATCATTATTAGCTTTATAGAAGTGTCCAAAAGAACAACAATGTACTGTCCCCTTTAAGGCTGAGTCTATGCAATTGGATGTCTCCGTGCCAAGAACATTCTACAGAAACCATTACTCTGAATTGAATTATGATTTCAAATATTAGATATGGACAGTAATTTGTCACATGGCACTTGCCCTAGATTTACTGGTTATCCCCCCCCCCCAACCCAAGGCACCAGCTCAAGTAGAACGTTTAGGCTCAGTCAAGCAATACGACAGCACCCGCTCATTGGTATAACTGCAAAAAGCACAAACAAATGTGGATTTATTGTCACAGTGAGCTGATGAATATGCCGATGACTTGCCATAAAGGAGAGGATTCTGAGCATGAAATGAAATGCTTGCCAGTCAACATCTTGTACCCAACCAGAAGTACCGGAGAAAGCAAAGGATTCTGATGTTTAGCAACATGAGGACACAAACGCTGCTCCTGGCTACCTGATGTTGCACAATCAATAATGGTGCAAATATTTGTCCACTCATACAGCTTTTATTCCAGAGCAATGAACCGGTGAGTAACTCCTAGAAAAAGGAGACGTTCAGCTAAGTACAGCTTTGGAGTTGCCTAACTACACATAACAGCAGGCTGACACATAGTGCTGCTACTTGCCGTGACAGGGATCCTGTCATCGGAAAACATGTTTTTTTCAAAACACATCAGTTAATATTGCTACTCCAGCAGAATTCTGCACTGAAATCCATTTCTCAAAAGAGCAAACAGATTTTTTATATTCAATTCATCTGACATGGGCCTAGACATTTTGTCAATTTCCCAGCTGCCCCGGTCATGACTTGTGCCTGCACTTTAGGAGAGAAATGCTTTCTGGCAGGCTGCTGTTTTTCCTTCTCAATATAACTGAATGTGTCTCAGTGGGACCTGGATTTTACTATTGAGTGCTGTTCTTAGATCTACCAGGCAGCTGTTATCTTGTGTTAGGGAGCTGTTATCTGGTTACCTTCCCATTATTCTTTTGTTTGGCTGCTGGGGGGGGAGGGAGGGGGTGATATCACTCCAATTTGCAGTACAGCAGTAAAGAGTGATTGAAGTTTATCAGAGCACAAGTCACATGACTTGGGGCAGCTGGGAAACTGACAATATGTCTAGCCCCATGTCAGATTTCAAAATTGAATATAAAAAATCTGTTTGCTCTTTTGAGAAATGGATTTCAGTGCAGAATTCTGCTGGAGCAGCACTATTAACTGATTCATTTTGAAAAAAAAATTTTTTCCTTGACAGTATCCCTTTATAGGGGTTGTTCACCTTCAGAAACTTTTTTTTTTTTTTAGTTCAGTTGGTTTCATACAGTTCACCAGAAATAAAGACTTTTTCCAATTACTTTCTATTTCCTATGTGTGACTGTTTTTCTAATATTGAAGTGTAAAGTTAAATTTTTCACCTTGTAAAGCAGCTCTGGGAGGGGAGGGGTCATCGACCCTGTAAACTGTTCTAAACTGATACATTTAGGGTAAGGCCAGACGTGGCGTTTTTCAGTTGTGTTTTTAAAAAAGCTCCATCGGGCGTAAATACACATAAACCGCACTACCACTGAAACGAATGGAAAACACACTATGGCAATTCTCACAGGGCGCTTGCAAGCCGAAATCCGCCACGGGACGCCAGTATTTCAGCAGAAACGCCAATACGTCAAGAAACTACCAAATCAATAGACTATGGGATCTGCAAGTTTGAAAACACACTTTAAGTAAATACGCAGCGTATTTTATATATGGCATCCAAATTCTCGCGAGATAAATCACGCATATACGTTTTTACGCCATATTAGTCTGGTGACGTAATTACGTTGCGTATTGACGATCATTCCTGCTCCATTTTGCATGTAAATAGCTTTTCTATTTCTAGCCAGCGGAATGATGAGGAACGAGAACAATGAGAAGTGAATGTTGGGAAAAGAAACCTACGTGATGGAAAAACGCATGTTGATCTCAGTGGCGTATTTACGCTCAACTGAGCTTTTTTAAAAACGCAACGGAAAAAACGCCTTGCCCTAAGTTAATCCATTTCTTATGTTTGTCCCTGCTGAGCAGAATCCCTGAGTTTCATTACAGGCATCTGTTAGACTTGATACAATAGTTACTGATACTCCAGAGATGCTGCTGAGAAATGGATCAGCTAAGAGGGTTATTTATCAAAGTCTCGAATTTATCTCAATATTTTCTGCTACAAACTCCAATCAAATCCGCTCGGGTTTTTTATGCTTATTTATTATTACATTTTCCCGAAAATTTGCTTTGCTGGAAAAAATCAGATTTTCACAATTTTTTCCATTTTTTTCCAACCGATTTTCAAGATTGTTTCGTAATTTTCACCCGAAAACTTTGGGGTATTGCATGAAACCCAGCGCACATCAAAAAATCATTGGTACTTCTCCCATTGACTTATATGCAACCTCGACAGGTCTGAGATGCCAGTTTTTCAGATTCAAACTTTTCCATCCTCGGGGTTTATCAAATTTCGAAAAATTCGTGATTTTTTAAAAGTCTGATTTTATAAAAAAACAAACACAAATTTTTTGTGATTTTTGCATTCAGAGTTTAGTAAATAATCACCTATATGTTGTAAAATTGTAAAAGAATCTGCACCTGAATTACTGAGCTGCCAGACTCAAACATCAGAGACAGGGACATTCAACTTACTTAGGAGCAAATTTACTAAAGGGCAAAGTGACTAATGCTATCGAAAATTCGCCACCGTGACGTAATTTCAGTACTTTGCCGATTTACTAACGGTCACCGGTGTAACTTCGCTAGCGAAGGAGATAGACTCTAGCGGTACTTCGCTCCCTTACGCCTGCCGAATTTTCGCTCTGGCGAATGGAGGTAACTACGCAAATTCACTAAGAGGCAGATTTTACTGAACGTTACCTCTTGCTCCAGACTTGCCTTCGCCACCTCAGACCAGGCGAAGTGCAATAGAGTAGATAGGACTTCCTCAAAATTTAGTTGAAAATTTTTCTAAGTCCCAAAAAATGCTGGCGAATTTTCCTTTTTTCAGGATGATAGGCTGCAACACTGGGCTCATGTGTAGGGCAATTTCTTGGCTTGTGTAGTGTAATGTATTGGCTGTAGGGATGCACCGAATCCACTATTTTGGATTCAGCTGAACCCCTGATTCCTTTACGAAAGATTCGGCCATATGCAAATTAGGGGTGGGGAAACATTTTTTACTTCCTTGTTTTGTGACAAAAAGTCACGCGATTTCCTTCTACACCCCTAATTTGCATAGGCAAACTAGGTTTTGGATTCGGTTCGACCAGTCAGAAGGATTTGGCCGAATCCTGCTGAAAAAGGCCGAATCTCGAACCGAATCCTGGATTCGGTGCAACCATAAATGGCTGCAACATATACGTCCATTGTACTTTCACTTCCTGCCGTATGCAAATTAGCCAACGCTAGAACTTGGAACCGCTGATCGTAACATCGCTAGCGCAACTTCGCAAACAATCGGTAACTTGTGCTCAACTTCGGATCTTCGTGAATTTGCGCAGCCCTGGCAAATCTATGCCTAGCGCAACTTCGAAGGTAAGTAAATTTGCCCCAATGAGCGTTACCAGTGGATCCTGACATGGGTTGGTGGGCAATTTAAGGGGTACCATATCATTATTAGCTTTATAGAAGTGTCCAACAATGTACTGTCCCCTTTAAGGCTGAGTCTATGCAATTGGATGTCTCCGTGCCAAGAACATTCTACAGAAACCATTACTCTGAATTGAATTATGCGTTCAAATATTAGATATGGACAGTAATTTGTCACATGGCACTTGCCCTAGATTTACTGGTTACCCCCCCCCCCAACCCAAGGCACCAGCTCAAGTAGAACGTTTAGGCTCAGTCAAGCAATACGACAGCACCCGCTCATTGGTATAACTGCAAAAAGCACAAACAAATGTGCATTTATTGTCATAGTGAGCTGATGAATATGCCGATGACTTGCCATAAAGGAGAGGATTCTGAGCATGAAATGAAATGCTTGCCAGTCAACATCTTGTACCCAACCAGAAGTACTGGGGAAAGCAAAGGATTCTGATGTTTAGCAACATGAGGACACAAACGCTGCTCCTGGCTACCTGATGTTGCACAATCAATAATGGTGCAAATATTTGTCCACTCGTACAGCTTTTATTCCAGAGCAATGGACCGATGAGTAACTCTTAGAAAAAGGAGACGGAGACGTTCAGCTAAGTACAGCTTTGGAGTTCCGTAAAAAACGGAAAGTGATTCAAAAACAATCTGAAAACAATTGAACTGAAAAACGTGTTCGGATTTTGAACAACCCCTTTGAAGGGCCAGAGTTTAACAACTCCCAAAATGTCAACCTGGTCATACGAAAAAGTTATTTCAGTGCACAATGTAACTAAACAGGTCCCTAAAGGAATATTGTGGCTAGCTAAGTGCTTGCTGGGCTATTTCTTGCTTGGAGCCACTAATCTTTAGCATCATAAAGCGCATGATGGGCACAGTCAGTGGCTGAAATAATAGGCAAGTGACACATTTAACATCAAGCTGAATGCCAAACAGAGCAGATTCCACACCAGCAATTATTCCAAATATCAGGCTCCTCCAATATACGGGTCAGTGGCCATTGGCCAATACGTGCCATCATCTGTCACAGACAAGCGGGTGAATCATTGGAGATAAATGGCAGATGCTAGCCCCCGGCCCTCATTTGGTTACTATCTGGGAAAATGTTTTAAAGGGCAAGCAAGACCTCGCTCAGAAATAAATTCTCCATCCAGCGCTTGGATTGCTTCTACTACATTGTTGGAAGCGAGGACCAACAGTGCAGGATTAACAAGGCAAGACGGAATCACAGCACCATGCAAATCATGTATAATCTTAAAAAGCCTTTATTGGATTTTTCTGGCTTGGATCTCAAACGAACAACGTTTCAGGCCTCCATGGCCTTTTGTCACTTGACAAAAGGCCATGGAGGCCTGAAACGTTGTTCGTTTGAGATCCAAGCCAGAAAAATCCAATAAAGGCTTTTTAAAATTATAAATGATTTGCATGGTGCTGTGATTCCGTCTTGCATTGCTTTTCCGGTTGGAGTGGACAACCTCGCACGTGCACCTGCTTGATAAATTTGTGGTTTGGGTGAGTGCTGACCAATTGTTCCAGGATTAACAAGGGACAGACATTCTCTCCATTCTAAGTCTCAGATCCACGTGCAGAATTGTGTGCAGCGCTGAGCCAAACACTCCCTCCGAATAAACACGGGCTGTATGAATGCAATGTCATAGTTATGGCTGATTTATTCTTTATTTACTCATATATAATGGCACTCACTCACAGCTCTGCAGCCAAGAAAGAATAGTTCAAATAACAAAGATGGACTTTCAGCTGCCTTATTCATGGCTGCATTCCTCTACTAAATGAACGTCAGAACTCCCCAGCTGATGGGAACTACAACTCCCAGAATTCTCAGCCAGCCATGGCCCATGTTATCTGGTACATGTGATATCCACTGAATTGTACAGGAAGACCACAGCTCGGAGTGCCATAATATTTATTTTTCATTTCTTCTCTAACTCTAGACGAGCCATTGATCAATGTGTTGTGGTTGCTAAGGTCGGTGACACAGGCAACCAGGAAAACAATCATTGGAACGCTGTTTTTTATTGATATTATTGCAACTGAATGCTTGGGTTCTTGGATCAGTGACTTCCCTTTAATGTCAAGAGGATCAGATGGTCCTGCCCCACAGAGCTTGCAGTCTAGCTTCAGATAAGCCGGCACCATTGGGCACTGCTGCCTTTGATTCCCCCATAAATCATTAACCGTTCTTGTGCAAGGCCATGGCCCTTTCTCCTCTTCTCCCTCTCATCAAACAGGCGCCACTCATTTCAGTCGCACATTCCCCCCTCTTTGACCGACCTGCCCAAATCCACCAGTTTAAACATTTACACTGTCGTCACCCCCCCCTCCTCTAACCAAGGTCACTGCTGACATGTGTGTAGGCCGGCGATTTACAAAAAGTACATATTCTTCAATAATTGCACATTTTCTGGATAACGTGTCAGCTGAGCCCAAAAGCCTTTGAGATCAATTATGCCAAAAAATCGAAGGTTTTAAAGGACAAGTAAAAGCCTTAGTGACAATGTGATCAATGGTATCTACTAAAATAGAAAAGGCGGCCCCAATTATGAAAAATCATTGCCCCCTGCTAAATTACTGATCATCAGTGATTCAGTGGCCATTGTATGTGGATAGAGGCCAGAAATTGACCTGTCCCAGTTCTCCTGCAGTAAATGCAGATATAAACACACATCCATTTGTCTTTCATAGCACAATGATCATTTTAAGTAAAGAAAAGAAGATTTCACTATTAGCAGAAGAAGGGTTTCCTTTTCTATAAGGGCAGGCATATTATGGGATTCCCTGCCAAGAGAGGGGGAGTGAGTGATTTATTGATGGAGGAGGAAAGGAGATTTCACCATCAGCATAAGGTGGGGTTATTTGCTGTAAGGGCAGTCAGATTATGGGATTACCTGCCAAGAGAGGGGGAGTGAGTGATTTATTGATGGAGGAGGAAAGGAGATTTCACCATCAGCATAAGGTGGGGTTATTTGCTGTAAGGGCAGTCAGATTATGGAATTCCCAACCAAGAGAGGGGGGGAATGAATGATTCATTGATGGGGAGGAAAGGAGATATCACCATCAGTATAGGAAGGGGTTATTTACTGTAAGGGCAGTCAGATTATGGGATTCCCAACCAAGAGAGGGGGAATGAGTGACTCATTGGTGGGAAGGAAAGGAGATTTCACCATCAGCATAGGAAGGAGTTCTTTACTGTAAGGGCAGTCAGATTATGGAATTCTCTACCAAGAGAGGAGGAATTAGTTATCCAATGGGGGGAAGGAAAGGAGATCTCACCATTAGTATAGGAAGGATTGCTTTACTGTAAGGGCAGTTTATGGGATTCCCCACCAAGATGATAGAGAATGATCCAAGAGACTGCCTTGTTGGAGCTATTGAGTTGAATTGGGGTTTAAAGAGAACTAGGACATTCAAGAATAAAACTTTCCCCAAGGGGAGGTGGCAGTGATTGTATATTCTTTTATACAGACTTGGAGGGGGGTCCCAGTTTACTGTGATGTCTGTGAGCTCCAAGGTCTTGCTGTGGCTACAGAAGGGAGATAATAGGAGTGTATGGAAGGTTGGCAGAAGGGAAGAAGTAGAGGGTTGATTGCAGGATCCCTAGGGGCAGATGCTGAAGGAGCAGGAATTAGTTACAGGAAATATCTGTTCTGTTCCAGTAATAAAACCACGTTTACCCCTAACACTGTTGTTTCTATGCCTTTTCCTCAATGTCTTGTGCCAGTGAGCTGCCTTGTACTGTAACTGGGGGAGGCCTGAGTTGAGAATTACTACTCAGAGGTACTTACAGGCTCTGGTTGGGGTACGTTGGCACTATAGAGTCATTTGGGGGAACACACAGTGAGTTAAAAGGTAAGAGTCACTATTAAACCCTTATTTGAGTTTGGGAAGTTGAGATATATATATATATATAGTGATGTATTCTAGTGCTCATTCATATAGAGGCAGATTAATAACTTGTGTCTTTGTCTTGTTCATACATATTGCACTTTAATGAGTTTTATGACTGTGGCCAGCGAGTGGTTAAATTCAGATTCTCTAGAAGGGGCAGCTATAAGGAGTCTGAGTGTGTATCCGGAGGGGGGGCTTCTATGATAATTGACTGTATCAAAGCCCCCGCACTTCACTTATTCTTGCCCCCTGCTTGGCATCAGAGCAGCCCTGGGTCTAGAAGGAGGGGTTCTGTCGAGAGAGCAGGCAGCACAGCCCACCAGTAAGTCTAATCTGAGCAGTTATAGCAGCTGTTCTGTGTGTTGGGGGATGGGGCGGTGACAGATGGAGACTCACTAGAGTCCCAGGCCTTGCAACTTATATACACGGGTATCACAATGACTACTCTATTATATTCATTCACATGCACCTTCTTGTGGTTATATGGGCCGGCACATCTTCCTGCATTGGTAACATACCTTTAGTCTGTATGGCAACTCCACCCTGAAACTACTCATTGCCCGATCAAAGGAAATGTCATTCTAAGCAACTTCCCAAATGTCCATTCATTGCTCATTTTTTTTGTAAATGACAGTTTCTGTCTCTTGAAACAGTGTCAGCTCTCCTTCTGGTCTCTTAAGCTCCCCATAGACGCGACGATTCTTCTTGCCGAACGACCGATTTTAGCGAAGTCCGACCAATCCTACAAAGTTATCATGCGGTTAGTGGAATTCCAAAGATCGTACATCTTACAATTTCTGACATCTGTCAGGAAATTGATCGGCCAGATTAAAAAATCTTTGTTGGTCCCAGTGCAATGTATCTATGTTTGCAGGGCCAAGCAGGCAGCTCCCCTTTGTTTTCCTGCCAAATTGGTCTTTTTAGTTGATGGACAATTCGTACGATCGTTCCGAGAAAATCGTGGTCTCACAATGAGGATCGGATCTTTTAGAAATCTCAACATCTATGGCCAGCTTTATTCAGATTAAGTTTCAAAAAATATCGCTGTACACCTCAAAAATTAATTTGAGGGGGAAAAAACAGAAAAAATATATAGTGTAATATTTTTGGTAAAAACACCACCATACAAGTGTCTTGATATTGTTTTAAATAGGTGCACCCCAAAGCATTTCATTAACAATGGTGAAGGGTGAATAAAGAGCACATCAAACGTGTATTTCGTTATGGGTGGAAGGTGTGACCTGTTAAATACCCAGAATGTAATCCTTAAAGGGATACTGTCATGGGAAAAAAACATTTTTTCAAAATGAATCAGTTAATAGTGCTGCTCCAGCAGAATTCTGCACTGAAATCCATTTCTCAAAAGAGCAAACAGATTTTTTTATATTCAATTTTGAAATCTGACATAGGGCTAGACATATTGTCAATTTCCCAGCTGTCCCTGGTCATGTGACTTGTGTTATGATAAACTTCAGTCACTCTTTACTGCTGTACTGCAAGTTAGAGTGATATCACCCCCTCCCTTTCCCCCCCCCCCCCAGCAGCCAAACAAAAGAACAAAGGGAAGGTAACCAGATAACAGCTCCCTAACACAAGATAACAGCTGCCTGGTAGATCTAAGAACAACACTCAATAGTAAAAACCCATGTCCCACTGAGACACATTCAGTTACATTGAGAAGGAAAAACAGCAGCCTGCCAGAAAGCATTTCTCTCCTAAAGTGCAGGCACAAGTCACATGACCAGGGGCAGCTGGGAAATTGACAAAATGTCTAGCCCCATGTCAGATTTCAAAATTGAATATAAAAAAGATCTGTTTGCTCTTTTGAGAAATGGATTTCAGTGCAGAATTCTGCTGGAGCAGCACTTTTAACTGATTCATTTTGAAATAAAAATTTTTCCCATGACAGTATCCCTTTAAGGATTACAGTCTGGGTATTTAACAGGTCACACCTTCCACCCATAACGAAATACACATTTGATGTGCTCTTTATTCACCCTTCACCATTGTTAATGAAATGCTCTGGGGTGCACCTATTTAAAACAATATCAAGACACTTGTATGGAGGCGTTTTTACCAAAAATATTACACTATATATTTTTGCTGTTTTTTCCCCCTCAAATTAATTTTTGAGGTGTACAGCGATATTTTTTTGAAACCTAATTTTGGAGGCGGAGGAGAGCCTGACGATTGCTGGATTGGGAGCAGCTGTTTTTTGTTAAATCTGTTATTCAGTTTGCCTTCAGTTACATTGTTGCACAAGTCACAAACAGCAGTGCAGACAATAGCAATTACACTTCCAGGTAATTGTAAAACCAGTGAAAATTTGGGAAGTTGCTTAGAAGGACATCTTTGTTTTAGTAGGTAAAAAAGTTCCCCTTAAATGCAGACATTTGCAGATTATGCATGCAGGGAAACCCAGTATATTGGATGGAAGTGCCTGGGTTCCCACAATGGCCTGTGCCAATAGATCGATAGTTCTCATAGTGTTCTAAAGACTCTGATGTCCAGCAGCACAAATGACACAATTGCATTTTAAGGGTTGTTCACCTTTGACTTAAAGTGGACCTGTCATCCAGACATAAAAATCTGTATAATAAAAGTCCTTTTCAAATTAAACATGAAATCCAATTTATTTTTTTTATCAAAGCATTCATAGCTGTTGTAAGCTGATTTAAAAATTTCAGCTGTCAATCAAGTATTGTCTGCCCCTCCTCTATGCCATGGGCATAGAGGCGGGGCAGACAATTACTTTCACTTTCCATTCAGCACTTCCTACATGTCACTGCTCTCCCCACATTCTCCCTTTCTCTTTACCATTTAATTGTGTAGCCAGGACATGGGGATGGACATCAGGTCCCCCATTCTGGTGCACAAACAAGATTCTGAGATGACACAAGGCATGTCTTAATAACAGTGTCCCACAAAATGGCTCCTGCCTGCTTGCTATCATTTTGAATTCCCAGACTGAAGGAAACAAAATTCAAATAATTTAATTAAAGTTAATTTTGCTTGACTAATGTGATAAAATGTATGACACACACAGGAAGCATAGGGCAGGCAGAGTATGGCACACACAGGGAGCATATTGAAGGCTGAGTGTGGCACACACAGGGAGCATAGGGAAGACAGAGTATGACACACACAGGGAGCATAGGGAAGACAGAGTATGACACACACAGGGAGCATAGGGCAGGCAGAGTATGACACACACAGGGAGCATAGGGAAGACAGAGTATGACACACACAGGGAGCATAGGACAGACAGTGTATGGCACACACAGGGAGCATAGGGCAGGCAGAGTATGGCACACACAGGGAGCATAGGACAGACAGTGTATGGCACACACAGGGAGCATAGGACAGACAGAGTATGACACACACAGGGAGCATAAGGAAGGCAGAGTATGGCACACACAGGGAGCATAGGGCAGGCAGAGTATGGCACACAGAGGGAGCATAGGGCAGGCAGAGTATGACACACACAGGGAGCATAGGGCAGGCAGAGTATGGCACACATAGGGAGCATAGGGCAGGCAGAGTATGACACACACAGGGCGCATAGGGAAGGCAGAGTATGGCACACATGGAGCATAGGGCAGGCAGAGTATGGCACACACAGGGAGCATAGGACAGACAGAGTATGGCACACAGAGGGAGCATAGGGCAGGCAGAGTATGACACACACAGGGAGCATAGGGCAGGCAGAGTATGACACACACAGGGAGCATAGGGCAGGCAGAGTATGGCACACACAGGGAGCATAGGGCAGGCAGAGTATGGCACACACAGGGAGCATAGGGCAGGCAGAGTATGGCACACACAGGGAAACCTAACAGGACCATGCAAGTAACATATCAGAACCACTTTAAGAACAGTATGTACTGCACTATGTGATGTGACACAATGCCTGTGCCCCTTCAACAGTCTATAATAGGTGTGAACAATATGGGTATTTATAGTGTGGGTCTAAGGTTGAACAACACGGGGGTGATTACAGGTGTGAACAATGCTGGTGACTATAGTCTGAATCTAGAATCTAGAATATAAACAATGCAGGGGACAGATAATCTCAGTATTGATACCTTTTCAAGTTACACAACGTTATCATTCATAGCAGTCATGCGGGGGGCCACACAAAGTGGGGGTTGCTGGCTGGATGTGGCCCACGGGTCGCAATTTGGACAGCACTGCCCTAGAACAACAGGGTTCTGCTGGCACCGTGCATATTTCCCAATGTGTGACGTCACAATGGTTATCACTGTTGTCTCATAGCAGGTAAGAGGACCATGATCTCTAGTGTCCCCCACTTGCAGAACACAGGAGAATATGCTGATCTGTATGAGGAGCCGGAGCTGCTATACTGCTTATCACTCAGAGGGGAGTAAATGTACAGTGTACAGACCTCTGATCTCTGTGCCAAACTGACACATTGCAGAGACTCAGGGCTAATAAATGAGGCCATGTTCCCTGCCCCAGTGCCCACAAGCACCCATTAGTTCTCAAGCCCCCTCACATAGTCCATTTCCTAGGGACTTCTCACTGGGGCCATTTAATCCTGGAATGTTTTCATTATATCGTAACCGCTAACAATCCCAGGGGCACCTAGAGCACAAAACAGCGACCCCAGGGATAAATTATAATTGCCGTTGGAAATGTCTTCCGACATATTCTCTGGTAAACTAGAATAAACAGAAGGGCCCCCGGGGGACCAAGCGAGACCACTAGGAACAACACAGCAGTAGCGCTTGAGCTTAGAGGCCATTTACATGGATGACTTGCGTCTGGTTGAAATTTTAATGAGCTTAATTACATTCACAAATCAGGAATGGTTTCTAGGGCGGAGAGCGAGAAGGAATGTCTCAGGTTAAAGGGCAAATAAAACCGTTGACAATTCCTATCATGGTACTGTAAATTTACTGTTTCATTTCCCATCATGATGATCTTCTCATCCCATTATTTACAAAGTGACATTACTTTGGCCCAACTCCTCCACCCCGGGACTTAAAAAAGCTGCAAAAGGTAAAGTTTCCCTTTAACTGTAGTGAAAACACCCACTGTGTATATTTTAGTGTATAGCAGACTGTGACCATTAGGATGGCTTCTTGCTGTAACACATAACCACGAAGGGATTGGCTCTTGCTGAGACTTGGGAACATCAGGGGATTGGTTGTTTTTTTGGGGCACATAACCATAAAGGAAACAGTTATTGCTGTGAACATTAGGGGTTTAGCTGTTGATGGACAAATGACCATCATAATCTCGTCTATTGTCTATCTACCTGTTATTACTTAAATCTCAATAATGTTATATAATGAGATGAAACAAGTTGTCTGTGCTCTTCCTTTGAAGACTTTGTCTTGAGTGGTGGTGGCCCTCACAGCTTCTCATCTTTCTTCTCCCTCCTTTCTGAAAGAATTTGATGCTTTCTAAGGAGGCAAATTGTAAGATCTTCTGGCAGGTTTATACTACTCTCTTGAAAACATCTTTAACTCTGTTCTTTCTTGAAGAAGGAATGTTCACCTGCTGAAGCCTTCAAATGATGAATGATGTTCAATTCAGAACCTGGTAAGAGCTGGCCCTTATATGGTACCTTCTCAGATAGATTAGCAGCTTTCCAGTTTTCTAGAGGTCTTCTAGCAACACCACTAGTCCCAAATTCTTTGTAGAGCTTTTTACATCATCGGGTAAAGCACTGAACGTGTATTGTGTAGACACCTTGATCTCCAGAAAAGCTTTGTTCATCTGCTCCTGACTTGTCTTGTTGATCAGTGTCTCCATATTGCTCAACCATTACTTCATGACCGCCATCCACATGGACTTTCCTTACCATTCTACCCTGTTTCCATCCCATAGCATCTTTAGTGAAACCTTCAATAAGCATACAATCGACAGTGCAAGGCATAACAAGGAACCCTCAAAGTAACAATTTCTAAGGTAGGTGCTACTTCCAAGACTTCATTGATGCTACCTGCATATTGTAAGGAGTGTACAGAAGCAAAGAACCTATACAAATAGCATTCAAGTGTGCATTTGCATTTGTGTTCTTCTTTGCCCTGGTTTTTCCAGTTTCCAAAATGAAGGCTTATGCCTTGCCTAGATCACAAGCTGATTTATTGTAATTCTACCGTATACTTCATCATAATTATGGTCTTCAACTGATATAGACTCTTAAGCCTCGTCATAATCTGAGATAATATTGGAAGGACCCGCATAAGATTTGCTAGTGTGAGATCAATAGACGTCTGCATTCCGTTCTCAGGTGGGAAATTTAATCCATAGTATCAGGACCAGCAGAATCCAAGAAAACTTGAAACAATTTCTTTCCCTCAAGGGTGTGATTATCAGAAGCCGCACATTCTTTCCTCATGTGCTTTCACCTGCGCTGCCCCTCATGAAGGACTGTGGACCCATTAATAAATGAGAAAGCCTCCCAAATCATAGGCAAGAACTCAACCTCTGTGAGAGGAATGTGACCCTCGGGTGGCAACTGCCATGTGAGAATCAGGAAATAAACTTTCATCATTTATTTAATTTCCTCATACACAATGCAGGTTTTGGCATCTTATATTATACCTGTATTGCGTGAGTAAGTGTCAGTGAGCAAAATTAGGAGAAATTCCTATAATCGGAACAAAAAAACGAACTTCTCCCAAACTGTTAATGCTGAATTTTGCATATTCTCCCATATGTGTCCGGAGAGAAGCCATATTAATGCTTCCCCTTCAAGCGTGCATAAGACCATTCTGGCCATGCCAACAAGTGACCTCAGCTGAATGTTATGGCCCAATCATAACCGTTACACGGTCTGATCACTTCTGTCAGGGTATCGGCCGTATCAGTGACAGGTGTGAATGTGCCCGAGCAGAGCTGGAACGTTGACTGTGAGTGGGAACATGGACAGCTGCTTGTTGCTGTGCCTTATTGATAACAGACCCTGCTCCTTATCTTAGCCCCAGGCATTAACCCACTGACTGAGAGCGTATGGGCACAATCCAGTGTTGCTTTCAAAAGAAAGTCGTTGCACTCAATGGAAAATTCAGATATTGTAGACTGTGGGCAGAGCTGTCATTAATTTACGTGAGACGCGGGTGGGTGGGAAACTGAGTTTGTGAGACCCCTGTTATTTATAGAAGGTAGAACTATCCATCCCTTGGTCCTTCAGTTGTTTTTAAGCATAAATCCCAGCAACTCCCTTCATGGCTTGGCTGTCAATGGATGCTGTGGGTCAGGCAGCACTGATACCAAATGTTACTGTTGCCTTTCAACCATACTGTCTGTCCATCTTGACCTACTGTCCCAATCATGTCTTTTTCTCTACATATTGCTCTATACTCTATATTTTGACCTATTACCTCTAGCTTTCCCTACTGTTTCCATGTGGTCCCACTATCTCCATCATAGGTTAGCTCCATCATGTCTTACATTCTCTTATCCTCACAGTCTTCATCAGATCTCCTGCCTTCAGCATGACCTACTGTTTCCATCTTGACCTACTGCCTCTGCATGTCCTACTGTCTCTATCTTGACCTACTGCCTCTGCTTGTCCTACTGCCTCCATCTTGCCTACTGCTGTTCTGTCTACATCTGGCCCTACTGTCTCCATATTTCCCTACTTTTTACATATTGTCCTGTTGTCTCCAGCTTGCCCTACAGTCTCCATCTTGGTCTACTGTCTCCATCATGTCTTTATTTCTACATATTGCTCTATATTCTCCATCTTGGCCTACTGCCGTTAGCTTGCCCTACTGTCCTCACTGTCTCCACCAGTTCTAGCTCCATCAGGACATTCTTTCTTATCCCTACTGTCTCCATATTGACCTACTGCCTCTGCATGTCCTACTGCCTCCGTCTTGACCTACTGTCTCCATCATGTTGTTCTATCTACATCTGGCCCTACTGTCTCCATATTGCCCTGTTGTCTCCACCTTGCCCTACAGTCTCCATCTTGGCCCACTGTCTCCAATATGTCTTTACATATTGCTCTATACTCTCCATCTTGGCCAACTGCCGTTAGCTTGCCCTACTGTCTCCATGTGGTCCCACTGTCCTCCATCTGTCCTAGCTCCATCATGTTGTATATTCTTTCTTATCCCTACAGTCTTGACCTACTGCCTTCAGCATGTCCTAGTGTCTGCAACTTGACATACTGTCTCCATCATGGTGTACTGTCTACATCTGGCCCTACTGTGTCCAGCTTGCCCCACTAATTCCCTCATGTCTTACATTCTATGTCTTAACCCTACAGTCTCTATCTTGACCTATCACCTCCAATTTGCCTCCAGACTACATGCACCTCTCCTGCAGGCATGACTCTATTGATAATGCCTTTCATATTCTGTCATTAATTTGCATCTGAAAAAGGAGATTAACAGTGTTCAGGGCATTGTGGAAATCTCAGTCCTGACTCTACTGAGTCAATGGTACAAACAGATTCTGCATCCAGTAGCAATTGCAAGTGTAAAATCGAAATATTTCAATTATATTTCTGTTCATTGGATTTTTTTGTATTAAATTTGTTCAATATATGTTTATATTGGGTGAACTTCCCTTTCCTAATGCCTTCACACCAACAGACTCTATTGTATGTGAAATGAAGGCCTCTTAGAATAGAATGGGTTGCAAGATTACTAGCACAAGATTTGGGGCTAGAAAAGATGTTTTATCCAAAGATTTTTTTTGCCTGACGCCTGCTGCTTTCTAAACACGCTGTTCCTCCTCCAGCAGCTGTTGGCCTCGGCTAATAATGTTACGTGTGCTGATATAACACTGTTAAGGCAGCAGCTTGACCTGAAATGTTGGCCGGAAATCACTCATTGCTTCCTTTAAAGTTTCACAGTTGAAAGTGAGCAGTGAATAAAGTCATGCCAATGATTTCTGCTGGAGTGCAGTGTGGGGGGCAATTTCTGATTCACTGACCATCAACTCGGACTGATCTGCTGGAATACCGGAAACTTTCCTGGTGGCCTTCATAGATTTTTATTTAGTAATGAAATCAACTTTTAGACCACTTTTTTTTATAACAGAGCTGATTCTGACATACATAACATAATTTGAGTTTGTGGATAAAAAAATGAGCATTTTATTCCCACCTTATACTTCCATAATGTACATCCCATTCTCACTTTGTTGTCTTATCAATTTTGAGGATATGAATGGAGAAGAGAAAGGACTCTGGGCATCTTTATTATAGAACACTTTCCATGCTCCCGGGATCTTCATCAGTCGAAGAGATTTGACTGAAATGTTGCTCAGCCATACTGTGCGATATCTGTCTCCCCATTCAGGTACAAATGGTATGAATCTGTAATTTCTTGAAATATGTCTTAGGCTTTCTGCCCAACAACCACAGCAAATATGACCTTATTATGTAAGTGGCATTAGCCAACCCCTTAGTACCTCTTGACTATACCAGTGTCTAACTGGGGGGTCTCCCCACCTCAGTTGAGAAATTCAGGTCCTACAAAAGTCACATCACCCACCCCGCTGCATACCACTTCCCTCTCTACCACGATCAGAGGTGGGGGGCAGGCCTGGGTCATCTGGGGACATGGGGCCCAGGACAGCCAGGGCCCACTGGGTTTTTTCCCAGTCCAACTAGAGTCCTGCATGGAACCAATTTTTGAGACCTGGGCCCACGACCTGGATCCAACCTACAAGTACCTTATCTGGAACCTGATCCCCAACCCGCTGGCCGCCATTTAACAGGAAGTGGTGTTGCTGCAAATCGGAAATGATATCATCAGAAGTGGGCAGGGCAGAAAAAAATTCATAAAAATGTTTATTGGAGTAAAACATAGATAATATATATATATATAAATAAGTCCCGCATCTCTACCTGCACCCAAAAATTTCAACAGCAACTAGGTTTGCCATGTTTTCAGTTTGGGGAAACCAGGCAGGGGGGCGGGTGGATGCTGTTGGGGGATGGGCCAGTGATGCTGGGGGTGGGGCTGATGTGGCGATCAGCGATTGGCTGATGCCATGTCATTAACTTCAATGTCCTGTCCAAATTTTCTAATTTGGAAATCCTGACAGGCACTTTTCACCCGGACAGCCCTTCTGAAAACCAGGCTGTCTTGGTGAAATCCAGACAGGTGGCAACTGTACCTGCAGCTTCTTTTTTTTGCAGGTACACGACCCACTCTAGAAATGAATCTCCTTACATTGTGTCCACTGCCCTTAAGGCAGAACTAAAGCCTAACTAAAGAAGTAGGTAGAAATGTTGTACATGATGTTTTGTGCTTCTGTACCAGCCCAAGGCAACCACAGCCCTTTAGCAGTAAAGATCTGTGTCTCCAAAGATGCCCCAGTAGCTCCCCATCTTCTTTTCTGCTGATTCACTGCACATGCTCTGTGCTGCTGTCACTTACTGAGCTTAGGGACCCACTCACAATATACAGTACACATAGAATAGAAATGTCACAATATAAGGCTGATTAGTAATTAATACACATAATTACTACATGGCAGCACAGAAACCAGTGCAATTAGCATCAGAATTGAATAATCAGCAAACCTGTAGCATCAGCTTATATTACAGCCAGGGAAGCTCATTTTCTGCTGGATAATTAGTGACGAGCCCTAAGCTTAGCTTCTCAACAGCCAATCAGAGCCCACTGAGCATGTGAGTGTCACAGACACTTTCCAAGATGGTGACCCCCTGTGACAAGTTTGAAGTCCTGGATCATTGCTGCTATTGACAAGCTCAAACTTTAGCCTCGAGCAATAAGTTCACTGTATAAAATATGGCATTTTTAGCCACATTCAATTTTAGGCTTTAGTCCTCTTTTAAGCATCTGAAGACTTTCACATCATATTAACCCCTACTGGAGTCATGTGCCTGCACAAGGCATTCCCTGTATAGAGAGATGTCAATGGTATTTATGACTATGGTTAATAACTAGAATCATTGTTTTGTATTCAGCTTATCCATTATCTGCCCTATTTCATCTTGCAATGGCGACACAGCTGCTGATTTATATAAACTATATTTAGGGGAACACACCATTTGCACCAGTCCAGGGTTCCATCCGTTGTCAGAGTTTCCCATTTACCCAGCGAATTTCTGACAGTTGCAAGGCGGCTATTAGTCACTATTCAGCAGACGGAGCTTTAGGGCAAGGCCAAACGTGTTTTTGCGGTGTTTTTACTTTGCGTTTTTAAAAAAGAACAGCCAGACGTAAATACGCTACTGAAACCACATGCGACCATCAACATGCGTTTTTCATGCGTTTTTCAGCACGTAGGATTCTTTTCCCAACATGCACTTCTCATTGTTCTCACTGAATTTGGACGCCATATTTAAAATACGCTGCATATTTACGTAAAGTGTGGTTTCACTTAAAAACGCCAATACTGGCGTCCTGTGGCGGATTTCAGCGTGCAAGCGCCCTGTATGAATTGCCATAGTGCGTTTTCCATTAGTTTCAGTGGTAGTGCAGTTTATGCGTATTTACGCCTGGCTGTTCTTTTTTAAAAACGCCACGTCTGGCCTTTCCCTTAGTCTCTGTCCAGTTCCAATTAAATGGGATTTTTTTTAATAAAAAACTATTTGCAGAGGAATCCAGTTTAAGAAATGCCCCCATTATAGAAGTGGTTTTGTCTGAGTGAGTGCTTTCATTTGTCCGGGGGAAGGAAACAAGGAGCGCACAGTTGGCCAATGTTATTGCAAATAAGAGAGGAATGTGTATGAGTATTGCTTTCTGCAGAACAACCTGCATGGATTTGGGGGGGATTCTGACTCCCAAACATCACCAAGAGGAGGGATCCCAATTGCCTGTTATCTCCCACAGCAAATGAATCTTCCTGGAACCAGTGAGACTGACACTGGTTCTATCCTCTCCATATTCAGGAACCTTCACACGTTTTGTTATCAATTCTGTTGCATTTGAAGCTGCTAATATTTGCGACTATTCTAATGTTCTGATTGGCCACTTACTATGTCCTCATGAGGCTATGATTCGTCGCAGGTATATTCTAGCAGTGGTGTAACTAGTTGTTACTGGACCCCATAGCAAATTCAATTGAGGGCCCCAAAATATTGATAATTGTTCATTAATTATGGCCTCGCTGGGTCCCCTACACTCCCAGGCCCCCCTGCAACCACAGGGTCTGCTTCCTCTATAGTTAAGCCCCTGTATTCTAGTCCTGCCAACTTTAATGTTGAAGACACATGCTGAGGACAGTTGAAATATTCTGATTGGCCACTTGATCAAGCCCTAAGCTGGCCATAGACTCAAAGATCCGCTCGTTTCCCCGATATGCCACTAACAGCATAGCTATATCTGAGGTAATCCGAATATTCAGCCGTATGGTCGAATAATTAGATTACGATACGCCATGGGGCTCAGACGGGTCGGTCGGGTTAAAATCTAACCTTCCGATCGAAAATCGTGGACAGATATTGATCGGGAAGACCAATACATGGGCAGATGAGCTGTTAAATTGGTCTAAACGACCGATATCGGCAGCTTTATCTGCCCGTGTATGGCCACCTTTACTGTATGTCTATTCTAAAGCTTTGATTGGCTTAAGGTTATTTCTAGTCCAGCCCTGGAATTCTGTATCAAAATTAAGTCTGCATCGGATTCTTAGGTATAAGCCTGCAAGTACCGATATAGGACCTGTTATCCAGAATGCTCTGGACCTGAGGTTTTCCTGATAACAGATCTTTCTGTAATTTGGATTTTCATACCTTAAGTTTACTAGAAAATAATGTAAACGTTAAATAAACCCAATATTCTGGTTTTGCTTTCAATAAGGATTAATTATATCTTAGTTGGGATCAACTGTTTTATTATTACACAGAAAATTTTAAATTTTGGATTATTTGATTATAATGGAGTCTATGGGAGACGGCCTTTCCGTAATTCAGAGCTTTCTGGATAATGGGTTTGCGGATAGCGGATCCCATACCTGTATAAGTATCTGGCAGCATTGGAAGAGGGTTTTTTTTATTTTATTTAGCATATAGGCATCTGAAGGCCACCCCTTTAAAGCTGTCGCCATAGGAACAGACCCTCAAGCGCCTATAAGGTAAATACACCAATGCCTAGAGATAACCACCATTTTGGAGGTGGCAACAGTTCAAGGGTTTTTCTGCATCACCCGGTGCACTCGTTTTTGATCCGGAATATGAGATGGGGTGGATGCACCAGCACCAAATTCGGCCAGGCAAGGAGTGTGTTTGAATGAATGACATTAGTTCACACAACTGCCCACTTATTTTATGGTTTTTATTTATGGTTATTTAAATGGTTGTAAATGACCCCTGTATTGTTGGGAGATCTAGTAGTTGCATGTGCATAGAATTGGCCCATCTATATATTAATAAACGTTAAAATAAAGGTTAATTTCCCCTTTAAATAAAAGCCTGATTACTACTATGGACTTACTGGATCCAGGGCATCTGATTCCTGTTATTAAGTGACCCCCACAGACAAAAGGCAACTACAATAGGTGGTCTCTGCCCAGAGTATGGCCTGTCACTCACACTCCCCGCTCCACCGGCCTCTCAACAGTTAAATAACTAGTTAATAAAGTGACAATCCCATAATAAAAATAAACGTTTTCCTGTGAAACTGAGATCCAACGGATTTCGCAAGAGAAAGTGTGATCAGCGGGAAGTGAAGCAATTTCTTTAGGCCTTCAAAGTGTGGATTTAATTGTAATGGATGTGAAACCAAACAAACTTCTGCGCAGCGCTGAGTGGGAACTGGGAAGTGCGGCTGCTAAATAAATACAAAGACTTCAAATGGAAATAAATGTGAGAACTATTTTTTTAAGAAGAAAGAAGGGGGAAAAAAGGACAGAAAAGTTTTACTTTGTGCAATATGGTTTCCCTTCTGTATAAAGTAACTGAGACATATATCAGCCATAAAGCAGGACAGGACTGCTGCTTACAATGGGGATCAGATAGGATCTGTGCAGCCACTGGGACAGAATGTTCTGTTATACAGATAGCTAGAATCTCAGCTGCCATAAAGCAGGACAGGACTGCTGCTTACAATGGGGATCAGATAGGATCTGTGCAGCCACTGGGACAGAATGTTCTGTTATACAGATAGCTAGAATCTCAGCTGCCATAAAGCAGGACAGGACTGCTGCTTACAATGGGGATCAGATAGGATCTGGGACAGAATGTTCTGTTATACAGATAGCTAGAATCTCAGCTGCCATAAAGCAGGACAGGACTGCTGCTTACAATGGGGATCAGATAGGATCTGTGCAGCCACTGGGACAGAATGTTCTGTTATACAGATAGCTAGAATCTCAGCTGCCATAAAGCAGGACAGGACTGCTGCTTACAATGGGGATCAGATAGGATCTGTGCAGCCACTGGGACAGAATGTTCTGTTATACAGATAGCTAGAATCTCAGCTGCCATAAAGCAGGACAGGACTGTTGCTTACAATGGGGATCAGATAGGATCTGTGCAGCCACTGGGACAGAATGCTCTGTTATACAGATAGCTAGAATCTCAGCTGCCATAAAGCAGGACAGGACTGCTGCTTACAATGGGGATCAGATAGGATCTGTGCAGCCACTGGGACAGAATGTTCTGTTATACAGATAGCTAGAATCTCAGCTGCCATAAAGCAGGACAGGACTGCTGCTTACAATGGGGATCAGATAGGATCTGGGACAGAATGTTCTGTTATACAGATAGCTAGAATCTCAGCTGCCATAAAGCAGGACAGGACTGCTGCTTACAATGGGGATCAGATAGGATCTGTGCAGCCGCTGGGACAGAATGCTCTGTTATACAGATAGATAGAATCTCAGCTGCCATAAAGCAAGACAGGACTGTTGCTCAGATCTCGGATCTGTGCCACTCTCCAGGCAACAATGCTAGTCACTGCACCACCATGCTACCCAGTAAAGCTATTTATATATGTCTGATACTAAAAGCAATATTTTTTGCTATTCAGGACTAACTAACGCTTTCAATAGCAGAGATTTTACAAATATTTTTTTGCAACCTGTGTACCAGAAAGGTTTGTTTCCCCTTTAAATAAAATGTTGTGCTGATCTCATACTGTTAATGTGCCGTTAAAAAAAAAAAAGCACAGGGAGAAGGTGCTACAGAAGGTGGCAGATCCCATACAGCACCCACTGGAGCCTGTGCGTATGAGTTTATTAGCAATATGGCAGTCACGCGCGTGGATGTTATGTACATTAATCAGTCGGCCAAGCATGACTAAGTCTCTGAGCAGCTTTATGGCTCGACCAGCTGCTGCTCCCAATAAGCTTCAGAATCAGAGCGAGAGGCGTGCGCCTAAATACTGCAACTCCCAGCACCTCATGCACCGGATCCCCCGCTAACAGCCGTGTGTTCTGCCCTCCCTCAACTCATGTCTCTGCCATATTGCTGCTCATTAATGGCAGTTTATGCACTCAGCAAGTTCCACTGGTTGTTTAATGGTTAAATCTGACGATTCTTGTACCACTCATATAGTAGGGGGCTGTGTAAAGGGAAAGCAGGGGAATGGGCATATATAGGGATACTCTATGTAGTACAGCAAGGGTTCTCCCTTAAATTAACTGTTAGTATGATGTATTATATGAGAGTGATATTCTGAGACAATTTGCAATTGGTTTTCATTTTTTATTATTTGTGGTTTTTGAGTTATTTAGCTTTTTATTCAGCAGCTCTCCAGTTTGCAATTTCAGACATCTGGTTGCTAGGGTCCAAATTCCCCTAGCAACCATGCATTGATTTGAATAAGAGACTGGAATATGAATAGGAGAGGCCTGAATAGAAAGATGAGTAATAAAAAGTAACAATAACAATACATTTGTAGCCTTACAGAGCATTTGTTTTTTCAGAAGGGGTCAGTGACCCCCATTTGAAAGCTGGAAAGAGTCAGAAAAGAGTCTAAATTACCCTGGCAACCAGGCAGTGGTTTTAATAAGAGATTGGAATATGAATAGGAGAGAATCCGAATAGAAAGATAAGAAATAAAAAGTATAACAACATAACATTAAATATATAACATTAAAATTGTAGCTTCACAGACTAATCATTTTTGGCTGCTGGGGTCAGTGACCCCCATTTGAAAGCTGGAAAGGGTCAGAAGAAGAATGCAAATAAATAATAAAACTATAAAAAAAAGAGCAATTTAAAAGTTGCTTAGAATTGGCCATTCTATAACATACTTATAATGAACTTAAAGGTGAACCACCCCTTTAAAAGAGAACTAAACCCTAAAAATGAATGTGGCTAAATGGCATATTTTATATAGTGAACTTATTGCACGAGGCTAAAGTTTGAGCTTGTCAATAGCAGCAATGATCCAGGACTTCAAACTTGTCACAGGGGGTCACCATCTTGGAAAGTGTCTGTGACACTCACATGCTCAGTGGGCTCTGATTGGCTGTTGAGAAGCGATGCTAAGGGCTCGTCACTAATTATCCAGCAGAAAATGAGCTTCCCTGGCTGTAATATAAGCTGATGCTACAGGTTTGCTGATTATTCAATTCTGATGCTAATTGCACTGGTTTCTGTGCTGCCATGTAGTAATTATGTGTATTAATTACTAATCAGCCTTATATTGTGACATTTCTATTCTATGTGTACTGTATATTGTGAGTGGGTCCCTAAGCTCAGTAAGTGACAGCAGCACAGAGCATGTGCAGTGAATCAACAGAAAAGAAGATGGGGAGCTACTGGGGCATCTTTGGAGACACAGATCTTTACTGCTAAAGGGCTGTGGTTACCTTGGGCTGGTACAGAAGCACAAAACATAACGTACAACATTTCTAGCTACTTCTTTACTTAGGCTTTAGTTCTCCTTTATCAATGAAGAGAATAAACCACACACCCTTACTCTAGGGAATAACCAATCCAATCTTTCATACTGTTGCTGCGTTGGCATCCAGGAGCTGATTGGCTGCCATGCTTTACTGCTGTGGGATAAAATATCATCAGTTTTATAATCTTCCCCCAAGGTCTCATTACTGGTCAAAATGGAAAGACTTTTTTTTTAGGTGTTTTTTTCTACCAAATATTTTGGTTGTGTTTGAAGACAAGGTGAAAAGGAAGTAGATAGGCAACTTAGTATCCACCCAACTAACTGTCACTTATTTCTTTAAGTCTCATAACATTATCCTCCTTTGCACTTTACTTTTTCCCATATTCCCTACGGAGCAAAGGAAGGGCCAAACAACAGCAGAATTTCATATAAAGGGAACTTCTAAAAAATTGACATTATATTTCCAAAAGTGAAGATAATGGAATGAAATTAAAAAATGAATCCCTAAAATGGTACCATAGGGGCATGGAGAGGACTTTCTTCTGTCCCAGACGATGTGGATGAGTGAATTTTTTCACCAGCCATGCGAAATTCAGTGCTTTGCCATCTGCTATAATATAGTGAATAAAGTACCCCCTATTGTAAAATATAAGGATATTATAAGTCACCGAGGAGTTCGATGACCATATAAAAGTACGAGTTCGAAATAATATCCTCATATTTTCCAGCAGGGGGTACTTTATTTATTATAATACACACGTTTTAGTGAGTCATGTGACATAAATGACATCACTACTCACCGTTTTTAACTGATGACATCACTACTCACCGTTTATAACTGATGACATCACTAGTCACCGTTTGTAACTGATGACATCACTACTCACCGTTTATAAGGATATAATTTACAAGATATTCATGGCTTTTGTGTATTATATATATTATTATTATATATATTATTTTTTCAGTTTAGGATGTAGGGGAACACTGGGGGTGCTGGGAGTTGCAAAATCCACGTGGGGGAGAAGGGGAATCATAGAGGAGTCTGGATCCAGGGAAGCAAGGAGGCTGCTTGTGCTGAAGGAGAGGCTTAATGCTCCAATTCCATCTCCAGTGAGACAGTCTCTCCGAGGGCTGCAGGGAGTAGGACGCCATTAGGAGGCTATTTGCAGAACTATGAGACCCCCCAATCTGAAGATGTTATAGGAGACAGATCTTGTGTTTGTATCTGCCATGTTGGTCCAAGGAAAAGCGGTTTAAACGGGTGGTTCACCTTTAAGTTAACTTTTGGTATACAATTATTAGGGATGCACCGAATCCACTATTTTTGATTCGGCTGAACCCCCAAATCCTTTGTGAAAGATTTGGCCGAATCCTAATTTACAAATGCAAATTAGGAGTGGGAAGGGGGAAACTTTTTTTTCTTCTTTGTTTTGTGACATAAAGTCATGGGATTTTCCTTCCCTGCTCCTAATCCTGCTGAAAAAGGCAGGCTCCTGGCCGATTTCCAAACCGAATACTGGATTCGGTGCATCCCTAGTAATTATAAGCAACTTTTCAATTGGTCTTCATTATTTCTTTTTTTTTTATAGTGTTTAAATTATTTGCCTCCTTCAGCTTTCAAACAGAGGTCACTGACCCTGCCCAAAACCTCTGTAAGGCTACACATTTATAGCTATTGCTACTTTCTATTCGGGCCTCTCCTATTCATATTAAAGTTTCTTATTCAAATCAGTGCATGGTTGCTAGGGGAATTTGGATCCTAGCAACCAGATGGCTGACACTGCAAACTGGAGAGCTGCTGAATAAAAAGCAAAATAATTCAAAAACCACAAATAATAGAAAATGAAAACCAATTGCATATGGTCTCAGAATATCCCTCTCTACATCATACTAACAGTTAATTTAAAGGTGAACAACCCCTTTAGTCATGCTCTGAGACGTACCATATGTAATTCTCCATCTACAATCTACATAACACACCCCAATCATTACTAAACAAGCTCAGATAGGGATCTTATTAAGCTGTAACATTGCTGAAAGGCCTCCTATGTAAGCGGCTGCCAGGTCTCCGGGGGGTAAGTCCAAAGCTTCCAGAAATGAGGAGCTGTTGAAGGAGAGGACATGTTGGCCTAAGTGGACAATGGCTTGATTTTCCCCATAATCAGATATCATGGTCTAGATCAATGATAATGAACCACCTTCCCTAAAATAGATTCAATGGGCATCATTGTGCCTTTGTAATGGATTAAGGGGAGAATTCCATTTTAGCCAAATTTGCAGTTGACCCCAACCACGTCACTCAGGCTTTTATTACAGTTAATCTGATTTGGCCGTAAAGCTCACCTTCCACCAACCTCTCCCCGTCCCCATCTCTTCTGATACATAAACCAGATGAATTTACAGAGGTGATCCAGAAAGCAGAATCTGATAATATGTATTTAAAGGGGCCATACACCTTTAAATTCAATTTTAATCTGTAATAGAATGGCTCATTCTAAGCAACTTTTCAACTGTTCTTTATTTTTTATAGTTTTTGAATTATTTTCATTCCTTTTCCGACTCTTTCCAGCTTTCAAATAGGGGTCACTGACCCCATCTAAAAAAACAAATGCTCTGTAAGGCTACAAATGTATTGGCTCTCTGAAGAAGCTGACCTTAGCGAAACGCGTCAGGTGTGACATCACTTCCGGTTCAAGACACACACAGATTAGAGTTGGAACACTTTGGTGATTACATTGAATATTAACAATATTGCACTAGGTTCTGTTATTTGTGTTTTTCCATAGCCTGTGGCGCTGATCTTTAATTGTATCTTGATGATCCAGTGGAGAAACTGTGAAAAAGAATCTGAGGGTTTACTTTTCCTTTAAATCTTGCAAATATTTGTTGTTTTTTGCAATTTTAACTCTGTTATACAAATGTATTGGGTTGGGGGTTGCTTCTAAAATATTTATAAATGAGCAAACCATAAATTAGCGGACTGAACAGCTACATGTGCCCCCCCCCCCAAAAAAAATCTCAAACTTTAGGGAGTGTCCTTGGCAGCTGGTGGTACTTCTGATTCTTTTCTAACCTATAAATGATAACAAATATGCAGATAAAATATCTCTTTTCAGAATAATCTATGCCCATAGGTTTTACTTACTGTGTAAAATAAAGGGTAAATTTCCCTTGTAATCTGTAACACTTTAGGGTAAGGGCACACGGTGAGATTCGTGGGGAGATTAGACGCCCCGGCGACAATCTCCCGAACTGCTTTCCCTACCTTCCCGCCGGTTAGAATGAAAAATCGCCAGTGGGATGGCACTCGCAACTCTTTGTTGTCCAAAGTTGCCTCACGAGGAAACTTCGGAAAACGAAGCGAGGTGAGTGACATCCCGATGGCGATTTTTCATTCTAATCGGCGGGAAGGTAGGGAAAGCAGTTCGGGAGATTGTCGCCCCGAAGAAGAGAAGATTTGTTGCGACTAATCTCCCCGAATCTGCCCGTGTGCCTTATAGTGCATTATAATTCTCCTGGAGCAAATAAATAACATTTATAGTCATGGGGGCACATTAAACACACAAGGGATTTCTCCATCAGATAAAAAGGGAGTAAATACGATGTACACCCAGTAATCCAGATTAACGACCCAGCACCTCCCACTCTATAATACAGAGCATTTAAGCGGATTGCAATATGGCAATGGGAATTACTATTTCCTCTCTGTTACTGGGGGAGCCAAGTCTGCCTGTGATTGGCTGCAGGAGGAGAGTCAGTCAGCTGCCCGGGCATTTTGATTGGCTCTATTATTATGGGTTCTTCTGTTGTCAAGACGTAGCAATGAAAACATCAGACATATTAAGGAGTTTGACAAGTTGTCGCCATGAAGTTATTTATTCATTTTAGGATTACTAATATATACGATTATATACGATATATATGATTCTGGGACAGACACAGCTTATTGAACATTTGCCTTTTTTGAGTTGGAAAACTGTCATTTATTATCACCAGTCAAAATAAGGGACATGAATACGGGGAATCTTGGTATATCCCACACTACACACAGTATATCAGGTTAAGAAGATTTATGGTGTATTAAACCCCCAGCCAGTATACGTAACAGGAGAAGGGGGCTGTTATTTTTGCTGTATGAACCCCCAGCGTATGAGACTGAAGAGACGGGAGATTGTGGGATATTAACCCCCCTCCCCAGACAATATCAGGAAGACGAGAGATGAGCATTTGTGGTTTATTGAGCCGCATATTAGCCTATGAGTAAGTGGCACGAAACGCATTAGGCTATACATGTCCTTATAAACGTTATTTACATTTTTCCAGTTTATTGAGCCACCACACAAAGGTAAAGTACAAAAGATGGCAGTTTGTGTATAAGAAACCTCTGCCAATGTACGGAACAGGAATCCGGGGAATTTCTAGTATATTAACTCCAAGCAAAAGAGAGGGCATGGGGGTTACAAGTTATAATGACCCCTATTGACCTGACAGTTTGGTGCAAACATCACAGCCCCCCCCCCCCCAGTGGTGACTTTTTCAGTTCTATCTGGATATTATTCTCCAGAATGAGTCTGTAATCATAAATAGAAGCCACCGAGCCCCTGACCCACCCACGGGGGCTGCAATAACAAGTTTAGGGAGGAGAAACTCTAATTAGATTCCCTCCTGCAAAACACACAGGTAGCAATTACCTGCATGACGGAAACCTACATCTCCGTTACATCACCTCCCAGAAGACCTCCCTGTAGTATTGATTATCCACTGGGAATAGCCACATGCCCAGGGCACCTCATTAACCCCTTATCTACTGGAAGGAAAAGTGATATACTGATACATTGTATCCCAGTCCTCTCCCATCACTTCCCACTGATTCATTGTATCCCAGTCCTCTCCCATCATTCCCCACTGATTCATTTTATCCCAGTCCTCTCCCATCATTCTCCACCCATTCATTTTATCCCAGTCCTCTCCCATCATTCCCCACTGATTCATTGTATCCCAGTCCTCTCCCATCATTCCCCATGATTCATTGTATCCCAGTCCTCTCCCATCATTCCCCACCAATTTATTGTATCCCAGTCCTCTCCCATCACTTCCCACTGATTCATTGTATCCCAGGCCTTTCCCATTATTCCCCACCAATTCATTGTATCCCAGTTCTCTCCCATCATTCCCCACCAATTTATTGTATCCCAGTCCTCTCCCATCACTTCCCACTGATTCATTGTATCCCAGTCCTCTCCCATCATTCCCCACCAATTCATTGTATCCCAGTCCTCTCCCATCATTCCCCACCAATTCATTGTATCCCAGTCCTTCCCCATTATTACCCACCGATACATTGTATCCCAGTCCTATCCCATCATTTCCCACCAATTCATTGTATCCCAGTCCTCTCCCATCATTCCCCAGCAATTCATTGTATCCCAGTGCTCTCCCATCATTCCCAGCAATTCATTGTATCCCAGTCCTCTCCCATCATTCCCCACCAATTCATTGTATCCCAGTCCTCTCCCATCATTCCCCACCAATTCATTGTATCCCAGTCCTTCCCCATTATTACCCACCAATACATTGTATCCCAGTCCTATCCCATCATTTCCCACCAATTCATTGTATCCCAGTCCTCTCCCATCATTCCCCAGCAATTCATTGTATCCCAGTGCTCTCCCATCATTCCCAGCAATTCATTGTATCCCAGTCCTCTCCCATCATTTCCCACCAATTCATTGTATCCCAGTCCTCTCCCATCATTCCCCAGCAATTCATTGTATCCCAGTCCTCTCCCATCATTCCCAGCAATTCATTGTATCCCAGTTCTCTTCCATCATTCCCCATGATACATTGTATCCCAGTCCTCTCCCATCATTCCCAACCTATACATTGTATAATAGTAATACAGGCACTAGTCGGAATAATGAGCCTGAGAATTTTAATCCATTAACAAATTATTTATTGTTTTAATATTATCATTTTGGGGCCGTGTCTGCGAGTCTGAGATCTATGGTGCCAATTAGTTCTGCATAGGAGTCGGCATCTCTGGGCCTTTCCAAATACCAACCAGAAACATTTCTCCTGGTATCTTGATTTAAGCACCAGATCCCTAAACATGACAGTTTCAGTCTTGCCTCTGCTTTCCATTGCAGTTTATAGGATTCCTGTACGTTGCGTATTTGCATTGACCCTAGTGTGTAATTGTAACAGGGCATTAGATTGTAAGCTCCACTGGGGCAGGGACTGATGTACTTACTGTATATACATCGCTGTGGACCATGTGAGTGCTATATAATCAAATAATTATTTGTTATAATATTTACTGATTCCCCTTCCCAGTGACAGACCTTGGGCCAGATCATTCGGCGCAGCCCACAAGCCAATCTAGAATGTACTTAATGTGTACGGACTAATACTTGTAGCATTTGGCTTTTGTCCTTATTGTCAGGGGCCCCGGAGCACTTAGTTTACCTCCGCCAGTCGAAATGAAAACATGCATTAAGATGTTGTGTGGCTCTCAGGAGACGCCCGGCCACTCGGAAAAGGAAAATAAAAAACTCTTCTAAATAGTAATCCAATTCCATCAATCAATAATTGCACCGCTACCCCTCCATTCTGTACCCCCCCTACTACCACTTTCCTGTGTCCTTACTCCACTGGTCAACCCTTTCCCTGCCTGCTCTCTGCAATCTATAAAGATAGGACTCATAATAATGAAACCAATATTATACAGTAAATAGACAGATAGATAGATATCCCCACTACTACTATAGGCACCATCTCTCCCTACTATACCTGCTATCCTACAGTCACACTCCCTTCCCAGAGACTATTATCCCACTGTTACTATAGGCACCATCTCTCCCTACTATACCTGCTATCCCACAGTCACACTCCCTTCCCAGAGACTATTATCCCACTGTTACTATAGACACCATCTCTCCCTACTATACCTGCTATCCCACAGTCACACTCCCTTCCCAGAGACTATTATCCACTGTTACTATAGACACCATCTCTCCCTACTATACCTGCTATCCCACAGTCACACTCCCTTCCCAGAGACTATTATCCACTGTTACTATAGGCACCATCTCTCCCTACTATACCTGCTATCCCACAGTCACACTCCCTTCCCAGAGACTATTATCCACTGTTACTATAGACACATCTCTCCCTACTATACCTGCTATCCCACAGTCACACTCCCTTCCCAGAGACTATTATCCACTGTTACTATAGGCACCATCTCTCCCTAATGTTCAAATTGTTATATTTGTAAGGAACTTTTTTGCCTTGCTTGGGTTAGTGTATTTTTAATATCATAGAACCATCTGGTACGGAGTGGAGTACAAAGATTTGCAGCACTTTATGTCCATACTACTAGTAGGATTTCTGCAATACCAATTGCTAAACAAACTGAGTTTTTTCTGTATGAACCCTTGTAAGCAGATATTCAGGTTTGTTGCGTGCAGACATATGTATGTGTATATAGACATATTCTTGAGCATATACACTATATACATATATATACATTTTACTACCTTTAATAAGTCCTGACTTATTTAATTGAATAATTAACAATAAGAAACTCCTCTCTGTGAATTTGTACAACTACAAGTCTCAGCATGCCCTGGCAAGGGAAACACTTGAAGAGTTTTAAGCCCAAATCAAACATTGCATAAAGCCCTTAAGTAAGAGACCCTTATTGGATGGGGGGGGTCTGAAATACTTGGGGTGGAGGATGTTTACTCAATGGAAAGCATTAGAGGACAACAGGCTACAGAACTTTACAGCACATTAATGATAACAGTGATTAATGCTCATTAGCCGCACGTTAAGAATCCTTTCAATTGGAGCCTTTTCCGTAGATATCCGAAAGCTCAGAACATTCAATGGATCTTTCATGGCTGTGCGGTTATCAAATTACTCGGAAGCAAAACTCTCGCCCACTACTTATTCATTTTTAATGTTGTCTTTGTATTTACCTGAAGAGCCAAGGGCCCATAACGAGATGTTTTTGCCTTGTAGGAACCCAATTTTAAGTTGTGCCCCACAGTCTGGCTCCTGCATTTGTTTTCTAAAATAAAACCAATAGTGGGGCCACTCAGTTTAGAGTAACAGTTCCACTTCATATATATACATGTCCTACCCATACTGGGACCCTTTAGCTGTTGTTGAACTACAACTCTAAGTACCCCGTGAGTCATAGGATAGACCATAAAGGACCAGGACTGAGGTGCCCGAGCTGGAAACCTCATTCTTTTATTCCCATGTGGGCACCCCAGACTTTCAGAAATGACAGTCCTATCCCCCAAAACATCTTTACTGCCCATTAGTCTACCAATGAGGAAGATACAGAAGAAAGATACAATGTTTACGTTTCTGTATCAGAGCCTTTTATATAAGGTAGAAGGTTTTAACTCATAAATTAATGATCTAGTTTAAGGCTCATGGCACTTGTGGTGATATTCTGCTGGTGCCAAAAAGCCAGAGCTCTGCATTGCCTTCTGTTTAGTGGCTCCACATGTTATACACAAACTATGTACAGATTTATGATGCAATGTCTAACAGAATGCCCAAATGCCAATGACCACCTTGTAGCTAAAGGCTGTCTGTAGCAATAACAGAGCAAAAAGCAAGGCATACTTATTTATGAACTGATGGCTTATTGTTGCCTTTGGAACTGATGGAAAACATTAATTCAAAGTGTCACCATCTTGCCCTACTGTCTCCTACTGACTCAATCTCACCCTACTGTCTCCATCTTACCTTACTTCCTCCATCCCATCTTGCCCTACTGACTGCAACTTGCCCTTCTGTCTCCACCTTGTCATACAGTCTCCATCTTGCCCTCCTCTCTACATCTCACCATACTTTCTCCATATTGTCCTTGTTTGGATCTTAAACTACTTTCTCCATCTTGCCCAATTTCTCCAGTTTGCCCAACTGTTTCCACCTTGTCATACAGTCTTCATCTTGCCCTACTGTTTACATCTCACCCTACTTTCTCCATATTGTCCTTGTTTGGCTCTTGACCTACTTTCTCTATCTTGCCCAATGTCTCCAGTTTGCTCAACTGTCTCCACCTTGTCATACAGTCTCCATCTTGCCCTACTGTCTACATCTTACCCTACTTTCTCCATATTGTCCTAGTTTGGATCTTGACCTACTTTCTTCATCTTACCCTACTGTCTCCAGTTTGCCCTACTGTCTCCACCTTGTCATACAGTCTCCATATTGTTTATTAGGGGAAAGGGAAAAATCAACTCTTAAAATTCACTTAAAATTTACTCTTTGCTCCTCAGACACCCAATGAGTTATAACCACACGTTGTTTGTGACTGTAATTTTATACAAATATAAAAATGTTCTCCAATTTCTTACACCCACTATGTTTAGCTCTCAATATCTCCACCTGGTAACTTCCAGATTCAGGATAATTGTCCACCAACGGTGACTTATTCACTCATTAAATGAACTTCCACCTATTATCCTCGTATGCTGATTTCTTAATTAACACCACCCCATCAATTCCACTTATGTTGGTTGAATATTGGGTGCTATGTGCTCTTATTTCACATCTGTGCCACTGTTTGTACTATATTTTATTAGCCTTGACTCACCTATTTAACTTTCGCTCTCAACTGGACTGTTTCCTTCTCAACTAAAACATGCTCTTGTCACCCCCATTCTGCAAAAACCCTCTCTTGATCCCTCCAATCTTGACAACCTATCTCTCTCCTACCTTTTATCTCTAAACTACTTGAGCACCTAGTCTACAACCGACTAACCTCATTCCTCTCTGACAATAACCTGCTTGACCCCCTACAATCTGGTTTTAAGCCACAACACTCCACTCAAACTGCCCTGACTCGACTAACTAATGACCTTTTAACCGCTAAAGCCAACAATCATTTCTCACTACTAATACTTCTTGATCTCTCAGCCGCATTTGACACTGTAGATCACCCTCTCCTCCTCCAGTCCCTCCAGTCACTTGGCCTTCGTGACACAGCCCTGTCCCGGTTCTCTTCTTACATCACCAATCGTTCCTTCAGTGTCTCCTACAATGGAGTATCATCTTCTCCCCTACCTCTTTCTGTTGGGGTTCCTCAAGGCTCTGTCCTGGGACCATTACTATTCTCCCTCTATACTTCCTCCCTCGGCAAATTAATCAACTCGTATGGTTTCCACTACCACCTCTATGCTGACGATAGTCAGATCTATCTCTCATCTCCTGATCTCAATGCAGAACTCCTAACTCGCATCTCCTCCTGCCTGTCCGCTATCTCTACCTGGATGTCGCAACACTACCTTAAATTAAACCTCTCTAAAACTGAAATGGTTCTCTTTCCTCCAACTAACACCAGTAACATCCCCGAAGTATCCATCATAGTTAACAATTCCACTATCACCCCCTCTCCCCAGGCCCGGTGCCTTGGGGTTATCCTAGATTCCGCCCTGTCATTCACTACTCATATCCAGTCACTTATTAAATCATGTCACTTCCACCTAAGGAACATATCCAAAATACCATCATTTATCACCCAAGATGCTGCCAAAATTCTTATTCACGCTCTCATCATATCGCGTCTAGACTACTGTAACTCTCTTTTAATTGGCCTCCCCCTCCAGAGACTGTCACCTCTCCAGTCCATAATGAACACTGCTGCGAGGCTCATACACCTCAGCAACCGCTCCTCCTCTGCCTCGCCATTCTGTCAATCCCTGCACTGGCTTCCGTTACCTTTCAGAATCAAATTCAAATTAATGACCCTGACTTTCAAAGCACTTCATAACTCTGCCCCACCCTAAATCTCTGAACTCATCTCTATATACTCACCCAACCGCTTACTACGCTCCTCTACTGACCTGCTACTCAACTCTTCTCTCATTACCTCCTCACATGCTCCCATTCAAGACTTTGCAAGGGCTGCACCCCTCCTCTGGAACGCTCTCCCACCGTCTGTCTGACTTTCTCCTAATCTTTCTGCTTTCAAGAAATCTCTTAAAAACGCACTTTTTTCGAGAAGCCTCCCCTCACTCTGCTTAACTACCAAACGCAACACCACATACAGTACCATATTTCTCAACCACTTAATTCGATCTTGCCCACTCCCACACCTTGTGTATTACTCCATTCCCTTTAGAGTGTAAGCTCTTTCTGCATAGGGCCTTCGTTACCTTTTGTTCCGGTATTGATTGTGATGTATGTAACTCCTATGTATATAATTCATGTGATTTAGTTGTATAATCCCATTTACTTTACAGTGCTACGCAATATGTTGGCGCTATATAAATACAATATATAATAAAATAATAATATAAAAGATGTTTTGGTTTAAAAAAGACTTAAGTGCCAAGTGCTTATTTTCCACAACTGTGCAATGATTGGTTCACCAGTATTCCATTTAATTAAAGTGCCAAGTGCTTATTTCCACACTGTGTGACCCCTTATCTCCACACGTGTTGCGGGATTGCCACTTAACACTTAATCCATCCAATTTCACCAATTCAATTAATACTTTGATAAATATAAATAATTAGTTCCGCTCTATGATGTTGGATCTAGATTAGCTACATGTCATAGTTTGCTGCCAAGATCCAACTAGATTCAATCAATCAGTGCTTATGTGAATTAAAAGTTTTTTTAACAGTCTCTATATTGCCCTACTGTCTCCACCTTGTCATAAAGTCTACATCTCACCCTACTTTCTCCATATTGTCCTTGTTTGGATCTTGACCCACTTTCTCCATCTTGTGAATATTCTGACATCCTGGGTGATAAAAAAAAAGTCTAATGGAATGGGTTATGTTCAAGCTTGCTCCTAAATTAGTTTGTCCTTTAATTATCTTGCACTAGTGACCCCCTAATCAATTTCCTTCCGATTGGCTTGTATTTGCTCGCTCCTAAATAGATTTCATCTGCTTCTAATTAATTCGCTGCTCTCGCTTGCTCTTAATTAATGTGTATTAGCTCGCTTCTAATTAGTTTGCTTTGCTTGTTCCTAATTAGCTTGAGCCTTACTGCCTTTCATGTGTGAAGTTGTATGTATAGAGTGCAAGCCACACTGGGGTCTGTGGTCTATATGAGCAAGCTCACCACTCGTCACTTGGATCTACCGACCCAATCGCGTGCGAGAGATTTTAGGGAAGTTTCAAGCAGCTAAAGTTATAATTCTGCACTTTTTTTAACATTTAGGGAAGAATATGAAATTGTTTCGCAAGCTGCAACGGTTCCCTTTCCATTATTCAGCGCCTCAAGGTTTTTGTATTTTTAGGAATTAAAATAAAATGTGACAAAAGTGACTCCTGAAATACAGGGTGTCCCATGATTAAAGGAGAAGGAAAGCTACGGAGGCATTTTATTGCCAATAGATTAGCTGCAATAGTGCAAGCTAGAATGCTATATTTATTCTGTAGAATGTTTTACCATACCTGAGTAAAAAGCTCTAGAAACTCTCTGTTTGTTTAGGATAGGAGCTGCAGTATTAACATGGTGTGACATCACTTCCTGCCTGAGTCTCTCCCTGCTCTGGACTCAGATTACAGTAGAGAAGGGAGGGGGGGGGGAAGAGGCGCAAACTGAGCATGCTCTTGCCCAGGGCAATGAGGTTTAAGCTGAAGACAGGAAGTCTGATACAGAAGCCCATGAGTACATAATAGAAGGAAAGAAATGCAGTGTTTCTTTTGACAAGGGACTCAGAGCAGCACTTCTTTGGGGGTTTACTGGTATATTTAGATGGACCTTTCTGTTAAGGCTTACTTAGTTTTAGCCTTTCCTTCTCCTTTAACCAAATCCCTATGAAATGAAAAACAGAAATGTTTGACTACATTCCCTATAATATAATATAATATATAAAAGTAAAGGTTAATTCCTGAGGCCCCTTATGCTATGAGAGCAAGCTCCTGGGCCCATGCTTGTCTAACAGGTAATGGAAGGCTCGTTTTGAACTTTGGGATGATGGAAGTTGGGAGCCTATTAACGAGCCTTATTAATAAAGATAAATTGTCATTATGTAAACACCGAGAAGTTATTGACTATTGGCAGTCAGCATCTGATTGGTCAGTTAGACCAACATTTATCCATGTTAAAGAGGTGGCTCAAATCAGGGTCACTGACCCCATCTAAAAAACAAATGCTCTGTAAGGCTACAAATGTATTGCTATTGCTACTTTTTATTACTCATCTTTCTATTCAGGCCTCTCCTATTCATATTCCAGTCTCTTATTCAAATCAGTGCATGGTTGCTAGGGGAATTTGGATCCTAGCAACCAGATGGCTGAAATTACAGACTGGAGAGCTGCTGAATAAAAAGCTAAATAACTCAAAAACCACAATTAATAAAAAATGAAAACCATTTGCAAATTGTCTCAGAATATCCCTCTCTACATCATACTAACAATTCATTTAAAGGTGAACAATCCCTTTATATGGCTAAAAAAACAGAGTGGCCCCACATGGTCACATGTTCCCCATTTCCACCCCAGATCTGCCCAAACCAATCCCCGTTTTCAGCAGTTCAGGTCCCCTGTTTCCTCAAGGTCAATGATGGATGTCCTGATTGTATCCCCTCCACTGCTTTGTCAATTACCCCTATTTCCAGTGTCGCCTCCATATTACACAAATGCACACACCTATACATGCCATATAGACAAAATGTATAGTACTTCACAAGACATCCCTTGCCCACAGAGCTAACAGTCTAGTTTCTATGGCTAAAACACATGGATGTACCACCAGAACATGGTGCCGCTGAAATATGTCATCAATAGATCTGCACCCAATAAGCAGTGAGGGAATTTATCCGCAACAAAGTTGACCTCGGCATTTTTTAGAAAGTATTTATACAAAACATTGATCCCAAAAAAAAAAACCTCATTAGATAAAACTGAAAACATTTAATTATCATCAGTAATCCATTAGTCTCAAATCATGTACAGGTATGGGACCTGTTATCCAGAATGCTCGCGACCTGGGATCTTCCGGGTAACGGATCTTTCCGTAATTTAGATCTTCATACCTTGAGACCTAGTATAATATCATGTAAACATTAAATAAACCCAATAGGCTGGTTTTGCTTCCAATAAGGATTAATTATATCTTAGTTGGGATCAAGTACAAGCAACTGTTTTATTATTACACAGAAAAAGGAAACCATTTTTAAAAATGTGGATTATTTGGATGAAATGGAGTCTATGAGAGATGGCCGTTCCGTAATTTAGGGATTCTTGGATAATGGGTTTCTGGATAACAGATCCCATAACTGTAATTGCAAGAAAATGCCTTTCTACATATTTTTGTGCAATAATGTGATTTGAGTATTTTCCCTGCTGCAATTCTCAGTCCCCACTGTGGCAAGGAATAGCCCCAGGGTTTCAAGACAGTGGCCCCAGCATTTCATGACACAATGGCTACAGAATGTGTGGACTCCTTGCCCCTCACATGGCACATTAATCTCAGTATTACAAGACACCGAGCCCCAGCAATATCTGAGGTATAAGCATTTTATGACATAGTGCCCCCAGTATTTAACGACATGGCATTTAATAACTCCGTGGCCCCAGTAAACACATCAGTCCCAGCATTTATTCACCCAAATGGCCTGGAATTCCCCCCTCAAGCACAGCAGAGATGTATGTCAAGCACAGCAGAGATAGTCATGCTCAAATACTGCAGAAAAAGAAAAAAGAAGATGCAAAATGTATAATTCTTGCATTCGAAACAGCTGCACCCCACCTATTGGATGAAAATTGCCAAAAAAAGTAGTGGAAGCATAAAACTATATTCCATCCCTGCCCTGGTGCATCCAATTATGCAGAGACATCCCCCAATTTGCCCCAAACCCTGCCAACTTCCATGTCATCGACATCCCCTTTGGGGTCATGTAAAATAAGGACAATTAAGGGGGTTATGTTTTAAAGGCAAAGTAAAACCATAGATATCTTTTTGACACACAACGTTTACTCAGAACCAGTAACGGTTGCCAACCAATGAGATGCTTCCTCTTAATATTAGTCTCACTGCAAGGGCTCAGTAAATGATAACTGCTCATTAGTTGCTGTGGCCATTTCCCTTGTTTTAAGGTGGTTGAGGAACAGAGCTAAATTCCCTTTACTGTTTACAAATTGCACTCTGGAATGCTCATTTATGTTCGGCAATAGAAACCCAACTCTATTTCCGTGTCTATCTTTGGCTTGAAAATCACATTATCTGGAGCTCATGAAAACGATGCATTGAAGCTCTGCGGCCCTATAAAGAAGGTTTTTTTGGCAAAAAGGCAAATTACAGTGAAAGAAAGGGATGAGGTTGTTCTTCTGTAGTGAAGTCCCCCATGTTAGTAAAACTATTGTGAGATCCAGTTTTTTATAAGTAGTCGGGCTGTCAAAATGATGACCAGTTGTTTTGTACCTATAACTCCCTGCTGCCCCTTTCAAGACGTTAGCGCTCAGTTGGTTTTCAGAGTTATACATTAACAACAACTGAAGGACTATTGGTTGGGTGACACTGTCTAAAAAGTGTTGCCCAACTTGCGCATCTTTTCCTGTCCTACTGTCTCCATCTTGTCTTACTGTCTCCATCTTTCCCTGATGTCTCCTTCACCCTAGTGTCACCATCTTTCTTTGATGTATCCATCTTGTCCTAGTGTCACCATTTTTCCCTGATGTCTCCATTTTGTCCTAGTGTCACCATCTTTCCCTGCTGTCTCCTTCATCCTAGTGTCACCATCTTTCCCTGATGTCTCCTTCTTGTCCTAGTGCCACCATCTTTCCCTGATGTATCCATATTGTTCTAGTGTCACCATCTTTCTCTGATGTCTCCTTCATCCTAGTGTCAATGTCTTTCCCTGATGTATCCATCTTGTCCTAGTGTCACCATCTTTCTCTGATGTCTCCATCTTGTCCTAGTGTCACCATCTTTGCCTGATGTCTGCTTCATTTTAGTGTCACCATCTTTCCCTAATGTATCCATCCTGTCCTAGTGTCACCATCTTTCCTCGATCTTGTCCTAGTGCCACCATCTTTCCCTGATGTCTCCTTCATCCTAGTGTCACCATCTTTGCCTGATGTATCCATCTTGTCCTAGCGTCACCATCTTTCCTTGATGTCTCCTACGTGTCCTAGTATCACCATCTTTCCTTGATGTCTCCTACGTGTCCTAGTATCACCATCTTTCCCTGATGTCTCCTTCATCCTAATGTCACCATCTTTCCCTGATGTATCCATTTTATCCTAGTGTCACCATCTTTCCCTGATGTCTCCTTCTTGTTCTAATGTCACCATCTTTTCCTGATGTCTCCTACGTGTCCTAGTATCACCATCTTTCCCTGATGTCTCCTTCATCCTAGTGTCACCATCTTTCCCTGATGTATCCATCTTATCCTAGTGTCACCATCTTTCCCTGATGTCTCCTTCTTGTTTTAATGTCACCATATTTTCCTGATGTCTCCTTCTTGTTCTAGTGCCACAATCTTTCCCTGATGATTCCTTCTTGTCCTAGTGTCACCATCTTTCCCTGATGTCTTCTTCTAGTGTCACCATCTTTCTCTGATGTCTCCTTCATCCTAGTGTCACCATCTTTCCTTGATGTCTCCTACTTGTCCTAGTGTCACCATCTTTCCATGTCTCCTTTATCCTAGTGTTGCCATCTTTCCCTGATATCTCCAGCTTGTCCTAGTGTCACCATCTTGTCTTAGTGGCTCCATCGTTTCTCTGATCTATCAATCTTGTCTTAGTGTCTCTACCTTCTCCCTGATGTATCTATCTTGTCCTAGTGTCTCAATCTTTTCCCTGATGTATCTCCATCTTTCCCTGATGTCTCCATCCTGACCTAGTGTCACCATCTTTCCCTGATGTCTCCATCTTTACCCTGATGTCTTCATCTTGTCCTATTGTCTCCATCTTTTTCCATGTCTTCATACTGTAACTGTTATTTACAGACTCTTCCTACATACCACAACTACCCTCTCTAGTGACCCACTAAGGTGGCTATGAAGATGTTGATGAGCATTTATTTCCAAAAATAAATGAAACAACTTGACATACCTCTAGCTCAGTGGAGCTGCCCTAGGAATCATGGGAAAAAGGCTTGTTGGGAAATTAACCCCCGGGGAAGAGGTAAGATATAAAGGCAGCAGGAAATGTAATTATTGATCACCCATCGACAAACTACAAATGGATTCTTCCAGCACAGGGGAAAGTGTCAATTACTATGACCTACAAAAAACACCAAAGGGGAAGAGTAAGAGAATGTGTCATTGTTAATATCTAACATTAGTCCTAATAAATGAGCACGAGAAATAATTATCAACCCTATTTATGTTCCAACATTGTTCTGTGCTGTACAATTAGGTTTGTGTATAATCTAAGTAGCGTGCCAGTTGGTAACCCAGTAGGAAACCTCATTGGTCGATGCCAAATATCTTGTTGACCAATCATCTGCATGAGTGCGGGTTCCCAAACTGATCAACATTGGCTGGTGCAGCAGAGCTAATCAAGTTCAACCATTAATCTACTGTTTCCTCTAAATAACCAAATGCTAAATAAAATATATTAGCGAATAATAATTAACAGACAGGGGGGAAGTAAACGTAACATATAAATCAGGTCAATATATAATACAGATCAGTAGGTCAGACACATGAGCTCAGTCAAATAATGAATTGCACTTTATTTATAACACCCATCAATACAGAGACTGTACTTCATATTAAATAACATATTAAAGGCGCAGTACTCAACATTTTTCTTTTTACAATTGTGCCTAGCAGAAGGGGGGGGGGTGCATATGTCAGACATTTTTATACATTTGCCCTGTAACCTAAACTTTAGGTTGGAAATCCCTTTACCTGCACTATAACCACCCCCCGAGCTTTGCTTCTTGTTAGAGGAGAAGCACATGTGACTAATGTGATTAATAATCTGTCGGATCCATGACGCTCTATCAGATCTGCACAGGACGAAGCTCCCCTAATTTTGCACTTTACCCTCGCTCCATTTGAATGTATCCTAGTGCCACCATCTTTCCCTGATGTCTCCTTCTAGTGTCACCATCTTTGCCTGATGTCTCCATCTTGTCCTAGTGTCACCATCTTTCCTTGATGTCTCCTTCTAGTGTCAACATCTTTCTCTGATGTCTCCTTCTTATCCTAGTGTCACCATCTTTCCTTGATGTCTCCTTGTCCTAGTGTCACCATCTTTCCTTGATGTCTCCTTCTTGTCCTAGTGTCAACATCTTTCTCTGATGTCTCCTTCTTGTCCTAGTGTCACCATCTTTCCCTGATGTCTCCTTCTAGTGTCACCATCTTTCTCTGATGTCTCCTTCTAGTGTCACCATCTTTCCCTGATGTCTCCTTCTAGTGTCACCATCTTTCTCTGATGTCTCCTTCTTGTCCTAGTGTCACCATCTTTAACTGATGTCTCCTTCTTGTCCTAGTGTCACCATCTTTCCCTGATGTCTTCTTCTAGTGTCACCATCTTTCTCTGATGTCTCCTTCTTGTCCTAGTGTCACCATCTTTCCCTGATGTCTCCTTCTAGTGTCACCATCTTTCCCTGATGTCTCCTTCTAGTGTCACCATCTTTCTCGGATGTCTCCTTCTAGTGTCACCATCTTTCTCTGATGTCTCCATCTTGTCCTAGTGTCACCATCTTTCCCTGATGTCTCCTTATAGTGTCACCATCTTTCTCTAAAGTCTCCTTCTAGTGTCACCATCTTTCTCTGATGTTTCCTTCTAGTGTCACCATCTTTCTTTGATGTCTCCTTCCAGGGAGCTTTGCTTCTTGTTAGAGGAGTAGCACATGTGGCTAATGTGATTAATAATCTGTCGGATCCATGACGCTCTATCAGATCTGCACAGGGCAAAGCACCCCTAATTTTGCACTTTACCCTCGCCCCATTTGAATGTATCCTAGTGCCACCATCTTTCCCTGATGTCTCCATCTTGTCATAATATCACCATCTTTTCCTGATGTCTCCATCTTGTCCTAGTGTCTCCATCTTTCCCTGATGTCTCCTTCTAGTGTCACCATCTTTCTCTGATGTCTCCTTCTAGTGTCACCATCTTTCTCTGATGTTTCCTTCTAGTGTCACCATCTTTCTCTGATGTCTCCTTCTAGTGTCACCATCTTTCCCTGGTGTCTCCTTCCAGTGAGCTTTGCTTCTTGCTAGAGGAGTAGCACATGTGACTAATGTGATTAATAATCTGCCGGATCCATGACGCTCTATCAGATCTGCACAGGGCAAATCACCCCTAATTTTGCACTTTACCCTCACCCCATTTGAATGTGTTTGCTGTGCCTAGAAGGGCAATTCTTGGCAGAAAAGAAAGGTTTTCCCTTAATCCAGTGCAGCCTGTATACACGAGGTATAGGAAGTGAGTAGCGTGTCCTTTGGAACACCCCAGCTTTGAGAATGCACAAGGTGTGGCGCACCTAGGGGTGCAAGGTGCTGGGAAACCCTGTATTAAGACTTACCTATGGCATGTGCTAATTACAGGGCTCCCTTGCACCAAACAGCACCCTTCTGCACTCAGTATCCATTCCCATGTCCCCATAATTATTATATTTCACCCCACATTCATTCAGTACTGAGGCCCTCTTGTTCATCGCAGAATAACCGTTTCAGGCATCTTATAGAAATGAGTAAATAAAGTGGATTCGGGACCCTCAGTGAAGAGCTGCGACTCGAACAAAAGGCTAGCAATTAATTGCACCCGCTTCTCAGCCATTACACAAGGAGAGCAATTTGCTAGTTGCAATTACAATAATCTGTTATATTCAGAGGCGGTTTTTTTCCCATCAGACCCGTATTTCACTATCCTAATGAGTTCTGCAAACCCTGACGCATTTCACTCCATTAGCTCATTTCTTAGTGACATGGACACCTTCTATTTACATCAGGATTATTGGCACGTCATTATTTGAACTGGGACCTTCTTGCACCAGACAATAGCAGCAGTTCAACAGGCTCAACCTTGATTGGTGTTTTGCACTTGGGCCAATCAGGGATTAATTTACTGAACTGTTACAACTGACAGCCTGGGCTGGCAGCCAAGAATATTGGGAGTCACAGGGGTACCAATGTATCTAATGATGTATCTAAACATATTATTCTGAATTTAAGTTTACTGTCACATGGAAAATATAAATCTGGTACAGCTGTGGGACCTGTTATCCAGAATGCTTGGGGCCTGGGGTTTCTGGATAAGGGAGCTTCCCATAATTTGGATCTCCATACCTTAAGTCTGCTAAAAAAAGAATTTAAACCCAATTGGATTGTTTTGCATCTGATACGGTTTTCCAGATGACGGATCTTTCTGTAATTTGGATCTTCATGCCTTAAGTATACTAGAAAATCATGTAAACATTAAATAAACCCAATTGGCTGGTTTTGCCTCCAATAAGGATTAATTATATCTTAGTTGGGATCAAGTACAAGCGACTGTTTTATTATTACACAGAAAAAGGAAATAGTTTTTAATCATTTTGGATTATTTGGAGTCTATGGGAGAGGGACATTCTATAATTTGGAGCATTTTGGATAATGGGGTTCCGGATAACGGATCCCTTACCCGTACATGGTACTGTTTTATTATTACAGATGAAAAGGAAATCATTTTGAAACATCAGTATTGTCTGCTTAAAATTGAGTTTATGGTAGATGGCCGTAATCTGGAGCTTTTTGGATAATAGGTTTCCAGATAACAGATCCCATACCTGTACTGTGTTGTACCCAGCAGAATGGAACGCCTGCTCGACTACTACCCCCTAAGTTTCCTGCTTGTGTTTCCAATTAAACTTTGGGCAGTTACATTTGTTTACATTGCCAGCGCTACAAGTTGCAGCTACAAAAAAAGCAGACAGACCACATAGGGGTCCCTTTCTTTCAATGAGATTTCCCTTTCATGGGACAATGAAGTCTTCACCCTACAATAAGTCTTTATTCAGAACTCCCACCTGCCAAACATCTTTTATTGAAGGTAGAGACCAAAATATGTGAGTTCTTCCAAAAAATAAATACATAGTCATAAAAAAGTACAAAAAGTTTATTAGGACATGGCCTAACGTATTTCATGCCTCCTCGGGCACTTACTCATAGGCTCGTTTAGAGTAGGCACGAAACACGTTAGGCCGTGTCCTAATATGTCCTAATATACTTTTTGTACTTTTTTACTGCCTATTTAATTATTGGAGGAACTCACATCTTTTGGTCTTTATCTTATGTACAATCGCCTTTGGACTGGGGCAAACTGTGACTATTTCCTCCTTTTTTCATATTTGTTCCATAAAATTGTTCTCACTTCAGTAGCGCTCATACACCATTGACTTTATTGCAAACACCTTTTATTCCCTGAGAAAATGATTATATTTCCTGCAAATAACTGTATTAATTATTCGGATCTGGCCTTTGTTATTGAGCAGTAGGAAATGTGAGAGTTGCCATAGAGAAGCACTGGTGGGGGGGCCATTGCGTTAGCGTCGGGGGCCATCATTATTCATATGAGTAAACGGGCAAATTTGTCCCATTTCGCTTTGGCGCGAAATTGGCAAAAAATATGCGAAGCGAAAATTGATGCCGGTGAGAATTCTGATGTCGACAACTTTTGATGCACATAAAAGTCAATGGGCTTCCGTCTAATTGACGGTGGCGTCTAAATTTGGTGAATTTTTGCTACAATTTTGCGAATTTATTTGTCATCGGTGAAACTCCTTGAATTCGCGCATGGTGAATAAATTCGCCCATCACTACTTATCTCAAGCAGAAATGCCTTTTATCCTGACAGCGTGAGTGGCTGTATAGACAGAGGAAGCAGACCCTGTGGCTGCAGAGGGCCCAGCAGGTGTAGGGGCCCCATGAGGCCCTATTTCAAAGCCCTAATTGCAGATTCCCAAAATAGTTCCTATGAATAAGATTAAAGGGAAAATTAATGCTTCATGAGAAATTGCTGGGGACTGAAACATCCCAATGCCAAATCATAATGGGGCGATGCTGGAGACAGGGACATAGCAATGGGTCATGGGACATAATATCTCTCTGCCCCTAACTGTATGCACTATTTAGCATTATTTAGCACTATTTAGCACTATTTAGCATTATTTAGCACTATCTAGCACTATTTAGCACTGACCGTCCTTTCCCAGGGGTAAAGAAAAAAGCATGAGCAGACCCAGCAGCTGCTATAGGACCCAGTAAGGTCCCGCAATTTCCCGACACCCAAAAGCACCTATGGTGGTGGTGCCTAAGACTACACTTAAGGGGCATATTTATCAAGGGTCGAATTTTGAATTTGAAAAACTTCAAAATTCGAATTCAAAAAGACCAACCGAAATTTTGGCCGAATAGGTCAGTTTTCGATCAAATCGGTCTGTATTTGGGGCAAATTCGTATCATAAGAATCGAAGTAATAGGGCATTCGATCGAATTTGAATCTTTTTCCCAAAAAAAGTTTTTCACAGTTCATCAATGGACTCGATATAGATTCTAGGAGGTCCCCCATAGGCTAAAACAGCAATTCGGCAGGTTTTAGATGGCGAATGGTCAAAGTAAAAATTTTAAAGAGACAGTACAGTGAATTTGGACTATTCCCCAGTCGAAGGTACACAACAATAGCCCCCACTCCTGATACCCTCTTGCCCTACTACACACACTAAGGGACAGATTTATCAAGGGGAGTTTTTTATGGCCAAACCTGTCAAATTCGACTAGGGAATTATTCAAATTCGATTTGAGTTTTTTTAAAAAAATTCTAATTCGATTTTTGAGATTTATAATAATTTGGCCCTTTAGGAACTCAAATTAGACTATTGGCCACCTAAAACCTGCCAAATTACTGTTTAAGTCAAAGGGAGGTCCTGGGATAAATTTGGAGTAGTTTGCTGCCTTCCTGAGATTCGAATATTTTTCAACGAAAAAACTTGAATCGAGTTTCAGGTCAATCCTATTCACCCAAGGTTAACAAATTAGATTTTTAAATACATTTTGATTGGTCGAATTTCGAGTGCTCTAAGGGTCATCTAGGAAACCAAGTGCAGTGTTCACTAGGGACGGAATTTGCCATGTTTTATACCTAGAATGCGGCATCTTATCAATTCCAGTTTAGTAGCCGTGAGGGCAAGTTGCACTTGGCACAATTACCTCCAATTTGCAACATTTCATGTGAAAATGACCTCTGAACCCGCCACCTCAGTCTGTGTATTTAAGGGGACACACTTTCTATATATCAAGGCAGGATTAAAGGGGAAATATTCCATGGAAACCTGTATGAGTGATTCTAATTGTGTATTTATGTTATGGTCACAGTAGAGGGTGGAGCTCATTGTGTACCCAGAAAATTAAACACTATAGGGTTTATGTAATACAAGTCACTAAGTTTCCCCAGGAGCAGTAACCCATAGCAACCAACCAGCAGCATGCATTTACTGGTCACCTGTTGAAAAGGAAACTTCTTATTGGTTGCTATGGGTTACTGCTCCTGGGCAAACGTAGTGCCTTTTATTACAAATGGGGGAAAGTGCAGAATGTGACAATTACTTGGCCCAGCAGAAAATTATTTTTCAGGCGCCCAAAATGGACAAGTTCTTTTGGCAAACTTTACCCAATCAGCCTATGATAGAGGGCCCGTGAGTATTGCTGGACTATTAGCATGGCTGCCCTGTTTTATACATCAACATGGAGCTCAAATATATTAAACCGGCTTCATTGGTGAGCTCATCAGCCTACTACAGAACATTATTCACAGCCTGCTCCATGTATGTTTATGGCAAGATTTGTGGACAATATCTATTTGCTCTTGTGCACTTGTTAACTGTCCAAGATATTCTTGGAACTCTGGCTGAATGGTCGATACCCCAATGTTTCTATATATGTAGCCTTGTTATCAGCTAAGGGGGAGCCTTTCCAAAGTGTAGACCTATAAGACCTGCACCCAGTGATCTAGAGGGTGTAAGAGTGTGAAACAGCTGGTTTTATGAAGATGCCTCCATGTCATAGTGTGGGTGATGGGTTCCTAGGGATTCCAACTACAGATAGACACCAATGTTACCAAATGTTTCTATATTCTGTAACCTTGTTATGAGGTAAGGGGGGCCCAGCCTGAAGGCCAGTTAGGGGGAGATTTGGGGTGAGTGTTTATTTGTACCCTGGGTACCCCTGGAACTATAGCAGGGTGACTGTTACCCCAATGTTTCTATATATCTGTAACCTTGTTATGAGCTAAGGGGCCCAGTCTGAAGGTCAGTTAGGGGGAGATTTGGGGTGAGTGTTTATTTGTACCCTGGGTACCCCTGGAACTATAGCAGGGTGACTGTTACCCCAATGTTTCTATATATCTGTAACCTTGTTATGAGCTAAGGGGGCCCAGTCTGAAGGTCAGTTAGGGGGAGATTTGGGGTGAGTGCTTATTTGTACCCTGGGTACCCCTGGAACTATAGCAGTGTGACACCCCAATGTTTCTATATATCTGTAACCTTGTTATGAGCTAAGGGGGCCCAGCCTGAAGGCCAGTTAGGGGGATATTTGGGGTGAGTGCTTATTTGTACCCTGGGTACCCCTGGAACTATAGCAGGGTGACACCCCAATGTTTCTATATATCTGTAACCTTGCTATGAGCTAAGGGGGCCCAGCCTGAAGGCCAGTTAGGGGGAGATTTGGGGTGAGTGCTTATTTGTTCCCTGGGTACCCCTGGAACTATAGCAGGGTGACACCCCAATGTTTCTATATATATATATATATATATATATATATATATATATATATATATATCTGTAGCCTTGTTACGATCTAAGGGGACCTTACCAAAGTGTAGACCTATCAGACCAGGCTGAAGCCAATGATTTATGGGTTTTGTAATGGTGTCAAACAGCTGGTTTTATTAAGATACCACATGTCATAGAGTGAGTCAGTTGTTCTTATGATGGAGCTGAATTTGTTGATTCATTTGTATGGCACATCATGGAGAGCAGGAGCACTGGTTGTTACAGTAGAAAAAAGAGGTGCATTTTGCAGAATTGGGTTGAAGGCCAGAAGTGCCATTAATAAGTTCAATTCTATGCAGTTTATTCCCTCTGATAATAATCAGGATTTCTAGGAAATTAGAGCATTTGACCCACAGCCTGGGGATAAAAGTAATTTTACTGACGGCTACTTTTATTTTGACATCACATATTTACGCCTGCCGAAAGAAAATAACATGATTTATGGATTTTAATGCTCATTTTTATAGGCTCACGAATATTTCATGAAATTGATCAGTGTAAATGTGCATTCCCAGAACCTGTGGAGACCCTTCTCCCCTTATTCTATTCAGTCTTATGACCTATGACATCACGTAGCTGAGACTGCAGCTGAGACTGTATCAGGAATGGCTCCTCTGAGGCTGCGGCTATGGCCCGTGTTTTCTCGGCACCGTCTCGAGCCTGCCAAATCCTTGCTGATTTAAGAGGATTTTCCTCGACAGAGACCTCAGCTATCGCTCCTATTGGTGCAGGGAGCAGGATGTGTTTTTTTTTGCCCGATAAGTACCACGTTCTTCATATTTGATGAAGCTCATCTAAAAAATTCTCTGGGGCCCTTGCTCACTTTCAGCCATTGATTTCTGTGTATTGTTTTATTACAATGTTTCACGGGCGATAAACTCGGTCCAGTAGCATTTCAGAAACATCATGATTAGGTGATATAAATGACAAATGAAATAAAGTGACCAACATCTAAAGTGCAGTGAGTTGCCCAAACTGGGGAGTCTGTACAGACAATGACTGGGAACCTCACAAGTCCCTGCCTCCTCTGTGGAGTGTAAAGGAAACCCCAAGAAAACTTTGGGTTGGTATTAGGCTTTGCTGATGCACAAGTTTCCAAAGAGAAGGGTGGACACATTGACAAGACACCTCAGATGTAGACTGAGGAGCTTCATCCAATTGCCAATTTCCAACCATCACTCCATAACTAGAAAGCCTGTCTGTTCATGCATGGACTAAACTGGACCCCATTTGGTATCAGTACGTTGATATGCAAGGAAGGAGAAACTGTTTTTAACTCCCATAGGTGGGCCATTTAACCAAGACTCAGTCTTGATCATGATATGGATATCCATTCTTTATCTCGAGGAACCATCTTGAGTATATCATGATATGGATATCGTTCTGTCCTCATCTCGACGAACCATCTTGAGTGTATCATGATATGGCCATCCATTCCTCATTTTAAGTAACTGTTTTGAGTTTACTATGATTTGGACACCCATTCCTCATCTAGAGGAACCATCTTGAGTATATTATGATATGACAGAAAACTTTAAAATAGACGGCACTTCTGGACAGTTTAATAAAGCAAGTTGCTGTTTTTCCAGCAACCGGCTTTATTAAACTGTCCAGAAGTGCCGTCTATTTTGAGTTTTCTGTCATTGGATACAGTGGGGACGCTGGAGACTGAGCACCTGGCGGGGGAGGAACAATCGGTGAGCTTGAGCGGTCTCTTATTATGTGTTTTTACTTGCAGTATATTATGATATGGATATCTCTTCTTTCCTCATCTTGAGGAGTTCAATCGGTGGAAAAAAGACAAAGTCCATCAAGTTCAACCCGTCCAAATGAAAACCCAGACACATACACACACCCCTCCCTACTCTCAAATAAATGATATATCCCCATATCTATACTAACTATAGAGTTTAGTATCACAATAGCCTTTGTATTATGTCTGTCCAAGAAATCATCCAAGTCCCTCTTATAGTCATTAACTGAATCATCACCCGGCAGTGCATTCCCCAACCTCACTGTCCTCACTGTGATGAACCCCCTACTCTGTTCCTTTAAATGAAACTTCTTTTCCTCTAGTCTGAAGGGGAGGCCTCTGGTACGTGATTCTCTTTATGGGTAAAAAGGTCCCCTGCTATTTGTCTATAATGTCCTCTAATGTACTTGTAAAGTCTAATCATGTCCCCTCACAAGCACCTTTTTTCCAGAGAAAACAACCCCAACCTTGTCAGTCTCCCCTCATAATTTAAGTCTTCCCTCCCTCTAACCAGTTTAGTTGCACTTAGTCTCTGCACTCTCTCCAGCTCATTTATATCCCTCTTAAGGACTGGAGTCCAAAACTGCCCCCATACTCCAGATGAGGCCTCACCAGGGACCTATAAAGAGGCATAATTATGTTTCATCCCTTGAGTTAAAGCCCTTTTTTATACAAGACAGAACTTTATTTGCTTTAGTAGCCACAGAATGACACTGCCCAGAATTAGACAACTTGTTATCTACAAAGACCCCAAGATCCTTCTCATTTAAGGAAACTCCCAACACATTGCCATTTAGTGTATAACTTGCATTTATATTATTTTTGCCAAAGTGCATAACCTGCATTTATCGACATTGAACCTCATTTTCCAGTTTGCTGCCCAGTTTTCCAGTTTAGACAGATCACTGTGCAAAGTGGCAGCATCCTGCATGGAACCTATAGTTCTGCACAATTTAGTCTCATCTGCACAAATAGAAACAGTACTTTCAATGGCCACCTCCAGGTCATTAATAAACAAGTTGAAAAGCAAGGGACCTAGTACAGAGCCCTGCGGTACTCCACTAACAACACTGGTCCAATTAGAAAATGTTCCATTTACCACCACTCTTTGTAGTCTATCTTTAAGCCAGTTCTCTATCCAGGTACAAATACTATGTTCTCATGATATGGACATCCATTCCTTATCCTGAGGAACCATTTTGAGTATATCATGTGCGACATTCAGGTTAGCTGAGACCATAGCCACCACACACTTTAGGCACAAAAATGGAGCCTGACCACACCTCCCTCCAGCACACTGATGTCTCCAGGGCTACTCACCCGCCTCCAGCAGAAGGAGGTCTCCAGGGGGAGGTCTGAGGTGTAGGTCCACACCTCTTTTTAATTGCAGGTCAACTGCAGCCCAAGTAGACAGCTACCTCTATCTGGGCAGCTGAAAACACTTAATGGAGTATGGAATGGAAGGCCCACCCTGCTCTCCTGCATTCTCTTCAGGGACCCATTCATTCGACTTTTCCTGAGCCAGTACACAAATACAACCACATTTGCTGCAATGTTATACTTATTTCCCTGAGTTAAACATTTACCAGTTCAACACTGAGAAAAACACAGGTAATCGTGGTCATTTTAAACACATCTCTTATACATGACATGGGTTATCCATTCCTCATCTTGAGGAACTGTCAAGGTAATAGTAAAAAAATGAAACAGGAAAGGGTGGGACCCTTAATATCAGAGGGGGGTCAGCTGGTTGATGAGAACAAAAAAAAAGCTGAGATTCTGAGCTCATATTTTTCATCTGTCTATACAAATAAGGAACCAGTTAATGAAGGTTTCCCTCTTAATAGTCCCTATTCTAGTAATACAACTAATGATGCATGAGGAAATTCAAAAGAGACTAGAACATGTTAAGATAAACAAAGGTCTGGGCCAGATGGTATTCATCCCAGGGTACTTAGTGAGCTTAGCTCTGTGATTGCTAAACCTCTACTTATTTTTTTAGGATTCGTTGAGGTCTGGCACAGTGCCGAGAGACTGGCGAATTGCTAATGTAGTGCTTCTATTCAAAAAGGGATCCCGTTCTCAGCCTCAAATCTATAGGCCAGTTAGTCTGACATCAGTGGTAGGAAAGCTTTCACAGGGTTAATAAATTATAAGATACTGGACTTCATAGCAAATAACAATACTATGTGTTTGTGCCAGCATGGTTTTATGTGTAATAGATCTTGCCAGACTAACTTAATTTCTTTTTATGAGAAGGTGAGCAGGGACCTCGATTCTGGGATGGCAGTGGATGTGATTTACTTAGACTTTGCTAAAGCATTTGATATAGTGCCACACAGAAGGTTACTGGTTAAATTAAGGAATGTTGTCCTGGAACATAGTATTTGTACCTGGATAGAGAACTGGAACATTTTCTAATTGGACCAGTGTTGTTAGTGGAGTACCGCAGGGCTCTGTACTAGGTCCCTTGCTTTTCAACTTGTTTATTAATGACCTGGAGGTGGCCATTGAAAGTACGGTTTCTATTTTTGCAGATGAGACTAAATTGTGCAGAACTATAGGTTCCATGCAAGATGCTGCCACTTTGCACAGTGATTTGTCTAAACTGGGAAACTGGGCAGCAAACTGGAAAATGAGGTTCAATGTTGATAAATGCAGGTTATGCACTTTGGCAAAAATAATATAAATGCAAGTTATACACTAAATGGCAGTGTGTTGGGAGTTTCCTTAAATGAGAAGGATCTTGGGGTCTTTGTAGATAACACGTTGTCTAATTCTGGGCAGTGTCATTCTGTGGCTACTAAAGCAAATAAAGTTCTGTCTTGTATAAAAAAGGGCATTAACTCAAGGGATGAAACATAATTGTGTCTCTTTATAGGTCCCTGGTGAGGCCTCATCTGGAGTATGGGGGGCAGTTTTGGACTCCAGTCCTTAAGAGGGATATAAATGAGCTGGAGAGAGTGCAGAGACTAAGTGCAACTAAACTGGTTAGAGGGAGGGAAGAGTTAAATTATGAGGGGAGACTGACAAGGTTGGGGTTGTTTTCTCTGGAAAAAAGGTGCTTGTGAGGGGACATGATTAGACTTTACAAGTACATTAGAGGACATTATAGACAAATAGCAGGGGACCTTTTTACCCATAAAGAGAATCACGTACCAGAGGCCTCCCCTTCAGACTAGAGGAAAAGAAGTTTCATTTAAAGGAACAGAGTAGGGGGTTCATCACAGTGAGGACAGTGAGGTTGGGGAATGCACTGCCGGGTGATGTTGTGATGCTGATTCAGTTAATGACTATAAGAGGGACTTGGATGATTTCTTGGACAGACATAATATCAAAGGCTATTGTGATACTAAACTCTATAGTTAGTATAGATATGGGGATATAGAATTTATGTGACAGTAGGGAGGGGTGTGTGTATGGGGCTGGGTTTTCATTTGGAGGGGTTGGACTTGGTTGAATTTGTCTTTTTTTCAACCCGATTTAACTATGTAACTATATAACTAACTATGTAACTATGTAACTATGTAACTATATTATGATATGTATATCCATTCCTCATCTTGAGGAACCATCTTGAATATAGCAATAGTTTCTTATTTTATTACTTTTAAAGGATCAAATCACTGCTTAATCTTCTTCTATATTCATCATCTGCCCCCCCCCCAGTTATCCCATTGACTTTATTTTCTTGTGAATCATGGGAGTATCACCTTCTTTTATATAAATTTCGGTTCTCGACTGCCACATTCCATTGCAGGATCTCTAACCTCCTGGAAGCTGATTGGACAAAACCTCAACTAATCAGCAAGAGGCCAGTAATTTAACAATCTATCTAATGCAGGAGCTGAAAGACGTGGGCTTGAGACCCAGGAGTTAACAAGAACCAAAGGTTTTGGAGATGATGAGTTGAAATGTTTAGGCTTCTAATGAGAAGATACCCAAGCTCAGTAATTGTGCACCGTTGTGCTATTAGTTCCTTAGCACCAGAGAGATGTTTTATACGAAGTGTCACCGGATTGTTGGTGCATGAAGTATGGTGGCCCTGATGGTGTTGGGGAATATTTAAGGAGAATATGCCTTTATAATGTTTGCTCCTTTCTCTAGAATCTTGTTAGGGCAACACCAACACTGCATTACAGATAAGTATAACCTCTTCCCAGAACCACGAAACTACTGTCTGTTTAATCTTTGTGTTAATTGCCCCGAGTGCCTTACAGCCCAGAAATGTCATGAGGAGTCTGTTCAAAGGTGTAAGTTGATGAATCTATTTACTCAGTGATTTACAAACCCCTCAGGCTGGAATCAGGACATGTTAGACCTGAAACTGGTACCCGAGCCTTGGAATCTGGGTTATTTGTAAGAATGTTTTGCTTTGATTGATGCCTTGGCCTAAGCATTAGGTATGGGATGATTATATAACCCTCAGGCTTCAGGGGAAAAATCTCTTTACTAATAATGAGATTTAAATTGATTGATGGGTATTTGCATTATCTAGGGCAGGGGTCCCCAACCTTTTTTTACCCGTGAGCCACATTCAAATGTAAAAAGAGTTGGAGAGCAACACAAGCATGAAAAATGTTCCTGGGGTGCCAAATAAGGGCTGTGATTGGCTATTTGGTTGTCCGTATGTGGACTGGCAGCCTACAAGAGGCTCTACTTGGCACTATACTTAGTTTTTATGCAATTAAAACTTGCTTCCAAACCTGGAATTAAAAAATAAGCACACTAAGAGCAACATTCAAGGGGTTGGAGAGCAACATGTTGCTCATGAGCTACTGGTTGGGGATCACTGATCTAGGGCAACATTTCTCAGTATACCTTTAAATATACCTGCTGAATTGTGCTTATTACAGGAGAATACCTGTTCTGTGATAGTGTGATAGTATCTCTCTGTACAGACTATGAGCAAACTTAGGGACTGTTCCTGCTGAATTGTGCTTAGTACAGGGAATACCTATGCTGCCATAGTTTTATGGGATCTCTCTGTACAGACTATGAGCAAAGAGCAATGATATACAATAAAGACTTCTATGTATTGCCCTGTCCCTTATTTGTTTGCAAGGCCCCCACCCAACCAGTCCAGGGGACCTGTGGACTAATAATTGTGGCCCTATTAATTTAGGAGCCCCATGATTACTGATGGAGTGCCTGTTGTCTCACTATGGCCAGTAGTTAATGGAAATGTCCATCAGGAAGTTTTGTCCTGCCACTAAGAGGGGGAGATGGACTAGACCTGTAGTTTTTATGAATTTTCGGCCAGAGAAAAACTGTTGTAATGTGAGAACAACCAGCAAGAAAGGCAGGGCCCAACCTAATTTATCATCGCCCCACCAGGCTCAGGCATGGGAATTATGTAACGCTCAGGTGCACCTTCTCCTTTATAGATTTAGGCCACACGGAAGCAAAAGTCTCATTTTTGGAAATCTTAGAATATTCTGCAAACGTGTCTGTTAATAAGCAGTGCGCCCGGGAGCCAATGATGTGCAGCCGAGGGAGGAATGTACCTGCAACTCAGCAGCCACCCAGGTGTGACGGGTCAGCTTTATACCCCAAAATAGGCTCCACCCACAAACTCAGCTGCACAAAGCAACAAACGCAAAGCTCCATTTTTAAACGTATTCCAGTGGGATCTTACATTTCCTAAGGACATGAACCTGAAAATAACATGAAAAAAATGTAATTCTGAGCAAATTTCCAATATACTTTCATTAAAACCTTTACATTAACTTTTAGTATGTTATAGAATGGACAATTCTAAGCAACTTTTTAATTGGTCTTCGTTATTTTATTTTTTTTCATCGTTTTTTAAATACTTGCCTTTTTCTTCTGACTCTTTCCACCTTTTTAATGGGGGTCACTGACCCCATCTAAAAAACAAATGCTCTGTAAGGCTACAAATGTATTGTTATTGCTACTTTTTATTACTTATCTTTCTATTCAGGCCTCTCCTATTCATATTCCAGTCTCTTATTCAAATCAATGCTTGGTTACTAGGGGAATTTGGATCCAGATTGCTGCAAACTGGAGAGCTGCTGAATAAAAAGCTAAATAACTCAATAACCACAAATAATAAAAAATTAAAACCAATTGCAAATTGTCTCAGAATATCCCTCTCTACATCATACTAAGAGTTAATTTAAAGGTGAACAACCCCTTTACAGTTATGAATAAATACCACTGCTATATACAGCAGCATCCGTCTGTCCCTGGTTTGTCTTGGAACCGGTGGTTCTGACTTTTTGAAACAAGACAGCAGCTGGAGGAGAATGGACTTATACTACACTTTTAGGAGTCAGAAGCAGCAGTGCAGAAAGGGACAAGCAGACTAATGGAGGTTCTAATGCTCTATATCAGCCCAGACAGATCTTCCTCGTTTAAATCTTCTAATAAACTGATCTAAAAAGTAAATGTTCTTATGCCTGGTATTAACAGCCTAAAACTGATGATATCCCTTCAACTAAAAACAGAAAATGATTGTAGGGTGATGGGTAAATTTGTCATGCTTCGGCGTGAAATTTGCGAATTACCCGAGAAATTTGCGAAGCGGACGGAAAGTTTGCGAAGCACGAATTTTTACGCCGGCAACATTTCGACTGCGTCAAAATTGTCGCCGGCATCAAAACTATTCACTGACGTATATTTTCGCCGCCAATTCGCGCCTGGCGAATAAATTCTCCCATCACTAGACTGCTAAGTGCTACTGCTGAGATGATAGGTGGTTCCGACAGGTTCTAGCAGTGGGTTCCACGAGGAATTCAGCCGCTCCTCTATAAATAATATATAAATATTTTAAATTCTGCTAAAAAGCAAAAGATAAACACTAAGTTATCGTTTGATTTCCCATATAAATGTTATTATGAGGCCGGTGTCACTGCGGTGCTACTAAAAATGATGCATGAGCCATTAATCCTTCTTAAAGCTGCGGCGCCACGCACTATGTCTCCCACTAACTACTCACTAGAGAAAAGGCCTGACAGCGCCACCGACATACACGGGACTCTGGGAGACGCCAGTTAGTGTCCCTGTCCCATAAAACTGCTGGAGGCACGAGTTTTTTTTTTACTGACTAGGGGACAATTTATTAAGGATGTTATTTGTATCATGAATTGTAACAATGGATTATTCTCATTCCACATTTAACCATTTCTTTCCACACTGAAATTAGTCTTTCCATTTCTGAATTGTTAAAGGGGTCCTTCACCTTAGAATGGTTAATTCTAAGGAACTTTTCAATTGGTCTTCATTGTTTATTTTTTTATAGTTTTTGAATTATTTGCCTTCTTCTTCTTCTGACTCTTTCCAGCTTTCAAATAGGGGTCACTGACCCCATCTAAAAAACAAATGCTCTGTGAGGCTACAGATGTACAGTATTGTTATTGCTACTTTTTATTACTGATCCTTCTATTCAGCCCTCTCCTATTCATATTCCAGTCTCTTATTCAAATCAGTGCATGGTTGCTAGGGGAATTTTGACCCTAGCAACCAGATGGCTGAAATTGCAAACTGGAGAGCTGTTGAATAAAAAGCTGAATAATGGGGATGCAACGAATCCAGGATTCGGTTTGGGATTCAGCCTGGATTTGGATGAATCCAAGTGCCTGGCCGAACTGAATCCGAATTCAAAACCCAAAGAATCACGCAACTATTCATCACATAAACAAGTCAAAAATTTCTTTAACTGCACATTCAGCATGCGGTTCTCTTTCCCCCCTCGTTTTCCTAATTTTGGATTTGGTTTGGCTCCTAAAATAGTGGATTCTGTGCAACCCTACTAAACACAAAAGCCACAAATAATAAAAAATGAAAACCAATTGCAAAGTGGCAGAATATCCCTCTCTACATCAGGGGTCCCCAACATTTTTTTTACCCGTGAGCCACATTAAATGTAAAAATAAGGTGGGGAGCAACACAAGCATGCAAAAAGTTCCTGGGGGTGCCAAATATGGGCTTTGATTGGCTATTGGTAGCCCCTATAAGGACTTGCAGCTACAGGAGGTTCTGTTTGACAATATACAAAGTTTTTATATAACTAAAACTTGCCTCCAAGCCTGGAATTTAAAAAATAAGCACCTGCTTTGAGGCCACTGGGAGCAACATCCAAGGGGTTAGGGAGCAACATGTTGCCCATGAGCTACTGGTTGGGGATCACTGTTCTACATCATACTAACAGTTAATTTAAAGGTGAACAAACCCTATAACTATTAATTGGATGAAGAGTCCAGATGGTTGTTAGTGCTCAGTGCTGCTCCTCGTTGCACCTTAACATCACACTGAAATGAATGCGTTGAGCAGATCCTGTTGAACTAACACATCAATTCTTTGACAACTGCATCTTCTAGAAAAATGGGGCTTGATTTAGAGGTCATAGTCCTGTAGCAGTAAGGGCTCTTACACACGGGCGTTTTTTTCTGCGCTCCCCAGAGTTGCGCTTTCTTCCGTTCAGCCGCAGGGGTAGACGCACTCAATTATTGTTAATGGGGCTGTATTCACACAGATGCATGTAAGCTCCAAACGCAGGTGGGACGCAGCATGTTGCATTTCACCTGCATTCGGCGCATACATGTGTACAGCTCCCTTGACAATAATTGAGTGCGTCTACTCCTGCGCTCCCTTGCAACTGAATGGAAGAAAGTGCAATACAGGGGAGCACAGGAAAAAATGCCCTTGCGTAAGAGCCCTAAAGGTATGGAGTCTATTATCCAGAAGCCCCTTATCAAAAAAGCCACAAACTAACTCAGCCACTTGAGAAATAGTAACCGCCGTCAGACGAGTTTTCTTTAGGGCTCTTACACACAGGCGTTTTGAGCTGCGCTCCTTTGCGTTCTAGTTTCATGCGTTCAGCCGCAGGGGAGCTCAGTAGTAAACGCACGCCATTACTGTCAAGGGGGCTGTACTCACACAGACGCATGTAAGCACCGAACGCAGGTTTAGACGCAGCATGTTGCATTTTACCTGCGTTCGGTGCTTACATGCATCTGTGTGAGTACAGCCCCCTTGACAGTAATGGCGTGCGTTTACTACTGCGCTCCCTGCGGCTGAACGCATGAAACCAGAAATCTGTTGATTTCCAAGACTCCAGTACCTGGAGAACAGAAGGAAAGGGGGAGCAGGAGGCAATTAGCAACTGTCAGGCACAGCTGACTGGCAATTACCAGAACCTCAATGACAGCCATTGGCTGACTACAACTTCCCTTTTAACTGAAGCATAATGAAGTTAAATGAAATCAAGCATATCTGCGGTTGCTATAGGATACTGGGGTGACAACAAGGTTTCCACCCAGTGGCATTCACCATATTTCTACTTCCCTTAGAAACCAGAATGGCACTAATCCCATTTGTATATACTACAGACTGGCTCCTTTTTATTTGCTGGCTTCCATCAGACTGTCCATAGGCTACACAGTCGCATTCCAGTTCAGCAACACCTCTAGGCCTTATGGGAAGAAGCAAGGACCCATACCTGAGCCTAATTTAATAGCAGGGCAGGTCGGGTTCATTTCACTTACAAGTGGCCTCATTCAATTTTGGCTCATTGAAGGCTTGGCAGATGCCCAAAAACTCCTAATTTCAGCTCAGGAAATGTTCATCATGTACGACCCAGATAATTACATGCACAGAACTAGCGAGGAGAGGAACGTTTTTCTCCTGCAAATATAAAAAAATACAGATATATATATATATATATATATATATATATATATATATATATATATATAATACACAAAAGCTATGAATATCTTGTAAATTATATCCTTATAAACGGTGAGTAGTGATGTCATCAGTTATAAACGGTGAGTAGTGATGTCATTTCTGTCACATGACTCACTAAAATTTGTGTATTATAATAAATAAAGTACCCCCAGTTGTAAAATATGAGGACATTAGAAGTTACCTCGGAGTTCCATGACCTGTATAAAAACACTCGGCCTTCAGCCTCGTACTTTTATATGGTCATGAAACTCCTCGGTAACTTATAATATCCTTATATTTTACAAGAGGGGGTACTTTATTCACTATATATATATATATATATGGCCCATAATAAGAATAGAGTCGTGTTTTAGTGCCGTTCTCACATTCAACTGCCATTTTAAAGGGGCGGTTTACATTTAAATTAACAGTTAGCGTGTTATAGAATGGCTAATTCTTAGCAACTTTTCAATTGGTCTTCATTTATTATTATAAAAGCTTTTGAATTATTTGCCTTCTTCTATTTTCAGCTTTCAAATGTGGGTCATCGAACCCATCTACAAAACAAATGCTCTGTATTGTGATTGCTGCTTTATATTACTCGTCTTTTTTATTCAGACTCTCTCCTCTTCATATTCCAGTCTCTTATTCATATCAGTGCATGGTTGCTAGGGGAATGTGGACCCTAGCAACCCGATGACTGAAATTGCAAACTGGAGAGCTGCTGAATAAAAAGCTAAATAACTCAAAAACCACAAATAATAAAAAATGAAAACCAATTGCAAATTGTCTCAGAATATCCCTCTCTACATCATACTAACAGTTACCAATGCCTTTAAATGTTTACGGGAATATTTTCGCTCACAAGCAACATTTTAAATTGGCTGATCGGGTTCCTTTAAGCCTTGTACCAGGGCCAGTCCTCCCCGCGAGTCTGTAGGTGGTCCAGATGGTCAGTGTATCCCTCTCTTATTCTCCGCTCAGACATTGATTTATTCCCTCGTTTTTCAGCAGCTCCCTTGGTTTGTACATATTTCAAATACTGAACCTAATTCTGAGATAAATTGCGCTTTAATTTTTCCCAACATGAATATAAAATGTAAGTGAAGTTTCTTTCCCAGCGCATGGTACCGATATTAATATATACGTCTAATATTTCAAAGGTATACGCGTAGAAAAGCGTTAGAAACCCGATATAGCAAACAGGGGAGAAGAGACTTTTTAACTAAAAAATTATTTTTTTAACCATAAAAAAAGGCATTGGGATGTAGAGAATAATATGTGTTTGAAGTCAGTCCTGGTCCAGGTTCTGGACCAATCAGATTGTTGATCCATGAGTATAACCAACCAGCAGTAAGTAGTAGCTAGTAAGAATAGGGCGTATAGTAGGGCAAGAGGGTACAATCCCCCCCACATATAATATATATACTTACAATATCCTTAGGTCAGTACCTGGGGAAAATATTTCAATTAAGGGGGTTGTTCATTTTTAAATTAACTGTTAGTATGATGTAGAGAGGGATATTCTGAAACAATTTGCAATCGGTTTCATTTTTTATTATTTGTGGATTTTGACTTATTTCGCTTTTTATTCGGCTGTTTGTAATTTCAGCAGTCTAGTTGCTAGGGTCCAAATTCCCCTAACAACCATGCACTGACTGGAATATGAATAGGAGAGGCCTGAATAGAAAGAGGAGTAATAAAAAGCAGCAATAACAATACATTTGTAGCCTTACAGAGCATTTGTTTTTTAGATGGGGTCAGTGACCCCCATTTGAAAGCAGGAAACAGTCAGAAGAAGGCAAGTAGTTCAAAAACTGTAAACAAGAAAAAAAAATGAAGGACAATTGAAAAGTTGCTCAGAACAAGCCATTCTATAAAATACTAAAAGTTAACTTAAAGGTGAACCGCCCTTCATCATTCATTGTAAACATTATATATTTTATAGACTAAAATTTGGTGGGTATTGGAAGTTGCCAGGGGCACATGTGCCATGAGGGGTGGTGGGAACATTCCCTTAGTTGGTGGTTTGATTAGAGATAGTATCTTGCTTTCCTATTACCATCTCGACCGGCTACACCTACAACCACATCCCTACCTACTGCTGCTACACCGAGGGATCCCACCAAAGCAGTCTCCTCAGCACAAAGGTCAGATCTGCAGGGATGCTTTCCAATGATAAAGCGCGACATCAGAATCCTGGAAATCACCTGCAACCCAGAATGGAAGAATTTCATGCTATTCCCATTAGCAACCCAAGGAGAGGGGGCAATTTTAGAGGGGTAGAATGCTAACAAATTCCAGAGATGCTACAGGTACTTAAGATAGTAACCAAGATAGTAAGTTTGGAGGATACAGCCCATAAGTTACTATATGAATTACCACCCCCCATCTGTCTGTTTAATTTGTATTCCTGCCCCGGGATCCATCATGTCAGTGGAAAATGTAACTTAATGTCCATCTAACAGGAGATTACGAGTAATTAGAAATAAGCGGGGGTCTCAGCTCTAGTAGGTCCATTTCCCTGAATAGTTGTCTGACCCGTAACAGATTTAATAGGGATTCATTACCTGCGCTACATGAGCTGAATAGCCTGGGAGCTCTGTGGTCCAAACACCCGGGATCAACTTACTCGGTCAGATTTTTTTTTGGCAACTAATCCGAGGCTTCGGTGTCCTGCCAACTTGCATTTCTCTTTTGGAATATTAATAACTGTGTGTTATCAGAGGCCCTGGAATTCAGGGCAAACCCAGATACAGAGGCGAGAACTCGCTCCAGAGAGCAGAATGTCTCACTAATGGCACCGGGATACAAGATTGGGCTTGGACTCCACACAGAGATACAATAAAATTGAGAGATCATAAATCGATGCTACCGACCCCATATACTAAATACAGTTCAGCAGGAACAGACAGGAGCACAGCTGCCAAAAGGCAAGTTTAGGATCTTGTCTCAGGTGTCAGAGACCCGCAGGTTACTAGGGGTGGCAAAAAGCCATTCTTGGTAACTTTAAGAGATGAAATTCAGGGTTTCAAATGCAATTGTTGGCTCTTCAGCACAATTGTACTCTCTGCGTTAGCAATGCAACATTAGAAAAGCCTCTTTTGGGTGGTTCAGAGGTCAGAATCAACCCTAGCCTAGGAACAGTTGTGCTTAGTACAGGGAATACCTATGCTGCCATAGTTTTATGGGATCTCTCTGTACAGACTATGAGCAAACTTAGGGGACTGTTCCTGCTGAATTGTGCTTAGTACAGGGAATACCTATGTTGCCATAGTTTTATGGGATCTCTCTGTACAGACTATGAGCAAACTTAGGGACTGTTCCTGCTGAATTGTGCTTAGTACAGTGAATACCTATGCTGCCATAGTTTTATGGGATCTCTCTGTACAGACTATGAGCAAACTTAGGGACTGTTCCTGCTGAATTGTGCTTAGAACAAGGGAATACCTATGCTGCCATAGTTTTGTGAGATGTCTAAAATCAAACACATATGCAATCCACAGCCTACATGGCTAATTAGCAATTCATTTGAATCCATGCTGCAGACTGAACTGATTTATGTGCAGCCATACAGCATGCATCGAAATAAATTGCTAATTAGCCATGCAGGCTGTGGATTCCATATGTGTTCGGTTTTAAAGGGGCGAGGTGGCAACCCTACTCCCCCCTATGTAACAGCTGCACATGTATGAGCTTTTAACAAGATAAGTGAATAAGCTGTGAGTATCTGTATTTGATACCCGGGTGAGTAGCCAAGATCCCGTTACACTGCCCCATCCCCGGGCAGAACGCGTGGAATGGAGATGACAGGAGTCGCCTTATTGATTTAAGCTCAGGGTCAGCAGGTTGTGTAGGATGAACTGAGCAGCCCCCAACTAGCAGCATAAATAAGAGATATATATATATTTCATAAGTCCTTCTCTGGAGCCTGTGCCTTATAAGGTAAGGGCACATGCTAAGATTCGGGGAGATTTAGTCGCCTGGCGACAAAGCGTCTCTTCTTCGGGCGACTAATCTCCCTGAACTGTCTCCCACCGACTAGAATCTAAATCGCCGGTGGGTTGGCAATTGGAGCGATTCATTTTCCAAAGTCACCCGAAGTTGCCTCACGAGGAAACTTCAGGCGACTTCAGAAAACTGCTTTCCAGGGAGATTAGTCGAAGAAGAGGCGACTAAATCTCCCCGAATCTTAGCATGTGCCCTTGCCCTAAAGGGGAAAAAATAATTTACTGTTAAACTTTTAGGGCTCTTACACATGGGCGGTTTTTCCTGTGTTTCCCATGCGTTGCGCTTTCTTCCATTCAGCCGCAGGGGAGCGCAGAAGTAGACGCACTCAATTATTGTGAAGGGGGCTGTACTCACACAGACGCAAGTATGTGCCGAACGCAGGTGAAATGCAACATACTGCGTCCCACCTGCGTTTGGCGATTACATGCGTCTGTGTGAGTACAGCCTCCTTCACAATAATTGAGTGCGTCTACTCCTGCGCTCCCCTGCGGCTTAACGGAAGAAAGCGCAATGCAGGGGAACGCAGGAAAAACCGCCCATGTAAAGGAGCCCTTAAAGAACAAGTTAGGGTTCATATACATAATCAGTGAAAACCTCTAAACACCATCCCCCATACGTAATTTAAGGCACTAAGTTTGCCCTGGAGCAGTAACCCATAGCAACCAATATGATGTTTGCATTTAAGCAGATGACCATTAACTGTTACCTGCTGTTGGTTGCTATTGGTTACTGCCCCTGGGCAAACTTAGTGTCTTTTATTACATAACCCTCATGTTTTTTACCCACAATCCAGTATCTTATGGCACAATCCCAGTATAAATGCAACTGAGTTGGCACAAGTAGGAGTAAAGTGTAAATTGCGGGGCTTCCTTGTGCCAAACTGCACTTGCACCCTGTTCTGCACAGCTGCACGTTGGCACATGGAGTAAGTACAGAGCAGTGCAAGTCGGGGAAAGTTCATGGGGCCCTCATCGCGGGCCCCATGACCCCCCACCACCACCACACGACCCCCATGCAGCTACAGCCCCCCAGACAGCATGTACCTTCTTAAAGTGCCACTCAATCTCAGGCCCTCCTGAGATTTGACCCTCCTGCTGCATTGAGGCTTAAGGGGCTAATTTAAAGGAGAACTAAAGCCTAACTAAAGAAGTAAGTAGAAATGTTGTACATGATGTTTTGTGCTTCTGTACCAGCCCAAGGCAAGCACAGCCCTTTAGCAGTAAAGATCTGTGTCTCCAAAGATGCCCCAGTAGCTCCCCATCTTCTTTTCTGCTGATTCACTGCACATGTTCTGTGCTGCTGTCACTTACTGAGCTTAGGGACCCACTCACAATATACAGTACACATAGAATAGAAATGTCACAATATAAGGCTGATTAGTAATTAATACACATAATTACTACATGGCAGCACAGAAACCAGTGCAATTAGCATCAGAATTGAATAATCAGCAAACCTGTAGCATCAGCTTATATTACAGCCAGGGAAGCTCATTTTCTGCTGGATAATTAGTGACGAGCCCTAAGCTTAGCTTCTCAACAGCCAATCAGAGCCCACTGAGCATGTGAGTGTCACAGACACTTTCCAAGATGGTGACCCCCTGTGACAAGTTTGAAGTCCTGGATCATTGCTGCTATTGACAAGCTCAAACTTTAGCCTCGTGCAATAAGTTCACTATAAAAAATATGCCATTTTTGGCCATATTCATTCTTAGTGTTTAGTTCTTCTTTAAGGAGACTCATTTAAGGGGTGAAAGTGCTGGAGCAGAGCACATGTACCCATGGGATTAGAAAGGCACTATCTACTAGGAGTCTATATGTGCTCCCTGCATCTATGTGGGTTCTTTGGGTACTCCAACACCCCAAAAACTTTCAGGCAGGTTTATTGTAACAATAATAAAGTCTCAGTTGGCCACAAGGAAACCCAATTCAGTATAATTAGTGCTAGTTTAGTGCTAGTTTAGTGCTAGTTCAGTGCTAGTTTAGTGCTAGTTCAGTGCTAGTTTAGTGCTAGTTTAGTGCTAGTTTAGTGCTAGTCGTATAAGTGAAATTCAGTGGAGCCCAGTGCCAACTGTGAGAAGGTTATACATCTAATAAAGACAAGGGCTCAGTAGGACCAGTAAATCTGGGTGCCAGATAGGGCCGTGCTGAAACCTACAAGTAACAGGGAATGTGAGTAATGTGCTGAGCTCTATGGACAGTAAATGTAAACACACCAGCGGGCCATGGATATGTGGCTTTATAGGGTAAAGAAGATGGGCCACGATACAGAGTCTGACAGATAAATAAAGTGCCAGGAGAGGAGGCTGAGTATTACAGTATATATATATATATAGTAACCCATAGCAACCAGGTGGCTGGTTACATTCTTGTAACTGTACTAGGGCTGTAAATACAAACTGCTGATTGGTTGGAGGTGGGTCACTACATAATCCTCTAGATTAAATCATTAAGGCTGGTGTTGTACACGGTGTCACTGCTGTTATGATTGTTCTTGGGCATTTAAAGGACAAATCAGCTTTTGTACATAATTTCTCCTTTGTACTTGCCGTATGAGAATACAAAAAGGTGACTGTATACTTTTAATTTGCTTTATTTCCCCAAGTACAGTTCAGCAGGAACAGCCCCCTAAATTTGCACAGAGTGATATTATAAAACTACTCAAACACAGGTATTTGGAAGTCCTATCACAATTAAGATACAATTTTCTTCATCATATCATTTCTGTAAAATAGGATCTGACCTTAGGCCCTCAATTACTCTCACCTCCTTTCCAAATATTGTCTTACTGTCTCTAACTTGCCCTACTATCACCATTCTGTTCTACTGTCTCCCTCTTGCCTTACTGTCTCCCTCTTGTCCTACTGTCCCCATCTTGCCTTATTGTCTCCCCTCTTCCCCTACTGTCTCCATTTAATCCTTCTGTCTCCCTCTTATCCTATTATCTCCAACTTGTCCTGCTGCCTCCATCCTGTCCTTCTGTCTCCATCTTGTCCTTCTGTCTCCATCTTGTCCTTCTGTCTCCATCTTGTCCTTCTGTCTCCATCTTGTCCTTCTGTCTCCATCTTGTCCTGCTGCCTCCATCCTGTCCTTCTGTCTCCATCTTGTCCTTCTGTCTCCATCTTGTCCTTCTGTCTCCATCTTGTCCTTCTGTCTCCATCTTGTCCTGCTGCCTCCATCCTGTCCTTCTGTCTCCATCTTGTCCTTCTGTCTCCATCTTGTCCTTCTGTCTCCATCTTGTCCTTCTGTCTCCATCTTGCCCTGCGGTCTCCATCTTGTCCTGTTATCTCCAACTTGCCCTGCTGTCTCCATCTTACCCTGTTATCTCAAACTTGCCCTGCTGTCTCCATCTTACCCTGCTTTCTCCATCTTGTCCTACTGTCTCCATCTTGTCCTACTGTCTCCATCTTGTCCTACTGTCTCCATCTTGTTCTACTGTCTCCATCTTGCCCTACTGTCTCCATCTTGTCCCACTGTCTCCATCTTGTTCTACTGTCTCCATCTTGTTCTACTGTCTCCATCTTGCCCTGCTGTCTCCATCTTGTTCTACTGTCTCCATCTTGTCCTACTGTCTTCATCTTGTCCTACTGTCTCCATCTTGTTCTACTGTCTCCATCTTGCCCTGCTGTCTCCATCTTGTTCTACTGTCTCCATCTTGTCCTACTGTCTTCATCTTGTCCTACTGTCTCCATCTTGTTCTACTGTCTCCATCTTGCCCCACTGTCTCCATCTTGTTCTACTGTCTCCATCTTGTCCTACTGTCTCTATATTTCTCCAATATCTCCATCTTGTCCTACTATTGCCAGGTATCCTGCCCTGCTATACCCAAATCTTCCTACTGACAACTGGTATTTTATGGGGCCTTAGTCAGTCCTAGTCAGTCACCACTAGTTGCAGCCCCTTAAGACACCTCGGAATGACTGGGGAAATCTAGGCCTCGCAGGTGTGTTTGTTCAGTTGAGATCAGATTAAACACCCAGCACTACTTACAGGCACATAAAAGCCAGATCTGCCTTTCCAAACAAGGAGGAGTTTGGGTATTACTGCAGATTGGAGCACAACCCAAGCAAACACTCCAGAGCCGATTCCCAGCACTGAGCTTTAAAGCCTCTTTTTCCACGTTCCCACTTGTGAACCTTTTAACACATTAACACCTTTGCTGCTGTGACACCCTCCAGACACCATGCAGACGAGCTGGCGGGGCCTCCATGAAGTGGCCCATTGTAGCCTGGCGTGGCCATAATATTCACTTGGGAGAAGCTGGGAGATTGCAGAGCTGAGGAGAGGCGGCGTGTGAGAGGCTGATTTCTCTAGGATAAGGGATAATTCAAATAATGTGAGTGATTCCAGAGCCCTCCAGCCTTTCTGCGCCTTTATTTTTGTACTGATATTGTGCAGCCAGATGCAGGTGTTTAGAATGGGGGCAGCCAACTTATTTGTGGCTGTTGTTTCCTACAGTTCAGCAACATTAGGGCAGATTCCAGTAGTTATGGACAGAAAGGATTCTGGTGCTTTGAAGGCTCTTGCAAAAGAGGAGGAGCACTGCAAGCCCAACTGCCCTCCTGCCCACTCCCTGCCCCATGCCCGTGCCCACCAGGCTCCCAGCTGCCTCTTTCCCTGGCCAAAAGTAAGAAAGCACCTAGGAATGGGGGGGGGGTCCATATAACTTTAGAGGAAGCAGACCCTCTGGTCTGGGCCCCCTGTTCCCCAGCCCAAACTTCCATTAAGTGGGGTCTGCTTCCTCTATAGTTACACCACTGCACAGAGTTCTAGGCTATGGCTGATGGAAGATAAACCTCACTTTCTGCTTAATGATTTCCCATGATCCCTTAGCTTCTCAGAAGCAGCCTAGACCTCACTGAGAACGTGCAGTGCCACTGACACACAAATAGCCTAACAGGATGAGCCAATGGGGAGCTGCCAGGTATTTAGAAAATACAACATTAATCTCCTGGTCTGGCCACCCAAGCAGAAGAACAAGTTAGCCAGATCTGAATGTTCATGGTAGCTATCAGTTTCATCCTACAGAAGGACCATATGGAACAGCAGAAGATAACAACAACCCCTTGGGATAGAATTTGCCACCAAATGTTTGACCCCAAAAAAGCTTGAACCAAAAAAGTTCTGGTGGTAAAGGCCAGCAATGTAGAGGGCACATCTTTGGTACAGATAGTTCTTTCCTTGTATCCCTTTAAGGACTATAAGAAGAAAATAAATAGTGAGATGGTGGCATCACCCAGGGGGTCACACTGATGACAATGTCTAATTTGTGTCCAGTGATCACGACAATGTCAATGTTGTGGAGCCACACGTTGTAGAAAAGCAGAGATTTGGCGCTTACATAAAGGAGCCTCGTTAGGTAACTTCACAAGAGCTTGACAAACACCTCGTGTGCTGAGTCGCACCTCTCCCCTTAAATTTTCACATAGAAATCAGCAAATGCAAAACCCTGCCAGCGCTGAAATAAATATTTAACAAAACACTGAGGAGAGAGATTACGGGCATGAAACAATTCTCTGGATTTGAGGGAAAAGCAGGTTCTCTTGGTAACAGTGTGAAGTTATTGGCTGTTAAACTGCAACAGAAATACATTCAAAGTGTTTCATACTAAGCAAATCTCTCGACAAACAGCCTTTATTGTGTGTGCACCCTATTAATACCCCTAGTCATTAAACACAATAATAAATCAATGTTAAAGGGAAAGAATTTCTTCCAACGTAAAGCTTACATCCTAGCAGGTTACAAAGAGGAGACAATTAGAAATTGTTTTGTTCAGGGGATGGAGTAAAAGAAGGCAGAGACATAAGACTCCTGTGTAATAGAAGGGAATGGGGGAAAGTACATGAAGTTCCCATGTAAGTAAACCATTACGTTCCTGTGTAAGTAAACCATTAGGAGAGGGTAGATGAGAAAGAACATAAGCTTCCGATGTATAGTAGGTAAAATGTTGGAGAGGGTATGGGGCGAGTACATAAAGTTCCTATGTACTGTAAGTAGAGCCATAGGGAACAGCAGGGTAGGGTATGAGGAAGATACGTTTATAACATAAGTAAAACATTAAGGGAGAGTAGGGAGAAAGTTCTAAGCTTCCCGTGTAGGTGTAACAATAGGGAAGGGTGGGAGAGGGTTTGGGATAAAGCTCATAAATTTGACATGTTAAAGAATTGGAGCAAAGAGAACAGGAGAAAATGAATCAGGTTCCCGTTTAGGTAGACATTTAGGAAAGGGTATAAAAGGGTTTGGGACAGTACAAATAAAATTTTACATAGGTAAAACATGAAGGAAGGGTAGTATAGGGCATAGGAGAAACTAAGGTTCCAATGTACATAGAACTTTAGGGATAAGTAATGATATGAGTAGAAAGTATATAAGGTTTCTTTATGTAGGCAGGACATTAGGGAAGTGTAGGGGAGGAACTAAATAAGTTTGCCATTTATATTATAGAATATTAGGGCAGGGTAGGAGAGGGTATGGGAGCAAGTACATAAGTATCAGGCTCTGCTGGGTTTTGATCCTGGGACCTCCTGGTTCTTCTTCCAGCTTGTATTTCCTTTGGAGTTACTTGAGCACTGAGACAGTGTCCCTGGCTTTTGTTTCCCTGCACTAGCCCACATCTGTGCTTCTCCTTGCCTAGTTCCTATTCTTTTCCCTGTCCTTCTGGTTCAAGCTTTGTCTGTCCTCCTGCTCACCATCATCCTGACCTGATTCTACACCAGCTCCATCTCATGCTGTCCTGTCTCAGAGTCTTCATTCGCTCTGTCCCTTGCAGTCCTGTTCCTAATTCTGAAGCTTTGCTTGCACTGCCCCACTCCAGTCCTTCACCTGCTCCATTCCATCCAGTTCTCTATGCCGTCTCCATTCTTATACAGCCTGACCCTGACTCTACCTCCTTGTCACCCTGTTCCTGTCAGCACAGTATTAGCTCCGGCCTGAAGGACTCACCTTCTTTACCTCTGCGTCCTTAGCTCTCACTACCTATCCTTGACAATAAGGTATTTATGTTGGTAGACCATTAGGGAAGGGTAAGAGAGACTATGGGAGAAAGAACATAAGGTCTCCTTGTTGGTAGAACATTAGGGAAGGGTAAGAGAGACTATGGGAGAAAGTACACAAGGTGTTGGTAGAACATTAGAGAAGGTTAAGATTGACTATGGGAGAAAGTACATAAGGTTTCCATGTTGGTAGAACATTAGTGATAGGTAAGAGATTCTATGGGAGAAAGTACATAAGGTCTCCATGTTGGTACAACATTAGAGAAGGGTAAGAGAGACTATGGGAGAAAGTAGATAAGGTGTCCGTTTTGGTAGAACATAAGGGAAGGGTAAGAGATTCTATGGTAGAAAGTACATAAGGTCTCCATGTTGGTAGAACATTAGTGATAGTAAGAGATACTATGGGAGAAAGTACATAAGGTCTCCATGTTGGTAGAACATTAGGGAAGGGTAAGAGAAGGTGTGGAATAAATAGATAAGGTCCTTGTACATTTAGGGTGGCAGATGATGTGGGTACAAATAAATTCACTATTGAGTGTGAATGAAAGTATGTTATGGACAATGCAGATGCACCTGATGGGTAAAGGCAACACAGAGATTGTAATTTACATTTACATGGGCCACAACCAGAGTTTTGCGTTTGGTTCGGAAGAACTCTTCATCATATGGACATAAACAAACCAGCCAATCCAGCAAAGGCCTACTAACGGCACCATGCAGTTCTCAGCCCCAACCTCGGAGGATAGGTTCATTGTTCATAAATAAACAAACACGTTATTTCTTCAAGAATTCTTGGCATCCAGAACTCCTGTTTGTTCTTGGAGGTATAGTTCTGCAACACCTCTCCCTGCTAGAGTCCAAATTCCCCTAGCAACCATGCATTGATTTGAATAAGAGACTGGAATATGAATAGGAGAGGCCTGAATAGAAAGATGAGGAATAAAAAGTAGCAATAACAATACATTTGTAGCCTTACAGAGCATTTGTTATTTAGATGGGGTCAGTGACCCCTATTTAAAAGCTGGAAAGAGTCATAAGAAGAAGGCAAATATTCAAAAACTATAAAATAATGAAGACCAATTGAAAAGTAGCTTAGCCTTTCTATAACATACTGAACGTGTAACTTAAAGGTTAACCACCCCTTCAATTGACTCCCTAGATGGCTTCTGCTACATTGTTTCAGGTGTCAGAACCAGCAGTGCAGAAAACCTACAGAGGAAAGTTGGCTGCACCTTTTTGCTGCACGAGAGAAGCCGTTATCACTCATGTGACACAGCGCTAAGAATCTGATACGGCGGCAGAAATCTGGCAAATATCCTGCCACTTAGCAACGATGTGCCGACTGTACATGGAGCTCAGTGATTGGCCGGAGACTTTCTTGGCTCCCACTTTCTGTCTCTGAGTGTAATGTAATCCATGTGTTTAGTACAGGAATTGGCTGCCAGAGATCAGAATAATATACGTATTTACTATTTACATACTCTGGGCAAGCTTGGCTACTCGGCTACATAAACTTACACAACACTAGCCTGCCCCGCTCTCTTGTCTTATTACTCACACTGCAAGTGGCCTCAAATTAAACATTATGTGCAGCCAACGAGTTTGGGATTATTTCTTATAGGAAGCTCAGTCCATGTGATAATTACATTATGTAATGACTGCCTGCAATTAATACTCCCTGCACTCTAATCCTGCTTTATACATTATGTAACAACCACTGACACTGCATTCTCTTATCCCATGAACTTGTAATGTAACTAGGGATGCACCGAATCAAGGATTCGGTTCGGGATTCGGCCTTTTTAGGATTCAGCCGAATCCTTCTGCCTGGCCGAAACGAATCCGAATTTGCATATGCAAATTAGGGGCGGGAAATCACGTGACTTTTTCTCACAAAACAAGAAAGTAAAAAATATTTCCCCCTTTCAACCCCTAATTTGCATATGCAAATTAGGGTTTGGATTTGATTCGGTATTCGGCCAAATCTTTCACGAAGGATTCGGGGGTTCGGTCGAATCCAAAATAATGGATTCGGTGCATCTCTAAATGCAACTAATATTTCATTGCAAATGCTGCTCCCTACGTTTGCACAGTTTGTACAGAGAGATCCCATAAAACTATGGCAGCATAGGTATTCCCTGTACTAAGCACAATTCAGCAGGAACAGTCCCCTAAGTTTGCTCATAGTCTGTACAGAGAGATCCCATAAAACTATGGCAGCATAGGTATTCCCTGTACTAAGCACAATTCAGCAGGAACAGTCCCTAAGTTTGCTCATAGTCTGTACAGAGAGATCCCATAAAACTATGGCAGCATAGGTATTCCCTGTACTAAGCACAATTCAGCAGGAACAGTCCCTAAGTTTGCTCATAGTCTGTACAGAGAGATCCCATAAAACTATGGCAGCATAGGTATTCCCTGTACTAAGCACAATTCAGCAGGAACAGTCCCTAAGTTTGCTCATAGTCTGTACAGAGAGATCCCATAAAACTATAGCAGCATAGGTATTCCCCTGTACTAAGCACAATTCAGCAGGAACAGTCCCTTAGTTTGCTCATAGTCTGTACAGAGAGATCCCATAAAACTATGGCAGCATAGGTATTCCCCTGTACTAAGCACAATTCAGCAGGAACAGTCCCTAAGTTTGCTCATAGTCTGTACAGAGAGATCCCATAAAACTATGGCAGCATAGGTATTCCCCTGTACTAAGCACAATTCAGCAGGAACAGTCCCCTACGTTTGCTCATAGTCTGTACAGAGAGATCCCATAAAACTATGGCAGCATAGGTATTCGCTGTACTAAGCACAATTCAGCAGGAACAGTCCCCTAAGTTTGCTCATAGTCTGTACAGAGAGATCCCATAAAACTATGGCAGCATAGGTATTCCCTGTACTAAGCACAATTCAGCAGGAACAGTCCCTAAGTTTGCTCATAGTCTGTACAGAGAGATCCCATAAAACTATGGCAGCATAGGTATTCCCTGTACTAAGCACAATTCAGCAGGAACAGTCCCTAAGTTTGCTCATAGTCTGTACAGAGAGATCCCATAAAACTATGGCAGCATAGGTATTCCCTGTACTAAGCACAATTCAGCAGGAACAGTCCCTAAGTTTGCTCATAGTCTGTACAGAGAGATCCCATAAAACTATAGCAGCATAGGTATTCCCCTGTACTAAGCACAATTCAGCAGGAACAGTCCCTTAGTTTGCTCATAGTCTGTACAGAGAGATCCCATAAAACTATGGCAGCATAGGTATTCCCCTGTACTAAGCACAATTCAGCAGGAACAGTCCCTAAGTTTGCTCATAGTCTGTACAGAGAGATCCCATAAAACTATGGCAGCATAGGTATTCCCCTGTACTAAGCACAATTCAGCAGGAACAGTCCCCTACGTTTGCTCATAGTCTGTACAGAGAGATCCCATAAAACTATGGCAGCATAGGTATTCGCTGTACTAAGCACAATTCAGCAGGAACAGTCCCCTAAAGCTGGCCACAGATGTTGAGATTTTTAAAAGATCCAATCCTCATCGTGAGACCACGATTTTCTCTGAACGATCGTACGAATTGACCATCAACTAAAAAGACCAATTTGCCAGGAAAACAAAGGGGAGCTGCCTGCTTGGCCCTGCAAACATAGATACATTGCACTGGGACCGACAAAGATTTTTTGACCTGGCCGATCAATTTCCTGACGAAAAATCGTAAGATGTACGATCGTTTGAATCCCACTAACCGCACGATAATTTTGAAGGATTTGTCGGACTTCCCTAAAACTGGTCGTTCAGCAAGAAGAATCGTCGCGTCTATGGGGAGCTTAAGTTTGCTCAGTAGTAGTCTATACAGAGTGAGGTGCAATGCCAGTGTAAGTACAAGTGGTTGGAAGGGTCGGGTGACCTCCTCTCAGGGAGATTTAATAGCAAGTAAATCTATTTACTAATCAGACTCTACAGATTAACTGGGCACATGTTTCAGATACATTTCATGAGCGGCTGCATTAAGTACAGTTTCCCAGTAATTAAATATTCACCAGTCCTATAGCTCATTGTCTGGCTGATGGGAGGAGGCTGAGGAAATGTATGGGAAAGGCTGGAGGGACACAGCTCTGGAGAACGAGAATTGGGAAAGTCAGTGGCCCATTGTCTGTACTGCCAGGGCCCATAATGCTCATTGGCTGTGTGTTTAATTGCCCGATATGCAAAAAAAAAAAAGAAATTAGTGTTGCTTTACAAATACACAGGCAATACAGGGATATAGAAAATAATGTCAGCGGTTTCCCACCTGACCATAATTTCACTGATTTTGCCCCCCAAAAATCCCTGGTTGGTATTAGTGTGAGCCTTTGGCGGGGGGCTTTTAAGTGTAATACTTGGAGAGCGCAGGAACGGGAGGGATTTCCATTAAGAGAGCGACTGTCACAAACCAGTGATCTGAAGAGACAGTTTAAAAGCCCATTAGAAATCATTATAGTCATTGACGTTACGCTGAAATGTTTCATAATTCCCACATCTTACAATGCGGCTCATTCCCCTCCTCTGCAGCACGACAAGCGCGAGCGTCTCACCGACAAAAGGAAACTCGCATTAACCCTTTTACTTTTACATTTCCTAATATTTAACTTTTTACCCATTCCCTGACAGAGGTGCTCATGGGACACTCTAATAAGGAGCCCATAAGGCGCATTCGCTGGACAGTGAGCAAAGCAATTTTGAGCGCAATTTTTTCCACCAGAATTCCAGCATCATTGTAGATGCAATTCTCATGATGCAATTGTATTGCGCCTAAGCCCCATTGCATCTAATTTGCCAACATAGTTTCAACTGTGCGTGCATTGAATGTGGGCTTGAAGGTAAGTGGCAGGTAGGTTTGAGTGGATCGTGGGCATAGAACCATTTTGCCAAAGTTACAGAGTGGCCACGGCAGATCAGGGGAGTGGCCAGGCTCAGATTTCGGGCTTGGGCACCTTTAGGCTGCTGGGTCCTAACACCCGGTGGCTTTGCAAGCGCAAACCCCAGAGGGCCTCGCCACAAATCCGGGCCTGGGAGTGGCCATGTGTACAAGGGACTTTTTATTAAAAAAAATTGGGCCTCATTTTAAAAGTTGGCAGGTCCCAGGGGGCACAAGTAACCAGTGATAATAAGGGAGCTAACTTAGTAGTAGCAATTACTCACGACACAATGGTTTACCATGGAAGAGTATAGTATTAGTAGGAAGAGCAGAGAATGGGCAGGGGCCATAGGGAAAGATTGTGACATTAATGGGTTATATGAATGTTGCCCAACCAGTCGTCCTTCAGTATTCATTGAAATAGACCCAACAGGATCCACTAATGGCCACAGTCCCTTTTAAAGGAAACTGTAGGGTGTAGGTGGGCCTTTAATAGATGCCGAGTGAAGAACAATGCCCATACAATACCCATACAAGAGTCCATGCCCAAACAATGACTCCACCTACAGGAATAAAGGAAAAAGTCAGGATCCTTACATGGTGGTACTGAAACCTGGTGGGAAGCTATGTGATGCCCTTCTGAACTGAGGATTCTTGTTTGGGCACTATATGAGTATAGGGTGAACTTTTGGGTACACAAACCATGGGCTGTACCAGGCACAGGGGGCCCAAGTGACCACTGGGGTAATAATAGGGGAAGACCCAGCTAAATTAGTAGTAGCAACCACTAATGGTTTCCCATGGAAGAGTATAGTATAAGTAGGAAGAGCAGATTATGGGCAGGTGCCATAGGGATCATGACATGAATGGGTTATTTGAATTTTGCCCAACAAGTCGTCTTTCAGTGTTAGTTAAAATAAACCCAACAGGATCCACTAATGGCCAGAATCCCTTTTAAAGGAAACTGTTGGGTGTTGGTGGGTCTTTAGTAGATGCTGAGTTACGGTACCTTTCCCCCTATGGCATACATTGTTGTTACTGAGGCTAATCACATGGCATCAGATGGCATGGTACAAAGGAAGAGAGACTCAAGAAGAAAGGGAGGTAGAAGAACGATGCCCATACAATGAGTCCAACTTCAGTAATAAAGGAAAAAGACAGGATCCTTACATGGTGGTACTGAAGCCTGATGGGACAATATAAAGCTCTGTGATGCCCTTCTGAACTGAGGATTCTTGTTTAGGCACTATATGGGTATAGGGTGAAAATGTGGGTACAGACAACATAAGAGGTGCCAGGCACTCTTAGGGAACTGATCTGTTGTTGGTTTTATAATCTACAGGTATGTGATATACTTTAGCAGAATGGATCAGAGGTTGTACCAATGTACTTGTAGGGGTTCAACCCCATACTGCGGCACTGTGAGTCTACTCATTGTCTTTTTGTGGCCGTTATATTAGTAGTTAGGGCAGCTATTGCTTTAACATGACATTAATGAAACGGAAACGGAGCGAGGCAAACACTGAGTTTCTTCTAATCCCAGTGCAGCCGGAGCCGAGGTTTACGAAAGCTTTGAAGTTTGACGTCCCCCGAGAATTGAGAAAAGAAATCTCATCTGGGGCTTTGGCAAAGGAAATGTTCTGTCGTGCAGTTTGGGCAGGGGGCCAGACTTTTCCTGCTTTATTTAATGGAGAATTACATGTAGCTCCATATGTCTCATACACACGTATGGGCAAGACTTTGCTCATAGCATCTCACAAAGCCAACAGGTCATACTTATAATGAGCCTCACCCCATACAATATGGAGGATGGACAATATGTGCTGCTTTACTTTAATTGGAACAAGAATCTCATAGATCACCAGTGGTTCTTAAATGGCAATGAAGTGTTAAAGACGTGGGCCACAGCTTTTTTTCTTACTCAAGTTTTACCCCTGTTCTTGGCACTGGGGGTTTCCATACTGCTGGCCCACTGGCCTATTAACTCCAATATATCTCCTAGGTGGACTTTCAGCTATCGAGGGCAATCTATCTTAATCTGGCCATACACTGATTATTTGTTTGGTAAAGTAGAGTGGGTTAGGCTTCTGCAGTTATTTGGACACCTGTCTATAGTGATTGGATATCTGTCCAGATATCATTGAGGTAGGCTTGATATAGGCACAATACATTAGCCAATACGTTGCCATCTCAGTTTGAAGGTCCAGAGTGGGCATCTGTAATTAGCCCATGCATGGCCAATTTAAAGCGTCAAAACCACGCCCACTTTCCAGTTTAGTCCTAAACTCTAAAGCTTGACACACTTGGACACTTGGGACATCTTCTTCCAAATGCTCCTGCCAGTTACACGGAGTCCTAGGTGCTCCCCTAGAGAATCTGGCAATGCAGTGGGTCTACCCAGCATTCCATACTCTCATTATAGTAGAGTTTACACTAGCAGCAAAAATCCACCCAAACCACAACGATGGAGAGTAATGTTGAGACCAGCGTTGCTATGATATGGTAGGAAGTCATGTTATGTAGAGACCTGCATTAGCTTCCTCCAATCCTAATGGAGAGACCACTAAAGAGACCCAAGTGAACTTGAAGATCAATTTTACTCTATTGTTCCTACTTCTTCCTACTTACTGTCCTACTTACTGTCTGCTGCTCCCTTCAAGAATGTTGCACTTATTTATACCATCTAAATACAGGTCTGATTTAATTGAGCTAGAGCAGTGATCCCCAACCAGTGGCTCATGGGCAACACGTTAAATTTCAGGCTTTAAAGGGATTCTGTCATGATTTTTATGGTGTTGTTTTATTTCTTAATTACACCGTTTACAATGCAAATAATTTACTCTACAATATAAAATCTAATTCCTGAAGCAGAAAGTGTATTTTTTTAAATTTGTAATATTGGTGTATAAGTAGGTGCATCTCAGGTCATTTTGCCTGGTCATGTGCTTTCAGAAAGAGCCAGCACTTTAGGGTGGAACTGCTTTCTGGCAGGCTGTTGTTTCTCCTACTCAATGTAACTGAATGTGTCTCAGTGGGACCTGGATTTTACTATTGAGTGCTGTTCTTAGATCTACCAGGCACCTATTATATTGTGTAAGAGAGCTGCTATCTGGTTACCTTCCCATTCTTCTGTTGTTTGGCTGCTGGAGGGGGGAAGGGAGGGGGGTGATATCAGTCCAACTTACAGTACAGCAGTAAAGAGTGACGGAAGTTTATCAGAGCACATGACTGGGGGCAGCATGACTGGGGGCAGCTGGGAAACTGACAATATGTCTAGCACCATGTCAGATTTCAAAATTAAATCAGTTTGCTCTTTTGAAAAGAATTCTACTGGAGCAGCACTATTAACTGATGTTTTTTTTTTAAAAAATAAACACATTTTCCCATGACAGTATCCCTTTAAGGTCCAAAGTATACATCACAAAGGGGCAACGTTTCGGACCCCTCCGGGTCCTTTATCAAGCCTCATGTGTCACATTCAAAAACCAACTTAAATAGGGGTGAAATTAAATGGAAACGATTTTGGATACTGGACTATGACTCACACACAATTGAGAATACCATTAACTTCTTAACGAGAGGGAAGGGCTCACAATCACCAACCCCTTTCACCCCTATTTAAATTGGTTTTTGAATGTGACACAAGAGGCTTGATAAAGGGCCCTGAGGGGTTCAAAACGTTGCCCCTTTGTGATGTATAATTTGGGCTTCAAATAAATCACCGTTTAGACACAATTGCAACTAACAGGTGTGCATCCGAATTTCTTTTGTTATTTACCCATTGACACTTATGCGAGGGAAGGGTCTTCCGGATAAGCACCCTACACTTACAACAAGTGTTTTGGGATTGGGTTGAGCTCTCCATATTCGTGCATAGTATCCCTTTAAGGTAACTTTTGGTTGCATAAAAACCATGTGTACTGCCAAATAGAGCCTCCTGTAGGCTGCCAGTCACATAGGGACTTCTGAATCACCAATCACCTCCCTTAGTTGGCATCCTCAGGACTTTTTTCGTGCTTGTGTTGCTCCCCAAGTCTTTTAATATTTGAATGTGGCTCATGGGTAGAAAAGATTGGGGATCCCTGGGCTAGAGGGATGACATCCTACTTTACCAACATACATGACTTGCTGATACTCCATTCCTCAAACCTTTACAAAACTCGCCTACGGTAAAAAAAATCCGATTTATTTAGGGGTTTGGGCGGGGGAGAAGAGTTGAACGAATCCCAGACAACTACATTGAAGCTATTAGTCATGCTGCTGTCAGTAGATTACTTTTATCCAGGCCACGCTTGTCCCATGAAATTAGTCATGTGGATGAAATAAAAGCTTCCGCTCACCGAAATCCCACGGGCTCGTCTGGGGGTTGATCTTCTGAGCATCGAGCGAGACAAAGAAAGAGTTTAGTAATATTTCCTTTCAAGGTGAGCTTTGGGGGAGACGTAATACAAAACAAGGGAAATGTTATCCTCCAGGGGTTGCGGCTCAGGTTCTAAATGACTGTATATATGGCGTGGCCACTAATCTCTCCATATATGAAGCTCAACCCTTGTAACTGGAGCAGCCATTGAAATATAAACCCCTGACGCCTTCTTACATAATACACCTTGGCCGAGGGCTGCTATGGTAGAACTTATATTCCGGCATCCACCATGTGCCTCTGCTTTATTAGAATGCAAGCTCTTTGGGACAGGAAGGGTCTCTGTGTTGTATATAAGCAGCTGTACTACAATAAGAAGAGTTATACACTACTACAGATGATTCATCCTTCCCCATAATGGAAGATATTTTCCTGTAAAAACATTTCATATGTGCGGCGCGTTCATCTCGCGCTGGTATTAAGTGAATTTTGCATCACAAAGTCTCTTCACAACAATCAGTCGCTCTCTGTACGATGTGACATTCTCTGCGTGCCGATCATCTCCTCCCTACAGATCCTCATAATGCTCAGCATACGTCCCCCCTCCCTCCCATTCACCTACTTTATCCATTTCTTTTCATACATTAGTCACATTCACTTGACACTGACATTGGGTTTTTATGATCCCTGAGAATTTCTATGAGTTATTCCGGCACTGAGAGAACATATTATATGTGAATGCTAATGGCTGGGTGTTGTTGCTGGTGCCTTTGCTTATCTGCTCCCTGATTGATGTGTTGCTCCTTGGCTCAGTTTCAGAGACAAGTGCAAGCTTTGTGCCCAAGCAAAGCCAAATGATAAGACTCATGCCAGTCAGTCTAGCAATACCCATCCTGCCAACCCAGTCACAATTTAAGCATGTAAATGAAAGAGGAGAGGCATAGCTCAAAACCCTGGGCACCCCACAAAAAAATAATTCAGTCTTTCTTGCAGGATCAGAGTTGCCCAAGAGTGACATATCCCACAGTCCTTATTGAGCATTTTGGCTGCCAACCCTCTACCTTCACCTGGACCTTCACCCTGCCCTATCTTATGGGGTTCCCTCCTGAGCAGAACCAAAGGTACCACTGCAACCCTGCAAAAAAATGAATTGGTTTAGACTTACTTCTATTGGTCCTCTGTAATTTGACCATAAATGTCCATGCAGAGTATTTAGTTAATTCTCCGGTTGAGCCAAAAGTCAAAATGCCAAATATATGAGGGACCGGAAAGAAGTTTACATCAATCCATTTTTTGGGGTTCAGATCCCTTTTAACAACTTTCCAGCTCTTGTCCTACTGGGGTTCCTCTGTTGTGCCAGTAAAAATTGAGACTGCACTGGTCCTACAGGGGAGGTCTCACACCTTAGTTATGGGTTTTCCCTATTCTAAAATAAGTAACTCTAAGCTTGTAACTCTATTTGTAGGGATGTTCCTTTGTTCTCCAATACCCCAAACATAGCTATTCTGTGTCCCAGGCTACCTTTTGCTCCCCTTATCTCTCAGCTGCCCAACTGGTTACTATACAGCTGATTGATCTGCTTTCTCTCTGGTCAAGTCGGGCTTGAACACAGTCTGGATTTTGGCTACACCATTCCTTTAAACCCAGTGTACTACTATCTGCTTAAGCCAAATACTACTTCTTATTCACACTCCTTTCAGCACAAGTCTTCCTTTTCTCTTCTTCTCCTCTAGTCCCTCAATTTTTATTTAGGGTCTCCTACAATACATCATCTTCTTCCTTCCAAATCTCAGTTGAGGTTCTCCAAAGGCTCTTTCCTTGGCCCATTTTTATTCTCTCCTAATCTTTTTCCTAATCAATTCATATGGATTCCAATAGCCCCTCCTGGCTAATGATACTCAAATCTATTGCCCATCTCCTGATCTCAACCTAGAACTCAACTCAAGTTTCTTCTTGCTTGTCTGCCATTTCTATTTGGATGTACCAACCAGTGTCGGACTGGAGCATCCAGGGTCCACCACCTCAGGGCCCTGCACACACCCCCGGATCCCCTGCCTCAGCCCCAACCCCCCATGCCCCTTATTCTTTCAGTGGCCGCTATTGCGGTCGGGGGGAGTTCAGGGGCCAAGTGTTTCATGCAGGAGCGTGTCAGGGTCAGCGGGACCCATAAGTGCCAGGCCCACCACGTGTTTTCCAACTGTCCCGCTGGCCGAGTCTGACCTGTAATTAAACATCTTTAAGAAATGTCTGTTAGAGTTAACAAATCTAGTATCACCTCCTTAATCCTGCCCTTTCTTTTACTCCTCATATCCAACCAATAACTGCATCGTGCCACTTTAATCCCCAGAATATTTCTAAAATACAAATGTCCGTCACACCACATGGCACCACATTTCTGATCCACTCCATTGGCCGCACGGATGGAGACCAACTGCCAGGAGAGCAATTAAAGGTCCTACAGGGGATGTCACTACACCCGGTAGCCTGGCACATCAGGGACTCATAGGCACAATTAATTATGTGGGTGTAAATATAAAAATAATTGCAAATATGTAGCTCCCTATTTACTCTGTTGCTCTGTCAAACCCTCCCTGGTTTCCCTTACCATTTATAACACTCACTTTCTTCTTTATATGCTCCTCCCACCTTCCCCGTGCAATACCTAATGCCCCTTCTCTTGACCCATCCCCACTCCTTGTGTCTCATAACCCTGGTTGCCTTTAGAGTGTAAGCTCTATTGAGCAGGACCTACTTTACCTCCTGTGAGTAATCTATAGGTTAGATGGCTGCAAGTTTCTATGGTCCAGCCCTGCCTGATATATTGGCACTTCATTAGCTCTTTGCTGTGTTTAACCCATAGGGTTTATGATTTAAGGCACTAAAAGGGTTAATACCGATTGTACTGATTGTTTTTATTCGTTTCCCTGTTTTTAAATAAATAGAAGCAACATAAATTGACAAATCCGTGACTAATTTAATTATTTTTTTAGAAATTCCATGACATTTTGAAGAGAAGTGCAAATGATACAGAGTCTGGGATGATTTACTGGGCTCTCAGTTTCACAGATAATTTGCCCATCAAAAGAATCTGTTAATTTCATGTATTTCCCATTAATCTCACGAGTTGTTCCTGCAGCTGTTAGTCTGTCATTTTCACATATGTTGCAGAACAGGTCCCAATTGATTATTCCTGCAGATAAACGATCTTGGTGCGAAGATGTAATTGTTCCATCAAATCAACATCTCTGACTAATGGTCTCTCAGCGTAGCTCCCCTATCTCAAAGTCACTGTATATATAATATATATATATATATATATATATATATATATATATATATATATATATACACATATATATATATATATATATATATATATATATATAGAGTGACTTTGTATTATATACTTGTATACTTACATAATATAAGGGATAATGTACCATCTACTGTAAATGATAAGGATATTAGAAGTCACTGAGGGGTTGTTCTGTGACCATATAAAGGCACAAGGCTGCAGGCTGAGTTATACAGGGAACTCTGAGTATCACTCATGTATTATAAGGGATAATGTACCCCCTACTGTAAATGATAAGGATATTAGAAGTCACTGAGGGGTTGTTCTGTGACCATATAAAGGCACAAGGCTGCAGGCTGAGTTATACAGGGATCTCTGAGTATCACTCATGTATTATAAGGGATAATGTACCCCCTACTGTAAATGATAAGGATATTAGAAGTCACTGAGGGGTTGTTCTGTGACCATATAAAGACACAAGGCTGCAGGCTGAGTTATACAGGGAACTCTGAGTATCACTCATGTATTATAAGGGATAATGTACCCCCTACTGTAAATGATAAGGATATTAGAAGTCACTGAGGGGTTGTTCTGTGACCATATAAAGGCACATGGCTGCAGGCTGAGTTATACAGGGAACTCTGAGTATCACTCATGTATTATAAGAGATAATGTACCCCCTACTGTAAATGATAAGGATATTAGAAGTCACTGAGGGGTTGTTCTGTGACCATATAAAGACACAAGGCTGCAGGCTGAGTTATACAGGGAACTCTGAGTATCACTCATGTATTATAAGGGATAATGTACCCCCTACTGTAAATGATAAGGATATTAGAAGTCACTGAGGGGTTGTTCTGTGACCATATAAAGGCACAAGGCTGCAGGCTGAGTTATACAGGGAACTCTGAGTATCACTCATGTATTATAAGGGATAATGTACCCCCTACTGTAAATGATAAGGATATTAGAAGTCACTGAGGGGTTGTTCTGTGACCATATAAAGGCACAAGGCTGCAGGCTGAGTTATACAGGGGACTCTGAGTATCACTCATGTATTATAAGGGATAATGTACCCCCTACTGTAAATGATAAGGATATTAGAAGTCACTGAGGGGTTCTGTGACGATATACTGGGTATCAATACTCTAAATTCTACTCAGCAATATCAGAGTATTCAGACTGAATGTGAACATTTTTAGTAGTGATTGTTTCATTTACCAGGGTGAAAAGAGCTGACAGTCATATGGTAATAGCCAGTGAGTTGTCCAATGATCTATGCCTGTGCAATACAGACTACAGAGGTGAATAACTGATTTATACACTGAACTTTTATACCTGAACACAAAGAGATCTGGGCTTCCTTATAATCCCGTCAAATCCTGAGAGGGCAGTTGGGTGGGCTACTGGCGGCACAAGAGATCTCTGGAGTATCGAAGGGTTAAAGCCACCCACTTCAAAATACATTTGGGAAGTAGTTGCAGGAGAACCTGCCTGAATGTGAAAAGGCTTCTGTACTTGGCACACACACATGTACACATAGCTGGGCAATACACTGAGAATACCAGAGGGAACACGTGATCTGCTGATGGGAGCCAGATGGGAAAAGCAGCTCTGAGAATGAGACAGAGAGTTGGGCTTGTGAAATCATTCTATCCATGTCATGCCCAGTGTTGTCTGTTGCACTCGCAAATCAGCAGTTGTGCCCTTTTCTATCAATATTTTATATTTGAGGATTTATATTGATATGTGACTGTGCCACAAACTGAAGAGCAGGAGGGCAGGGTCTGCAAATATATACAGTGAATAAAGTACCCCCTGTTGTAAAATATAAGGATATAATACACAAAAGCCATGAATATCCTGTAAATTATATCCTTATAAACGGTGAGTTCTGATGTCATCAGTTATAAACGGTGAGTTCTGATGTCATTTCTGTCACATGACTCACTGAAATTTGTGTATTATAATAAATAAAGTACCCCCAGTTGCAAAATATGAGGATATTAGAAGTTACCTCGGAGTTCCATGACCTGTATAAAAACACTCGGCCTTCAGCCTCGTACTTTTATATGGTCATGAAACTCCTCGGTAACTTATAATATCCTTATATTTTACAAGAGGGGGTACTTTATTCACTATATTATATAAGTTACCCAGGAGTTTCATGACCATATAAAAGGGGTACAAGGGGTACTTTATTTAATATAATACACACGTTTCAATGAGTCATGTGACAGAAATTACATCACTACTCACCGTTTATAACTGATGACATCACAACTCACCGATTATAAGGATATCATTTATAAGATATTCATGGCTTTTGTGTATTATATATTTATATACACGAGGGATGCTGAGCATCTTCTGCAAGGTATGGGGGACCCTCAAAAGCGCTGTAAAGGTTCATATGGTGGTGTTTAATTAAAACAAGATGCCTTTATTACAGCACATGTTGCTGCCTTATGGATCTATACAGGGACCCAAAATCGTTTTAGGGTCCCCCACACCTTGCCGAAGATGATTTCTTTTGTACTGTACCTGTATAATAAAAATGCGCAAGGATTAGGGTTCTCTGTACCCCAAGTTCCTTCATGTGATATGCCTGTAGCCTGGGGTCATGTAGGTCCCCATAGTGCCCCCTGGAAATAAACGGCAGATTCATGATGAGAACGAGAAATGAGAATATAATTATGTTAGAAAGCACAATAAAGGCCTGTATGTATTATGTATGATGTATTATATATATAAATGCACAGAATACAATATACAGTGGGGCTATGAAGCCTGCGAGGGTGGGACGGTAGATTCCTTCTCCGCCTTCAGGAAATACATAAATATTTTCTTGGATAAACAACAAATCCTGGGCTCCGATAACTGAATGTGAAAGAGATACTGTACCGGCCATGCAGGGAAACAGCACAGGACCATTAACCCCTTTTCTTGGAATGGCATTTAAGTTTTTTAAGTCAACACCATCTTTGCATTAGGGTTAATATCAATTATGGGGATCTGCAATAATGTTCTTCTTAGGGCCCCAGCAAACCCCTTATTTTTGGAAGGATGAGTGTAAGGAGTCCCCAGCATGACACGGTGGCCCCAGCAATACACAGGGATTCCCATGACTTGGACATGACAGGGGCACTAGCTCAGTGGCCTAATATATGTTACTTAATAGGAATTACAACATTCCAGAGGGTGACGATTAACACATTTATTAAGGAAAGCAACCCCAACGTGCACCAACAGTTTGGTGGAGCAGGTTCATCTGTGATCTCCCCAAAACTGATGCCACTTGGGGTGCCCATGTGAGGTGACCCCCAGTGATGGGCAGCTTAGCACTGAGCACAGGCACGGGTTAGGAAAGGGTGTTTGTTGGTGCATGGAGGCATGGTGGGACTACCGTTTTCTTCACCATATAATCAAGGGTTAAGAGTTGTAGTCACACAACATCTGGGGACTAGGGTTGCCACCTGTCCGCTTTTGACCCAGACATCCTGGCATTTTGAAGGGCTGTTCGAGTCAAAACTGGCTGCCCGGCTTTCCAAATTAGGAAAACTTGCAGGATTTCCTGAAATTGACGTGGCGATCACACATCACAGTCGGCCCCCATTATCACTCTACATCATGGCCCCGCCTCCCCCAGAGTTTGCCGGGGGCAAAGGTGGCAACCCTACTGGGGACCCAAAGTTAAGACTGAAAAGGTAGGTGCCCTGCAGACCTGGACTGGCAATCAGTGGGTTTTGGCAAATGCCAGACGGGCTGCTGTAAGATGCCATAAACAGTCACTATTAGTGGGCTGGTGGGGGCAATTTGGGCCTCTATTTACTTGAAATGCCAGGGGCTATATTGGATCCAAGTTCAGACCTGGTGCCAGGGGGCAGTGTGGGTGCTGTGCCTTAACCCAGGCTGTGTTTGTATGAGTTGCAGGCCGTGTTTGTATTGGCTGATGGGAGTTGCAGGCCATGTTGGTATTGGCTGATGGGAGTTGCAGGCCGTGTTGGTATTGGCTGATGGGAGTTGCAGGCCATGTTTGTATTGGCTGATGGGAGTTGCAGGCCGTGTTTGTATTGACTGATGGGAGTTGCAGGCCATGTTTGTATTGGCTGATGGGAATTGCAGGCCATGTTTGTATTGGCTGATGGGAGTTGCAGGCCGTGTTTGTATTGGCTGATGGGAGTTGCAGGCCGTGTTGGTATTGACTGATGGGAGTTGCAGGCCATGTTTGTATTGGCTGATGGGAGTTGCAGGCCGTGTTTGTATTGGCTGATGGGAGTTGCAGGCCGTGTTTGTATTGGCTGATGGGAGTTGCAGGCCGTGTTTGTATTTTCTGATGGGAGTTGCAGGCCATGTTGGTATTGGCTGATGGGAGTTGCAGGCCGTGTTTGTATTGGCTGATGGGAGTTGCAGGCCGTGTTGGTATTGGCTGATGGGAGTTGCAGGCCATGTTTGTATTGGCTGATGGGAGTTGCAGGCCGTGTTGGTATTGGCTGATGGGAGTTGCAGGCCGTGTTGGTATTGGCTGATGGGAGTTGCAGGCCGTGTTGGTATTGGCTGATGGAGTTGCAGGCCGTGTTGGTATTGGCTGATGGGAGTTGCAGGCCGTGTTTGTATTGGCTGATGGGAGTTGCAGGCCGTGTTTGTATTGGCTGATGGGAGTTGCAGGCCGTGTTTGTATTTTCTGATGGGAGTTGCAGGCCATGTTGGTATTGGCTGATGGGAGTTGCAGGCCGTGTTTGTATTGGCTGATGGGAGTTGCAGGCCGTGTTGGTATTGGCTGATGGGAGTTGCAGGCCATGTTTGTATTGGCTGATGGGAGTTGCAGGCCATGTTGGTATTGGCTGATGGGAGTTGCAGGCCGTGTTGGTATTGGCTGATGGGAGTTGCAGGCCGTGTTGGTATTGGCTGATGGGAGTTGCAGGCCGTGTTGGTATTGGCTGATGGGAGTTGCAGGCCGTGTTTGTATTGGCTGATGGGAGTTGCAGGCCGTGTTGGTATTGGCTGATGGGAGTTGCAGGCCATGTTTGTATTGGCTGATGGGAGTTGCAGGCCGTGTTGGTATTGGCTGATGGGAGTTGCAGGCCATGTTTGTATTGGCTGATGGGAGTTGCAGGCCGTGTTGGTATTGGCTGATGGGAGTTGCAGGCTGTGTTGGTATTGGCTGATGGGAGTTGCTAGCCATGTTGGTATTGGCTGATGGGAGTTGCAGGCCATGTTTGTATTGGCTGATGGGAGTTGCAGGCCATGTTGGTATTGGCTGATGGGAGTTGCAGGCTGTGTTGGTATTGGCTGATGGGAGTTGCTAGCCATGTTGGTATTGGCTGATGGGAGTTGCAGGCCATGTTTGTATTGGCTGATGGGAGTTGCAGGCCGTGTTGGTATTGGCTGATGGGAGTTGCAGGCCATGTTGGTATTGGCTGATGGGACTTGCAGTGCAGGCACCATGTGGAAGGCCACGTGCAGCTTAAAGGTAACAGTGAATCTGTCACACAGGGAAAATATGTGAGCAATCCCAGATTCCTGAGGTTTCTTAAGGTCCAACCCCCTCCCTCCTCCTCCTGCCTCTGTATTTTCACTTCCATTAAGAGAGAGACATGTTGTACATGCGTGACTGCCCATTCCCCTGCACTCTCGCATCAGCCTATAACCTCCATTGCATTCCCTGAGTCCTGTACCTGGCGCCAGTCTGCTAGTGCAACATTACACCTTTTATTAGATGACCAATAATCTTGCAGTTTCACCTTTGCCTCGGCTGCTATTGTCTCTTGCTGCCACTCAGCTGCATTACAGAGGCTGTAGCCAAACTACAAATCTAATGAGCACACGGCCAGCCTGGCTACTGAGAACTAACCCATTGTTAGTGGCCCCAGCCCGACAGTAAATGTGCTCCCCCATGGGCTCAGCTCCTCCAGGCACATTACTGTACATTAATCCGCTCACTGCCCGTGACTCACGTTACTTATTATAGGCACACGCTAACTACACGCTTCCTTGGGCTTCCGGCTGCATTCTGCCTCTAGAATTGATTTTTTTTGGGGATGGGAATCATATTTTTTAGAAAGAATTACCGTTTATATATATATATATATATTGTCATGGTAACAGCTGCCCAGTCTGTAGATCAGTAACGAGTATTACATTGCCGTGAGGTTTGTTCATAACTAGGGGCTCATATGAAAGATAATAAATATCACCAGTGCAGAAACCCACTGCAGCCAATTAAATGTAAGCTTTTTTATTATTGCATAATCAAAGCTAACTGCTGATTGGTTGGTATTGGTTTAGTACCTTTATCATTATATGACACCTAATGGGACAATAAACTATTTTCAATAGGTGAAACCTGACCCCCCACCCCCACACCTATCCTGCATTTAAAGGGAACGTCAACCCAAAAAATAATATTTTGCCTAATAAAATATAACAAAATTCTAAGTAACTTTACAATATATATTTATTACTATGTTTGTATGTTTTTTAAGATATTCATGAAATTGCTATTGAAAGCAGTGTGTGTTTGTGTGTATTTTTCTTGTCTCTGCACTGGTGGTTACAGACTGTTGATACAATGTAAGTCAAGGCAGCTGATTAAAGGACAAGTAAAGTGTAAAATAGAATAAGGCTAGAAATGCTGTATTTTGTATACTAAACATAAACATGAACTTACTGCACCACAAGCCTAATCAAACAAATGATTTATGCTTTCAAAGTTGGCCACAGGGGGTCACCATCTTGTAACTTTGTTATACATCTTTGCAAGACTAAGACTGTGCACATGCTCAGTGTGGTCTGGGCTGCTTAGGGATCGTCATAAATTATCAAAACAGTCAAATAATATCTGCCAGAAGCCGATACAGCAAGACTGATTTATAATCAGAATATACAGACTGCACTGGGTCCTGTGTTGTCATGTGATCTAATGTGGCTTTTATAGTTTTTGTATTGTTTAAAGGACATGTAAACCCCCCACCCATAAAAATGTAATCAGTGAACAGCCTCTTTGAAATCTTTAGATAACTGCCACTCTGGTTGTTAAAAGGTTAACAGTAAGGATGTATGAGCCCACTCACTTGTGCATAATCCCGCTCACTTGTGCATGATACCACTCACTCCCACTCACTCATGCATAATCCCGCTCACTCATGTATAATCCCACTCACTCATGCATAATCCCACTCACCCCCAACTCACTCATGCATAATCCCGCTCACTCATGCATAATCCCACTCAGTCATGTATAATCCCACTCAATCATGCATAATCCCACTCACTCATGCATAATCCCACTCACTCATGCATAATCCTGCTCACTCATGCATTATCCCACTCACTCATGCATAATCCTGCTCACTCATGCACAATCCCGCTCACGCATGCATAATCCTGCTCACTCGTGCATAATCCCACTAACTCATATACATAATCCCACTCATATGCATAATCCCACTCACTCATGCATAATCCCACTCACTCATGCATAATCCTGCTCACTCATATGCATAATACCACTAATACATGTAATCCCACTCACTCACATACATAATCCCACTCATATGCATAATCCCACTCATACATGTATGAGTGAGTTGGATTACAGGTATGAGTGGGATTATGCATATGAGTAAGTGGGATTGTGAGTATGAGTGGGATTATACATATGAGTGAGTGGGATTATGCATATGATTAAGCATACTTATGAGTACATATACACATGAGTGGGATTACAAGTATGAGTGGAATTATGCATATGAGTGATCTGGATTATGCATGAGTGAGTGGGATTACATGTAGGAATGGGTAGGATTACACATACTTGCTAATAAAGTTACATTACCAAAAAAACGTCTGAGCAAGGTCATCAGGTGTGGCTGAATATACAAATATAAATGATGATGTAGCCGATAGAAAACGGCCGCCTGGTTGAAGCAGATCTTGTATTCAGGAAAACACTACAGTGCGGCTAATGGAGGGGATACAGATACTACCTGACCCAATACAGAGACAATGATGCATTTTGTGTGGGGAATATGTGCCCAATCTAAAGATTTGGTAAGGATTTATAGGGTTTACATGTCCTTTAATACAAACTTTCTCCAACTCTGCAGAACCAGTGGCTGCAGCAAAATAATCCTCCAAATAGAATCCCAGTTTATCTGTTTAAATCTGGCTCCATGATCTTTGTCCCTGCAGCTGGAGTTGGAAACAGTAAAGGGGATGTAAAGGCAAAAATAAAATCCAATACAAATCTCTACACAGTCGCCTACTGCTCTACAGGGAAACAAACAAAGCTGCTTGAGTTCTGCATGGCTGGGAAGTAAGGTGGGGGCTCCCCCTGCTGTTCATAAGTATGATTCCCTGTTTCCCTACAGAGCAGTTAGGGACCGTCTGCCAATTCCTATCCACAGCAGTAAATGAAGGGAGAATTTCACTGCATACAGTCAGGTTTCTTATAAAAATGGTGCACATTTTTTAATTAAAGTATATTGGAGATAGGTTTCTTTTTCATTAAAGAAAGTAAAAATGGGATTTTATTTTTTTGCCTTTCCTTGTCCTTTAACAGACCTGTCTTTGCTTCTGGGAAATAAGACTTTTGCAACATTGTTTAAAAAAAATAACAAATGGGAGTTAAGCAAAGGCTGATTTCAATAGCAATGGTTTTACAAATAACTTTAAAAGCACAGACGATTTTAATAAATGTGTATTGGAAAGTTGCTTAGAATTATGTTTTCTTTATTAGGCAAGTTTTTTTATTTTATGGTTGACTTGCCCTTTAAAGGGATATTATCAGTTAATAGTGCTGCTCCAGCAGAATTCTGCACTGAAATCAGTTTTTCAAAAGAGTAAACTGATTTTTTTATATTCAATTTTGAAATCTGACATGGGGCTAGACATATTGTCAGTTTCCCAGCAGCCCCCAGTCATGTGATTTGTGCTCTGATAAACTTCAGTCACTCTTTACTGCTGTACTGCAAATTTGAGTGATATCACCCCCTCCCTGAATCCTTGTGCTTGGCCATACAGAATCTAAATCTTAATTTGCATATGCAAATTATGGGCAGGGAGGGAAATCACATGACTTTGAGTCACAAAAATACCTTTTCCCCCTACTTTTTCTTTTCCCATCCCTAATTATCATATGCAAATTAGGATTTGGTTCAATATCCTTTGTGAAAGGTTGGCTGAATCCGAAATAGTGGATTTGGTACATCCCTAGAAAAAAATACATATGTACATTACTTTTTAGTTCAGTCCTGATTCCTGGGTGGGTTCAGGAAGAAAATGGGTGGAGTTTTTGTCTAGGCATAGCTGGAGGATAGAAGGCATTGGGAAGGCTTAATGATAGGTCGCACAACCCATAGCCAATCAGAGCTCTGCAATATTCTTAGGGCCACACATATTTTGACGTGCGTCAATTTCGACACCCGCAACAATTTTTATATGCACCCCTATTTTGTCCATTTATTCGCCGTTGGCGAAACGTGGAAATTCGCCCAGTGCATGATAGTAGTGCAAAACACTTTGCTCTGGGTCCAATCGGAGCTGCTCAAGGTCACGGGGTACCCCCCACACACACACTCTATTTGCTCTGATACATGTACCTTTACTGCCTGCCTTGCCTGGGGGCACCCATACAGCACCCATTCCCTCTGTCAACCTAGAGAAATGTCCCACTCAGAGGTTTTAATTAATGGACATCAATAACGAGCCATTCAATGGCATCTGTAGGTCACGTAACATAATATGTATCAGCAGCACAGAAATGAGGGTTCCACTGCAAGATAACCAGCCACTCATTCACACCAATCAGTGTGTTGCACAAGATAAAGGGGAAGTTCCCTTAAAATAAATGAGTATCAGGCAGACGGCACTCATTTAACTTTGTGTTTGTAAAGAAGTAAACTGATATGAGGTTAAGGGTAGAGGCACACAATGCTATTTGGGAGAGATTAGTCACCCAGCGACCAATCGCCTCTTCTTCGGGCGACTAATCTACCAGCAATGCCTGGCTAGAATCTAAATCACCGGCGGGATGACACTCAGAACACTTCGTTTTTCCGAAGTCGCCCAAAGTTGACTCATGAGGAAACTTCGGGCGACTTCGGAAAACAAAGCGCTCCGAGTGCCATCCTGCCGGTGATTTAGATTCTAGCCAGCGGGGAGGCAGTTTGTGGAGATTAATCGCACGAAGAAGAGGCGATTTATTGCCAGGCGACTAATGACCCCGAATCTTCTAGTCTGTCTCTGCCCTAAAGAGTAAGTTGATCAATGTATCTCTGAATGGTGCTTTCCCCTCTTTTAAAAAGGTATATTAAAAAAAAATATATATACACATAGATAGATAGGGTCAGTGACCCTAGCAACCAAGTACAAGGTAATTTCAATGGCAGCTGTAACAGAATAAGATGGAGAGGTTGAGGCATTTTCGTAGTTAGGGGGGGAATACACAGTCACAGAACCAAAGAAATATGGCAGCAATGTTTTCCCAGATCTAGTAACCCATACCAACCAATCAGAGATCTGACCAGTAAATACTATCTACTAGGGATGGGCGAATTTTTGCTCCTTGTTTCGCAGTGGAAATGATGCTGATAGACTTGTATGGCGTTACATTTTTTTGACTCCCATAGACTTTAATGTGCGTCGGCAACATTTTGCCGGCGGCAAATTTGCCGGGGTCAAATTCGCCCAAGCCTACTACCTACTGATTGGTTGCTATGGGTTACTAGTGATGGGTTGCACCTGCGTTACACACCACAAAGGCACTGCTCCTTTAACACAGGAACGTTTGAAAGTTGTGATTGAGATTGAAATAGAGAAATAGTAAAGTATATTTTCAAGAACAGAAGCCTGTCCCATGCTGTAGCACCCAGTGTGATAGAGAACAATGATATGGGATTATTATATATCGCAGAGATACAAAGGAGCAGAATTGCAGGCACATGCTCTCTGTACCAAAGAGCTTACACCCTGACCATGTGCAATGGCTGATGGGAGGGCAGAAGTAGGGTAGGTACGAGGGTCGGAAGCATGTGACAGGCTGCACACACAAAAGCACAAAAGCTTCAACTTTCCCCCCTCCCAACTGACACTCACCTGTAGGTGCTGCACTAGTACTACTGGTACTTACCAATCAGGTGATTAGATCCGCACGGCTGGGGTTCAAATCCTCCATGTGACAGAAGACTTGATGCAATGGGCTCCTGTCTGCGTTGGATCCAATATCCCAGACTGTCTCGTTCCCAATCAGCACTGCTCCCGATTCCAATTTAGGGGGGATCAGATGTGACCCTTTAATTGAGTATCATCTGACGAGTATCAGTAGCATTCCTGGCTCTGCACTTCCATTATTGTATCTGTCAGAATAATCTTTGCACCAATATCTGTCTGTGACCCCCCCTGCCTTTGTTCCAATCTGTTTCCCTAATATTTATCAGCTGCCAGTATCTGTTACACAGCAGTTTTAACTTGCCCCCCTCAACCTGTGCTTTCACCCCCCACGCGCCCAACAGTCTGTGTTTATCTTTAATGCTGTGTCTCCCCTTATGGGTTTGTGTTTCTCAGATCCTCATAGACTTGCCTGCGTCTCCCCTTGTCTGACTGAGAATGTGATGCTCTGACGCCCCCTGCAGGCCCCCCGCGTTACTGTCAGTTGCTTCCATGGATTGAGTCTGGGATATTGTGTCTAGACTCTGTACAATGTGCTGTGTCTGTATATTTGTGGATGCACCACGCAGTTTGTGTCCCCGCAGTCAATGAATCACGTCAGATTTGCATTCCTCATGCCTCTGCTACATTGCTTCAATAGTCAGAACCAAAATCAAAAAAATGTATGTCTTACAGGGAGGGTATTATTGCCTTTTGTCTGTAAACTCAGCAGCTTGCTCTCTCTTTTGTGCATTCTCCTGCTATAGACTCCAAAGGGTGGGATTTAGACCTGCGTTGGCTGCTATCTCTGATGTCTGGAGCCTTTGCAGCAATGCTGTTATACAAGGATTCTACAAGAAGTTTTGCTCTGCTGTTAGTTTTGACTGCATGCGCCACCTAGTGGAAGAATGGAGAATTTGTTAATTTAAATTAGTATTTAATAAACACAAATAGATGTTAATTCCTGTGGATAAAACAAAGGATAGAAGCAGTGCAACCACTTACCTCTATGCAGTAGGCACATCCTTACTCTGTGGGGCACTCCTAGAGGTATCAGGGTATTATCTTTAGTGCAGATCCTATCACTATTGATCAAACCAACAGGACAGGCCTCACTGCATATCCTTTAAAGATCTTGGCCACTACTTTTACTTGACTTGGCTCATCCTCACTTATTGGGCCCCTATCATGAACTGTGCTTTGAGCTTTTCTGCCCTAGGATCTCAGCACCCCTTCAAGGGGATCCAAAAGAAACATCCAATCCACTTCCCTTCATATTCTGTGGGGTGGGGAGGTTACACGGAACACAAGACACACAGACAGGACATTACATAACTAGTGGGATTGCCTTAAACTCTCCCATTTTTCTTACCCCTGGGAAACCCCAGCCTGGGGTATTAATGGAATTAATGGAACATTGGCGTGGCCAGCAGGATCCATTCCTCCTCACTCTGAGCTTCTATACTACTCCCTGGGCTGGACTGATAAACAGAAAAATGAGAAAAATGGACAGGGTGGATATTGACTTAATTATTATTATCATTGTAGCCAGAGGGCAGCAATAGTCAGACTGCCCATGTGTTATAGGCCTTATAATAAACCTGTTCATCATGAATGGTAACTGTGCTCCTGGGGTTGCCACACTCTCGTCACTTGCAGATTTACCTTTGGCTCCTTCATCCCAGTTATAAACCAGTGGTTCCAGTATAGGGATGAAAGTGGGGTGTATGGTGGAACATATCGAGAACGACCCTATTATCCAAAAAAGCAAAGAAAAAATCAGACAGATTACCCTTTGTCACTACATACTCAAGACAATCAGGTAGGGTAAAAAAGATAATATATCGACACTGGCATTTATTACAGATGGACCAGAGGTTAAAACCATGGGTGGCGGAACCTCCAATGATGGCCTATAAAAGATCAAGCAACCTGAGGGACCATCTGGTCCATGCGTTAATTGAACCACAAAAGAGGCAAGGTACTTGGCTGAGTGGGGCTAAGGGAATGTTTAAGTGTGGAAGGTGCGTTAATTGCAATTTTGTGATGCGCACAGATAAATTCTATCACCCGATGACGGGTAGGGAGTATGAAATGACAGACTACATAAATTGTCAGACTGACTATGTCATATATATGGTAAAATGTCCTTGTGGTAAAGTATATGTAGGGGAAACTACCAGGTCCCTCAGTATTAGGATTGGGGAACACAGAAGTGATGTTAGACTTAAGAAACATACATCCCCTTTGGCAAGGCACTTCATGGAAGCAAACCATCAGGTCAGTCAACTGAAGTTTATGGGGATAGAACGAGTAAGAACCCCTACCCGTGGTGGTAATAGGGAAATTCTATTGAAACAGCGTGAATTGAAGTGGATATATAGGTTACAAACCCTATCTCCGAATGGTCTAAATGAGGATAGGGAATTATCACTGTTTTTTTAATGTTACCTTCAATATTGGTAATTGACCTCTGATGGACATTGTGTTAAACAATGAGGCTTTCCTCTTATTAAGAATTTTGATGTGAGTCGTAGGACCTCAGCCTGTGTACCTATATGAGTTTACTATATAGTAATGTTTTTCTGATGTTTTTAATAATTGTTTTTAACCTTATTTATATGTTACTATTTCTACTATCTTCACAGATCATATAAGAAATGAGTGATGGATTATCCATTGAATTTTTGTGTCCTCCTATTAACCTCACCAAAGGTTTTTTTTTTTTTTTAAAAAAAAAACGAAAAAATGAGGAAATATGTTAATGAGCACTGTCACTTTAAATATATTGCACTGACCACGGGTCTGTTTTTATATTGTTTAATATTAGATTGCACAATATGGACTGTTTTATAATATTGATTGTCACTATAATGAACTAATGAAAGATGATTGGTTACTATATGTATTTTTATGAACAAATCTTTTTACATGAATTCCCTACATATGATTGGACACATTGAGACACATGATTATAAGCACATACTAACTTTAGAGGTCATATGACCCAGGTCATCGATTATACACATTGGACACATTGAGACACATGATTATAAGCACACACCCACTTTAGAGGTCATATGACCCAGATCATCGATTGGATACATTGAGACACATGATTATAAGCACATACCCACTTTTGAGGTCATATGACCAACTTTATCGATTTTATTATATGCAATGGTATAAATCAATTAATTCTGCACACAAGCACTTTAGAACATATATTTATATGTTTTATCTATATGATAAATTGGTTTTTTGTTTTGATCTGTGATTAATTAGTAGTATGGTTTATATCCTGTGTTGCTGGATGACATTTGGTTGCTATGTGAACTATCGTGAGTTACCCCATGTTTTGGTTACCTAGCGACAGAGTAAACATGAGCGCATGCTTTCCCTGTAGTGCAGGCAAGTACAATGAATATAGAGAGCCGTGTTGCTAAGCGGATGACTCATCCGCGGAAGTGACATAGGCGGAAGTGACGTCACACACCATGTGGTAATTGAACAGGGTATTTATAGCTCCACACGATAGGGCAAACGTTAGAATCCCCTTGACAAAGGCTTACGCCGAAACGTTGGGGCCATTCTCATACTGGTGGTAGGTGTATCTGCTCCTTGCTGTATAATTGTAATACTTACTGTTTACTGTTATGTAATTGTGGCTATGTTTAAACGTTAGGTATATACCATGTAAGCTTATGTATTGTATTATACAGGCCTACTATTGTGGCTTTGTGTGTATTATTTGCATAAACAAGTAAAACTTTATTTTAAATATACCATACTTGCCTTCTTTTGAGTGTGCATACCTATCTATATATTGTTACGTTGTGGGGTACCCATTGTAGGGGTACCCTTTTGATGTTTGCACCTCTTGCACTGTTTACCTACAGCATTTGCTGAATTGGTGTGCCCTCCACCCATTACTAAATTGTGTATGGTGGAACAGTCAGTTTGGGGTGCTCCCTGTGTAAATTGGGTATCTCTGCATCATGCGGCCATAGCTTAGAAATAAATACTCCCTCATTATAGAGAGACTTGAATAGGCCTCTTTATAAAGGTGGTGATTGTTACAGTTCATGGAGCTCACATATTAGACTTGTCAGCACCATCTGCCATTCCCGTGCAATTTACATTGTTATAGATTATTCATGGCAGCCTCGATTAGTGGAAAGGCAGGACCCCGAAGGTGACCTCTTAGTTAAATTCTTGGCTTTAAACTTTTCCACTGGCTTTTCCCCCCAATGGCTGATGGGTTCCCCCAGCATTAACAATGCACTTGTGTGTTCTGCAGAATAAATGGAAATGTCTCCCTTTCTCTCAGCAACTTCCATACACTGCCCTGTGTATAAACCCTCAGAGGAGCCATTCCCTTCCTGGTCACATTGTGACGCCTGATGTTGAGGTGGAAATGGTTTATTTATAGACTGTCAAACTCTCAATGAGAAAGTAAATACTAAAATTATTATCTAAATCCCTTTACTTGTCTGGCTTTGCAATGGGTTTTCAATTACAGTATTACAGTAATCACATCTACACTCACCCCAAATCTCCCGCTTACTGATGTGCCGGCTGGACCCCTTAGCTCATGACATGGTTACAGATATATAGAAACATTGGGGGTAACAGTCACCCTGCTATAGTTCCAGGGGTACCCAGGGTACAAATAATCACTCACCCCAAATCTCCCCCTAACTGACCTTCAGACTGGGCCCCCTTAGCTCATAACAAGGTCACAGATATATAGAAACATTGGGTAACAGTCACCCTGCTATAGTTCCAGGGGTACCCAGGGTACAAATAATCACTCACCCCAAATCTCCCCCTAACTGACCTTCAGACTGGGCCCCCTTAGCTCATAACAAGGTTACAGATATATAGAAACATTGGGGTGTCACCCTGCTATAGTTCCAGGGGTACCCAGGGCACAAATAAACACTCACCCCAAATCTCCCCCTAACTGACCTTCAGACTGGGCCCCCTTAGCTCATAACAAGGTTACAGATATATAGAAACATTGGGGTAACAGTCACCCTGCTATAGTTCCAGGGGTACCCAGGGTACAAATAATCACTCACCCCAAATCTCCCCCTAACTGACCTTCAGACTGGGCCCCCTTAGCTCATAACAAGGTTACAGATATATAGAAACATTGGGGTGTCACCCTGCTATAGTTCCAGGGGTACCCAGGACACAAATAAACACTCACCCCAAATCTCCCCCTAACTGACCTTCAGGCTGGGCCCCCTTAGCTCATAACAAGGTTACAGATATTTAGAAACATTGGGGTAACAGTCACCCTGCTATAGTTCCAGGGGTACCCAGGGTACAAATAATCACTCACCCCAAATCTCCCCCTAACTGACCTTCAGACTGGGCCCCCTTAGCTCATAACAAGGTTACAGATATATAGAAACATTGGGGTGTCACCCTGCTATAGTTCCAGGGGTACCCAGGGTACAAATAAGCACTGACCCCAAATCTCCCCCTAACTGACCTTCAGACTGGGGAATATGGGGTTACAGAGGGTATTACAGTCCCCCTCTCCCCTGTATGCAGGAGGGATCATTATTTAAAATGGCTAATACAAGATTCCAATGTAAAATGTTAAAGGGACAGGTCTTCACCAAACATATTCTCAAATAGTAAAAATGATTATTTTCTTACTATAGTTTTACTTCCAGTTCTGCCTATTGGGGCTATGAACATAAAGACAAGTTTGACTAGACAGCCTGAGAGACAAAGTTAAAATTGGGGGGATACTTATACAGGTATGGGATTTGTTATCTGGAAAACCATTATCCAGAAAGCTCCGAATTAAGGAAAGGCCGTTTTATCCAAATAGTCCAAATTTTTAAAAACAATTTCCTTTTTCTCAGTGAAAATAAAACAGGACTTACGTGCTGCAGATACCCCCCATTTCTCCATATGTGCCCGAGAATGGATCTGCCATATACAAAGTTGACTCCTACTAAATCTTCCTGTGAATCTCTCATTTACGACCCCAAGGGTGCAGCTGAGGAATGGAAAAGGCCTGCTAATAAACCCAATCTAGTGCTGCTCCTGTGATGAACAAGCAAAGCTGCTGCATGAACTGCCCCACATCCGTGTAACAAGCTCGGCAGACCCTGCGGCTGCTACTGGGGTCAGTGGGATTCTTAATCTGACTTGTCTACAGGCTCAATAAACGCAAAATTGATTTACTCACAGGAAAATGGAAAAAAAAGTTGTGAATGTGGAATTGGCTACACTCCAGTGCAAGGTACTTGTACCCACCCAGGACCAGGGGCATCTTTAATAGTGGTCTGTGTTTTGTGGGGCCTTTGGTGGGACCTATATCCTCCAATCATGGGTGCAGGCCCAGTCCGACCCCAATTACAACTCTCAGGACCTACTGACACCCATCCTCCATTCAGTGGGCACTTGAACAACATCTGGAAACCTTTAGGTTGGGCAACACTGAGGTGCAAAATATGTCCCTTATTGATCATTTAAAAGTGCGGCACCCAGGAGATTGTCATGCCAACGCTCCTTAACTTGCCCATGTTAAAGGGGTTGTTCACCTTTGAGTTAACTTTTAGTATGATCTGGTTGCTAGGATTCAAATAACCCTAGCAACCAGGCATTGATTTGCAGGAGGAAACAGAATGTGAATAGGAGAGGGATGAATAGAAAGATGAGGAATAAAAAGTAGAAATACATTTGTAATAAAGCAATATAAGTGCTGGTGTGTAGCTCCATTTTTTTGACAAAAGTCAAAAATCATAAATTAAGAAAATGAATAGTGAAAAATACAAAATCAAAGAAACAAAAAAATGTTGTCAGTTACCAGGGTAACCCCCAGTCCAAGGGTTTGCCATGATACAGAACATTCAAATGTACTAAGAGGTCATGCAGTAGTTAAGCAGTAGCCAAAGGTGTTTTTTTTATAAAAGTAAAAAAATCTTTATTTGGACATATGTAAGCCTGACGCGTTTCGTGCCTGAGGCGGGCACTTACTCATAACAATACATTTGTAGTCTTACAGAGCATTTGTTTTCTAGATGGGGCCAGTGACCCCCATTTGAAAGAGTCAGAAATTAAAGGGATCCTGTCATCGGAAAACATGTTTTTTTCAAAACTTATCAGTTAATAGTGCTACTCCAGCAGAATTCTGCACTGAAATCCATTTCTCAAAAGAACAAACAGATTTTTTTATATTCAATTTTGAATTCTGACATGGGGCTAGACATATTGTCAATTTCCTAGCTGCCCCTGGTCATGTGACTTGTGCCTGCACCTTAGGAGAGAAATGCTTTCTGGCAGGCTGCTGTTTTTCCTTCTCAATGTAACTGAATGCGTCTCAGTGGGACATGGGTTTTTACTATTGAGTGTTGTTCTTAGATCTACCAGGCAGCTGTTATCTTGTGTTAGGGAGCTGCTATCTGGTTACCTTCCCATTGTTCTTTTGTTTGGCTGCTGGGGGGGAAAAGGGAGGGGGTGATATCACTCCAACTTGCAGTACAGCAGTAAAGTTTATTGAAGTTTATCAGAGCACAAGTCACATGACCAGGGGCAGCTGGGAAATTGACAATATGTCTAGCCCCATGTCAGATTTCAAAATTGAATATAAAAAATTCTGTTTGCTCTTTTGAGAAATGGATTTCAGTGCAGAATTCTGCTGGAGCAGCACTATTACCTGATTCATTTTGAATTTTTTTTTTCCCCATGACAGTATCCCTTTAAGAAACTACATAAAATAAATAGTGAAGACCAACTGACTAGTTGCTTAGAAAATAGCATACTAAACGTTAACTTTAGTGATGTGCGAATTCATTCGCCAGGCGCGAATTCACAGCGAATTCCCCTGATTCGCCGCCGGTGAATAAATTCGCTGACGTCAGAAAAAAATGGATGCCAGCGAATGTGCGCCGACATCCGAAAAAACCAAAGCTGGAATCAAAAACGAGACGCCGGCGCCGTTTCATGAGTTTTTCGCCGTTTTGCGAATTTCGCAGGAAATTTGCAAATTTTTCACTCATCACTAGTTAACTTCAAGGTTTTAGTCCCATGGCCACTTGGGGTGAGTGCTTGCTATTAAGCACAGGTTATTGTACCCCATATAGGCCCTTGTTTCACTTGACTACACCCTTTTTTATAATAACATATTCTATTTGATAACATTTTCTCTACAACTGTTTATACAATTATTGTTAATAATAATTTCCTTTGGTTTTAAACTCTTTGCCTTTGATATGGTCATTTTTGTAATTGAGCGCGTGATACCTTTAAATTTGGCCTACATTTGTCCTGTGTGGTCTTTATTCCTTTTCCCTCCTCCCCCTCCTTTTCTGATTGGTGGCTCAACCTTTAAATAGCGTGTCATGTTTGTAAACGTTTAAGCCTATGATTAAGTGTCCTAGTGACACGAAACGCGTCAGGCAATAAGATGATTGTATGAATAAAATATCTATTTTTCATCTACAAACTTCAGCCTGATCTATACGTGACTTACCAGTGTGCCCGACACCTACATTCACTTTTTGGTTACGGTTTGTCCGCTCCCTTGAGCTGAAGGCCTGGAGCACCTGGGCCACGTCTCTATTTTGGTGAGTGATTCTACACAAATGATTTTGTCTTATGCTTAAAATTTTTGGTCCTGACTGGTATACCCCATATAAACACAGTATAAATAAGGAGCAGCTTAATGAAAGACTGATCTCTTCAGGTCCGCGACCCCTGATCGTAGCCTTGTGTTTGATCTGACATTTCATACCTGGGACTTTTATAACGGTCTGGCCGGGTACATGTGGTTATAATTCTGAGCCCTTCCACATTACTTAATCCTCCTTCTTGATGGAAAATAATTGTCAGCCATTATCTAATTGGAACATGGCTCGAAAGCTCCAGATTATTATTTTATACTTAGACAGTGCTGAGAACATCCGCAGACATTTATAGAATAAACATATCGAATGGAATGGAGGCTTGATACTGACCCACAGGGAGACACAAAGCCCAGGAAGATCTAAGTGGAAAGGTATTTAGGGAAGGGATGAATGCTAAGTCCTTTCATAGGCAGAGCGGAGGATTAAGGGAGACATGGATATGGGTTCCTGGGAGCGTTTGATTAGAAACACATTATAAAGGAGAGATATGCCAGCGCTGAGTAACGGCCTTCTGATACGACTCACGACCAAACAGTGTTTATTGGATCAGTTCTGCAGTCGGCAGGGTTCAATATGGAGAGTTCCGGAAATTATCCAAGAATATTTGGCGGCTGGGTTTGGAAATCTTTTATAGGTTATTATAACGACTGTGTTACGCTCAAACTGCTGTAATGTCCGGCACATTACATTGGGATAACTCACTATTATTCTTTATTGAATATGGCACTGACAATGAAAATGTTCCATCAATTCAAACCCCGCCCCTGCGGAGCTTGGATCTGCTACATACATATCTAATGTTTCTAACAAGCCAATTAAACCCAAAACTCTAAGGCTTTTTGTGAAATATATATAAGTGGTGCTTGGGGACTGGGGCAATATCCTAGTAGCGTATTGCCCAACATACACCAGACTGGCAATTGTATTTTACCAAGAATTTTTGTATGCAATTGGAATGCTATGGTCATATGCTTCCAACAACAAACTGTAAGCATGCAGTCCCGGATTTGTGGAAAGCCCACCTGGCCCGGGCCTAGGGCAACACCCGCATTGGTTCAAAAACACTGGGGATGTGCAGAAGATACAATCATTTTGTGAATTTTCCGTGCCCAATCCACATTGCTCAGGTCCCGATTATGAAACTTTGCATGAATAAAGGGGGGCACAGGTGACGAACTTCAGTGTTCCTAGGGACGCCCGCTATGTAAATCTGGCCCTGAGCATGTATGTCTATAGCTTTCCACTCTGAGCTCCATCTGCTGTTTTTGACATGGTCCTTCCAGCATCATCCAACATCTAAGATCATAGATCCCAACTACAGGTAAAATAAGGATTTCCTTACCTTTACCTAGACCAGTGGTCCCCAACCAGTGGCTTTTGAGCAACTGCTGCTCTCAACCCCCTTGGATCCCAGTGGCCTCAAAGCAGGTGCTTATTTTTGAATTCCAGGCTTGGAGGCACATTTTAGTTGTATAAAAACCAGATGTACTGCCAAATCGAGCCTCCTAGAGCCATTTATGCCTTATCACTTTATTTAAATGTAACTGAGGCTGAAGATCATAATATTAATGCAAATAAGACCAACCTTTATAACAACTAACTGGATTATTGAGGGATGGTTTGTCACATATATCATGTAGGAAGAGCTGGGAATATCTGGTATAATAGGGTCAGATGGTGACCATAGTGCAAGGTAGTGACAATAACACTTTATTGATTTCCGACCAGCCCCCATTATGAGAATGGGAAGATGCTGGGAGTTGTAAAACAACAATAGATGAATGACCGTAGGTCAGACGCTTCTACTTCATATCAATAATAGGGCCATGAATATTTGTATTTTATTATAATCTCAACATTTTACACATCACTATAGAAGGGTGTATACACAAATACTGACCAAAACAAGAAGTAAAAGGGTCTTGCTGATTATTTACTGGAAACGGCTTCAGGCACTCCGGGGGTTAGGCCTTTTGCATCAAAGGGAAAATACAAGTGGGTGCAAGGCCTGGCCGTCCAACCGTCCTGGGTGTGCCATTGTTAATACCTTGATTCAGGAGATAATGGAGCAGGAGTTTTTGGGGTTTCAGTGGGGCCCTGACTGACATGAAACCTTATTATAGGGCTCATACACAATTCCCCATGTAGTGTGCAAAGTGCTTAAAATAGCCAAAAATCTGATTTTTTTTTTTTTTGCAGTTTGGTCACATTATGGGAGATTGTACAAATAGCAGAAAGCCAGTGCAAGAGCCACTTAGTGATCCTCGGGGTCATACTCATAACTGATCCCCTTATACCTTCCCCATGCTATAGTGGCCCTGCAATAATGTTGCTGTGGGGTCAGTATCTGTTGGGTATAAATCAGCCCAGACTGCAGGGAGTAACTAACACCCGGGTGCGCCTGACTCCTGCACAGTATTGTGTTGCCTTCATTGTGAGCCTTAATTCTGTACTCACATTATTTTCATGTTTGCTGTATCCGGTTGCACTGGAACAAGACATCAAACTGTCTGGATAAGAGATTTCGGCTGCAGTGAACTAGAAACTAGAGGCAAACAGAGACTTTCAATGCAAGACTCATATTCTTGTCTCTCCCCTTGGCAATCTGACTCTACAGTAATCCTCTCTTAAAATTGAGAAAGTCCCCGCCGTAGGCTTGGCTGCCTCTCAAGGGGGATCATTCCTAATTCTAGATAAGTGAATAAAGTGCAGTTTACAGGCTCAGTCTGATACTGACATGCAGGCTTCAGATAAAACTAATCACTGCACATGTCACGAGCAACTGACATTAATAGAGACGGCTCCTAGAAAACCTTTCACATTTAAAGGAACACAGAGATTAAAATCAAGGCTATATTAAAGGTAGGGCCCTGGGGCCCCAATTTCTGAGTTGTCCCTGCTGTAGACAAGAAGTACAGACTATTTATACATCAAGCCCCAGTGAGTGCAAACAGTGTGCCATTGCAAGTCTGCTTAATGCAGTCCCTAAACATTGGCTACTCTCAGCCCTGCAGCACAGCTAAACCCGCTGCCATTATTATAACATGGTCTTACATGCTGCCAAATCTGCTTCTCAGAAGCTGGAGAAAAGCCTCGTAGATGGAAATTAAACAATATTTATAATAATTGATGGGATACAAAGGTCATAGAGGAACAGGGAGGAGATGCAAATTAGTATGAGGCCCAATGATTTCTGACAGCAAACTTAGATCCTGCCATTACCATGTTGCCCATACAAGCTCAGTCTGGCAATTATAGGCCTGTAAGTCTGACATCTTTGGTGGGCAGGTTATTTGAAATTTTATTAAGGAATCACATTAAAGATTATGTTCTGGAGAATGGCCTTTCAAGTAGAAATCAGTATACTGTTAATGGGACTGCACTAGTAAAATCCATAATGGAGAAGAACCATGGGGGGTACTTGTGTGTAATAAAGGGGTACTTGTGGGTAATAAAGGGGTACTTGTGGATAATACAGGGGTACTTGTGGGTAATAAAGGGGCACTTGTGGGTAATAAAGGGGTATTTGTGGGTAATGAAGGGGTACTTGTTGGTAATAAAGGGGTACTTGTTGGTAATAAAGGGGTACTTGTGGGTAATAAAGGGGTACTTGTGGGTAATAAACTTGGGGCTGGCAGGACACAGAGAAAAAACCCAGTGTGTCTCGGTGGGTCCCACCGACCCAGACCTGATCTCCTCCTGTCTTCCACTGCCCACCCTCCCCAAATCGTGGCAAAAGTCAGTTTAAGGTGCTCACGCTAAGAGAAAATGGCTGGAGGTCGGTGAGGGGTGGGGGCCCTGGGCTAGCAGTCTCATTGGGCCTCATACACCCCAGTCCCACCCTGGTAGCAAGTAATGCCAGTAAGCAGCGAGAAGATCTTGTCCTGTATTAAAAGGGGTATAGATTCATAGGAGGATAGAGTTATTCTTCCCTTCTACAAACACTGGAAACACTGGTACAGGCCTACCAGAAAATGCCATGCAGTTTTGGGCTCCAGTGCTCAAATGGGATATTACTGAATTAGAAAAAGTACAGAGAAGAGCAGCTAAATTAATAAAGGCAATGGAAGGGCTCATTTATGGGGAAAGGGTTGGCCAAGTACACTGAAGAAGTGATATGATCTATATAAATATATATAGGAACAGTGATGTAATTGTGGTGTTTATACAAATGGCCTGTAGATGTCACTGTCCTCGTACTTATACTGTGCATACTTCCTGGTATCTTAAAAGCGAAAGTGAAAGTTACTGTTGTGTAATGGCTGCATGACTCTGCTAATAAAGCACTGTTCTACTCTACTCATCCTCGGCTACCCAAAACATAACAGTAATAAAGAAAGTACAGAGAAGAGCGACTAAGTTGATAAAGGGAATGGAAGGGATCAGTGATAGAGAAAGACAAGTTGGGATTGGTTACACTGGAGAAGAGACAGTTAAGGGGGATATGATCACTATATATTAGGGATGCACTGAATCCACTATTTTGGATTTTGCTGAACCCCTGAATCCTTTGCGAAAGATTCGGCTGAATACAGAACCAAATCCGAATCCTAATTTACATATGTAAATTAGGGGTGGGAAGGGGAAAACATTTTTTACAAAAAAAAAAGTGACAAAAAGTCGGCTGGGCAGAAGGATTCGGCCGAATCAGAATCCTGCTGAAAAAGGCGGCATCCTGGCGGAATCCTGGCAGAATCCCAACTGAATCCTGGATTCGGTGCATCCCTACTATATATAAATATATGAGACAGTTATGAAATAGAGAAAGTAGAGAGAAGAGTGACTATGCTGATAAAGGGAATAGAAGGGATCAGTTATAAGGAAAGGCTGGCCGAGACTGGTCCCACTGGAGAAGAGGTAATTAAGGGGGGATATGATTGCTCTGTATAAATATATATAAGAGGAACATATAGTATTTACCCATATAGTTCCTTCCAGCAGACACAAGGGCAATCATTCAAATTAGAAGAAAGGAGTTGGGAAGTTGTGGGATTCCCTCCCTGAAGCGGCTGTACTGGAAGATACATTAGATAGGTACAAGAAGGGGTTGGATGGGTTTTTATCAAGTGAGAAAATTTGAGGTTACTAAAATTAACTGTTGGAACAAAGTAGCTCCAGGGACTGGTCCAATTGCCATCTTGGAGTTAAAGGAGAAGGAAAGGTTAAAACTAAGTAAGCTTTATCAGAAAGATCTATATAAATACACCAGTAAACCCTCAAAGTAATGCTGCTCTGAGTCCTCTGTCAAACAGCACATTTCTTTCCTTCTATTGTGTACTCATGGGCTTCTGTATCAGACTTCCTGTTTTCATCTTAAACCTCCAGGGCTAGGGCTTGAGCATGCTCAGTTTGTTCCTCTCTGCTGTAATCTGAGCCCAGAGCTATGAGTGAGCAGGGAGGGACTCAGGCAGGAAGTGATGTCACACCAAGCTAATATGGCAGCTGCTATGCTAAACAGAGAGCTTCTAGAGCTGTTTGCTCAGGTATGGTAAAGCATTCAGCAGAACAGATATAGTGTACTGTTTTGGCTAATCTATTGGCAATAAACTGCTTTAGTAGAGGCAAATTGGAGAGGATTTTCCTTCATGTGGATTAGCTATCAGATTTTATATAGACACAAAAAGAATTACTGACGTGTGTCTGTGTTTCACACTGTTTGTCATTGCAACACTGTGAGGGCCACGACCACAACTGCACCAGGGACTTTAGGGGCCCCAAGCCGTGGGCAAAATAACCTGATATAAACACTTTGCACTGATTTAATGGCAAAACAACCCGCACAAACACTTACCGGACTGGAAAGACAAAGGCTTTATTTCTATACAAACGGCCGGAATGATTAATCCCAAGCAAATGCAAAGTTTGTGCCTGGGGAATAAATATACGGAAATCTAAACGACTTCCCTGCACAAAGTGCGTTTCTTTCCTGTGATTTACTGTGACAGAGATCTCAGGCTTTTTGGGGAAACTTTCTGACATGAAGTGAAGCTCCAGCAATAGAAAATGCCTGCGAAATGCAATAATGATGCGTGAAAAAGAAAACTATATGGAACATTTCCTAAAAACCCGACGAGGAGCCGGAAACATATGGACTGCATTACATCTCCTCTAAATATTCCAGGATTCCAGTTATAGAAAATATTATCTGCTCATATGGAACTGGGCTGTGGATACAGATAGACAGGGCTTCTTTTTACTAATGGGAATTTCTCTCCGACAATCCGGGATTTCAGGCGTCTCAGCAGAAAGCACTCCCAGTAACCAGGTTACGTCATAAATCCCTAATTCTGGATCAAGAAACACACAGGGGCCGATTCACTAACTTCGAGTGAAGGATTCGAAGTAAAAAAACTTCAAATTTCGAAGTGTTTTTTGGGCTACTTCGACCATCGAATGGGCTACTTCGACCTTCGACTTCGAATCGAAGGATTCGAACTAAAAATCGTTCGACTATTCGACCATTCGATAAACGAAGTACTTTCTCTTTAAGAAAAAACTTCGACCCCCTAGTTCGCCATCTAAAAGCTAACGAACTCAATGTTAGCCTATGGGGAAGGTCCCCATAGGCTTTCCTAAGTTTTTTTGATCGAAGGATATTCCTTCGATTGTTGGATTAAAATCCTTCGAATCGTTCGATTCGAAGGATTTAATCGTTCGATCGAAGGAATAATCCTTCGATCGTTCGATCGAACTATCTGCGCTAAAATCCTTCGACTTCGATATTCGAAGTCGAAGGATTTTAATTCCCAGTCGAATATCGAGGGTTAATTAACCCTCGATATTCGACCCTTGGTGAATCGGCCCCACAATATTCAAACCAACAACACACTATTCTCAGAGGTCCGTTTACTAAAGCGCGGTAAAAATATGCGCACAGAATATAGACAAATTTGTCACCAAATTTCGCCAGTTTACTATCCTGCGGTAAATATAAATCTGCGAATTTTCTTGCGCATGAATATGTTTTCACCAGTTATCGCATTTGCTGAAAATAACGCTGCGTACACATTAATGCCCGGTTTGCACATTGCGGTAAACAGCGAAATGTATGAAAGACAAAATTAACTCCAGATTATTCGCAAAATGTTACCGCCATCTATATAGTGGCGGTAATTAATTTTTTCGCCAGAAAATTCTCAAGGGGACAGGAAATATCCCATAACACCTTGTTTTACCCATCATTCTGTTCCTGTTGCCATTCCTGACAGGAGAAGAGAGAAGTGATAATCAAAGATGTTTTGGATTATTCTTTTGTCTGATGCTACAGCAGCTTCTTCAGCTGAAAGACGATTTATTATAGGGAGAGACCAAAGGCTTTGTCAGCCTGGATTAAACCACATTTATATGATACACACAGATTTATTGGTGAAACTTGTTTATGAATTTTATTTATATGATTCTATTGGCAGGGGCTAAGTCTTGTGACTGGATGTATTGAAATGTGGATTGATATGATGCTTCATGTTTGATTGGGTGAAATCTGTTTCCTGTGTTGCTGATAATATCTATAAAGTTTAGCCGTTTTGAAGATACATATCTGCCCATGAATCATACCATAATAAATGCCATAAAACAAGACTATTTTATAACATAAATATTCGCAAACTTAATTTGCCGCCAGAAAATTTGCTAAAATTGCTGCTAACGTAAGTTGGTTCGTCAAAGTAGTTACCACAAGTGATCGCAAACGACTTTTGAGAACATCGCTGTTTAGCAAACTTAGTCACTGCGAATATTCTGGCGGCAAAATATTTGCAGCGATAACATATCGTCAAATTGACCGCGCTTTAGTAAACGGACCCCTCATTTTGTTGTTTTGGGCAATGGCTCTGTTACATGAGTATTTATCAAATCCATCTATCATCTATCTATCTATCTATCTATCTATCTATCTATCTATCTATCTATCTATCATCTATCTATCTATCTATCTATCTATCTATCTCTGTCTCTCTCTGTCTCTCTCTCTCTCTCTCTCTCTGTCTGTCTCTGTCTCTGTCTCTCTCTCTGTTATATTTCTATCTGTCTCTCTATCAGTTATCTATATATCTGTCTATCTGTCTGTCTGTCTCTCTCTCTCTCTGTTATATTTCTATCTGTCTCTCTATCAGTTATCTATATATCTGTCTGTCTTTGTCTCTCTCTCTCTCTCTCTCTCTCTCTCTCTCTCTGTCTCTCTCTCTCTCTATTTCTCTCCCTCCCTCCCTCTCTCTCTCTCTCTCTCTCTCTCTCTTTATCTGCCTGTCTCTCTCTCTCTCTCCCTCTCTCTCTCTCTCTCTCTCTCTCTCTCTCTCTCTCTATCTATCTGTTATATTTCTATCTGTCTCTCTATCAGTTATCTATATATCTGTCTGTCTTTGTCTCTCTCTCTCTATTTCTCTCCCTCTCTCTCTCTCTCTCTCTCTCTCTCTCTCTCTCTCTCTCTCTCTCTCTCTCTCTATCTGTTATATTTCTATCTGTCTCTCTATCAGTTATCTATATATCTGTCTGTCTTTGTCTCTCTCTCTCTCTCTCTCTCTCTCTCTCTCTGTCTCTCTCTCTCTCTCTCTCTCTCTCTCTCTCTCTCTCTCTCTAATTAACTGTTAGTATGATATAGAGAGTGATCATCTGAGGCAATTTGCAATTGGTTTTCATTTTTTATTATTTGCGGTTTTTGAGTTATTTATCTATTTATTCAGCAGTTCTCCAGTTTGCAATTTCAGCTATCTGGTTGCTAGGGTACAAACTATCCTAGCAACCATGCACTGATTTGAATAAGAGACTGGAATATGAATCGGAAGGGCCTGAATAGAAAGATGAGTAATAAAAATTAGCAACAACAATACATTTGTAGCCTTACAGAGTATTTGTTTTTTAGATGGAGTCAGTGACCTCCTTTTAGAAGCTGGAAAGAGTCATACAAAGGCAAATAATTAAAAAAATATAAAAAATGAAAAGTTGCTTAGAATTACCTATTCTATAACATACTAAAAGGTCCACTGAACTGTGGACATTTTTGTCAATTTCCCAGCTGCCCCTGGTCATGTGACTTGTGCCTGCACTTTAGGAGAGAAATGCTTTCTGGCAGGCTGCTGTTTTTCCTTCTCAATGTAACTGAATGTGTCTCAGTGGGACCTGGATTTTACTATTGAGTGCTGTTCTTAGATCTACCAGGCAGCTGTTATCTTGTGTTAGGGAGCTGCTATCTGGTTACCTTCCCATTGTTCTTTTGTTTGGCTGCTGGGGGGAAAAGGGAGGGGGTGATATCACTCCAATTTACAGTACAGGAGTAAAGAGTGATTGATGTTTATCAGAGCACAAGCACAAGTCACATGACTTGGGGCAGCTGGGAAATTGACAATATGTCAAGCCTTATGTCAGATTTCAATACTGAATATAAAAAAAATCTGTTTGCTCTTTTAAAAACTGGATTTCAGTGCAGAATTCTGCTGGAGCAGCACTATTAACTGATTCATTTTGAAAAAAAAAAAAATGTTCCCATGACAGGATCCCTTTATGGAATGGGTGAGACTGAGCTTTACCCAGGATGGCTGTTTGTGCTGGGGATCAGGGCCAAGAGACAAAATAGCTGCTAATCCTCTATCTGTTTGTCTAGGATGTGGGGATTGTTTACATTGCACAAAAAATAAATGCCATAAATGGTCAAAATTGCAGTTCTTGATCTATTCCGGTAGGTGTAAGCTGAAACTGTGAACACGATGCAGTCGTTATGGGACCAGATCTCACTTTCATTGTTCACCATAAACAAAGTATTTTTTAAATTATTTTCCATCTTTTACAGCAGGAGGTCCTTCTAAAGGCAACCAGGTGACCATTCAAACTGGCAGCCAGCACTGGTATCACTGGGCATCTCTCTGATGTTACTGACACAAGCCTGGTATCTACTGGGCACCTGAGCTGCTTCTGACTTTCTGCTTCAGACACAATGGTGCTGATATCATGTGACTGCCCAAGGCCAGCTATGTGCCCACCATTGCTACTGCCACTATTTTATTTACTTATTATTATTATTATTATTATTATTATTATTAATTATATATAACATAAGCACCGATAAGAATTATATTGATATAGAATTCAGAAAGAATTTGAACGAAGGAACCATTAAACCGTTTGAAGGTTCTGGTGCAATGAAATGCATGTGGTGGATGGGGCAGAAGTTCTGGATAATTTACATTGATAAACCTATTGGGAAGTTACAGATTTCCCATGTGACATTGGTGTACAATGAGATTATGGGGGTTATTTATCAAATTTTTATCTCAACATTTTCTGCTACAGACTCAGATCAAATCCGCTCGGGTTTTTTACGATTATTTATTATTACATTTTCCCAAAAATTTGCTTTGCAGGAAAAAATCAGATTTTCACATTTTTTATCGGATTTTTCACCCTGAAAACTCAGATTTCTTATGCTTTTTTGCTTCGGGGTATTGCACACAATCTCCCATTGACTTATATGCAACCAGACAGCCCTGAGATGCCAGATTTTCTGATTTGGACTTTTCCATTCTCGGGGTTGAATGAATTCTGAAAATGTCGTGATTTTTTAAAAGTCCGATTTTATAAAAAAAAAATATCACAAACTTTTCAGGATTTTTGCATTTGGGGTTTAGTAAATAACCCCCTCAGTGTGCCCCCCCCCCAGGGTCAGCTCAGGAATAACTGGCACCTCCTCGCTTTAGGCTTTGGAAGATGCTGGAAATAAGAAACTCAATAAACCAGAATTTATATGTAAATTAAATGACCTCCAACATTATGGAAGTACATAGACTTATTATAGCCTCCAATTTTACTTGATTTTTTCTCTGAAATGATGAATGTTTTTGCCATATTGACATATTAAGGGACATCATCGGCTGTTGCTATAACAATCTGGGGGCATAGGTGCTATAGGCTGCCACAATGGAGTTGCCATGCCAACCCGTCACGCAGAGCTTGGGCACCAGCTTGCATTAAAGTAGCAAATAAAAGGAGTTTTATATAGATATATATACATGTTTATCTACTGTATGTGAGTCATTGAGAGTTATGTGTCTAATGTAGAATTCATTATTTGGAAAGTTTGCAGTTAAAGGCCCATAAAAAGCATGTTTTAGTAACGGGGGTCCATAATTCCTTCTCTCTTTCTCTAAAGGCTGCCAACCTTCATCTTCAAACCAAACCCTTTCTTATAGGTGCTTGGGGGCAAAATCCTGCTGGACTCCCTAATACTGTATGTGGCATATCTGCAGGGGTAATATGCTCTTTAAAGGGGTGGTTCACCTTCAAGTTAACTTTTAGTATGTTGGTCAGTTCCAAGCAACGTTTCATTTGGTCTTCATTATTTACTTTAAATCATTTTTAAATGATTTGCCTTCTTCTGATTCTTTCCAATTTTCAACGGAGGGTCACTGACCCCATCTAAAAAAAAACAAATGCTCTGTAAGGCTACAAATGTATTGTTACTGCTATTTTCAGTCGGACGCTGCACGTGCCGTAATGGCCCCATGTCGGTCATCTCAGCACCCTTCCTCATGTCCATCTGCTTTTTACCCATAACAGCCACCTCTGAATCCAGAATAATACCTGGAAGGCTCAGGTACTGCCAGTAATTGGATAATGACAATTGGGTGCTGCTGAGGAGCAGAGTTTACAGAGAGGGTACATATAGTAAAGAGTTATGCCAGTTACTGATATAGTGAGTTACCACTGACCAGAAGGACTTTAATGGTGCTGATGATGCCACCATTAGAGCAAACTATGCCACATGTACATAGAAAGCTCCATGAAATGCAACTGGCTGCCTGCTGATTGGTTGCTATGGGTTACTAGAAGAGGAGCAGCCTTTGCACCTGTTATTGCATTACACCTATTTGCCTTATGCACCACAAGAACAGTGCAGTTTAATTTGACCACTAGAGGTGTTAGAGGTCCAAGATCTTTTTGGGCATCCCTTAAGGTGGCCATACATGGAGAGATCCGCTCGTTTGTCGCCAAACGAGCGGATCTCCCTCCGATATGCCCACCTTGAGGTGGGCAATATCGGGCTGATCGGATCGTGGTCCCTAGGGCCCAACGATCAGATCCTAGTGAACGCGATTGGGCGGTCGGATCGCGGGACCACATCAACCAACAGATGCGGCCACGATCTGATGGGATTTTTAGTCCCATCCGATCGAGATCTGGCCGACTTTCGGCCAGATCTCGATCGGGGAAGCCCGTCGGGGGCCCCCATACACGGGCCAATAAGCTGCCGACTCGGTCTGTTAGCAACTTTTATCGGCCTGTGTATGGCCACCTTAAGGGGTATATTTATCAAAGAGTGAAGTTAATAGTGAAGTTCCGCCACTAGAGTGAAATTCCGCCTCTATCCATTCATTTCTATGGGATTTTTATAGGCGTATTTATCAAAGGGTGAACTTTCACTTTCACCCATTGATAAATACGCCTTTCAGAATCCCATAGAAACGAATTGAGAGCTGTGGAACTTCACTCTACTGGCGGAACTTCACTCTTTAATAAATTTACCCCAAAGTGGCCATAGACGTAGAGATCCGCTCATTTGGCAATGTCGCCAAATGAGCGGATCTCTCCTTGATATGCCCACTTTGAAGTGGGCGATATCAGGCTGATCCGATCTTGGCCCTAGGGATTGGATTATGGATTGCAGTACCGCATAGACGCACAGATGCGCCCGCGATCCAACAGGATTTTTTAACCTGCCCGATCGAGATCTGGCCGACTTTCGGACAGATATCGATAGGGGAAGCTCCGTTGGATGGCCCCACACACGGACCAATAAGCTGCCGACTCGGTCTGTCGGTAACTTGGTAAATGGGGGCCTTTAGCCATTGTCTCACATGGATTGTGGCAGATAATGATATACAGAGACTGGTCTCCAGCGCGGAGGCAAAAGTCAATAGAAGAAAAACATCTACACTGGACATAATCGGAATAATGGGAAAGTAAAGCAACTCTTGGGTTCTCATGTTTGACATCCCAGTGCAACCCGAATCCCCAATATATACATGGGACGTATCCTGTAACAGACGGCAGATGTTAGAATCCAATTTTATACATTGTACATGTTTGTATAGTGGTGCGTGGGTTACATTCCTCCCCGTGCAACTGATTAACATGGATGGCTTCATGTGGTCCCCAGTGGTTGGGTGGGACATTCTTCTCTTTGCATGTAAATTTCTACATTTTATGTTTTTTTAACTTGCAAATGGTGTCAGTTCTGTAGAAACCAGAGCCATTTAAATTACTGAGAGCAGGCTGGTATAATATGAGGCTATCAGAGCATGCTGGGAGAACCAGAGGTTGGATTTCCATGTGGGTATAAAACGTTTCTCAGCTCCATAGCAAGTATATTAGCCTTTCTACATATGAGAAGGGCCAGTCGTATTGCTGTTCTTAACTGAGGTTTGTTCTGTAGACATCAATGGAAGAGCGCCATCTAGTAGTTATCAGTAGATATTTCATAAATTTATCGGAGCTTTCATTTTCTCTCCATTTTAATTTTTTTTTTTTTTCTGTCTCCCTTCTTCTTTTCTCTACATATTATTTTCAGGGGGTATCTCTTGTGGGCCCCGCTGACCCAGACTTGTTTCCTTCCTAGAACCTTGTGCGCTGCGGCTGCTTCCCTCTGACCTCTGACCTCCGGCCCGATCGTGGGCACGAGAAGAGGAAATATGGTACAAGTGGGGTCGCTGCCTGGGCCAGGTCTATTTGTGGTTGGGGCGGGGAGTCAGGGGGTGCTGCTGGGGTGGGGGACCCAGGGGCAGGGTGTGGGGGGCCCCTGAAGCAGTAGCCGCATAAATAAAGTGGAACTCTCATATATAATGCTCCCAGAACACTTTGCATAAATAAAGTAGAAACCCCATATATAATTCTCCCAGAACACATCCTAGCATAAATAAACTGGAATCCCCATATATAATGCTCCCAGAACACATCATAACATAAATAAAGTGGAAAATCCATATATAATGTTCCCAAAACACATCATAGCATAGAAAAATGGAAATCTCATATATAATGCTCCCAGAACACTTTGCATAAATAAAGTAGAAACCCCATATATAATTCTCCCAGAACACATCATAGCATAAACATAGTGGACATCCCATATATAATGCTCCCAGAACACATCATAGCATAGAAAAAGTGGAAATCTCATATATAATGCTTCAAGAACACATCATAGCATAAATAAATTGGAAATCCCATATATAATGCTTCCAGAACACATCATAGCATAAATAAAGCGGAAACTCCATATATAATGTCCCCAGAACACATGGCAGTAGAAACACAGTGCCAGTTCCATGTATGTTATCCCTGGAATGTATGGCAGGATGAATTCAATAGAAACTTCATGTATAATACCTCCCTACTGTTTGTTGCAGGAAATGCATTGGTGTTGGTTTGGGGAGGCCCAGCCTTCTCAGGCCTTCATTAAAATTCACCCATGGTTTTGTACAAGTCATCAAGCCATATTTTATATGTCAAAGCCAACTATCTACAAATAGAAAAGAAGAAGACCCTGTTCCTAACAAATGACACAGTCCATAAGGATCTCAGTGAGTATGATGGTATCTCAAGTGTTGTGGGGGTGAGGTTGTCTTCTCTAATTTAGAGGTAATCTCATCAAGCACACAGCTGTAAGGGAATCTTAGAGAAGCCACTTCTTGATCTTGACAAGCTAAACATGTACATCTGGACTTCATGCTCTGGGCAGAGTTTCAACTCTTGGCGTGGCTTTCAGGAATACTTACCATGAAGGTAGTGAAAGCTTTAATCTTGTGTGTACTTAATCTGTGATATAAAAATAACTTCTCCGCACCCCCAGCGGATAGCATCTTGGCACGGACGGAAGGACGAATCTGACACGTAGAGCATTAGTGATGGCTTCATAGTGTGATAGCCTCGAGGCTGATTGAGAGGAGCAACGATAAGAATCTGTGCGTCTTCCCTATATCAATACCTCTGGCTTAATAACAACCTTTCTCTTCTCCCGTCTGCTCCACGTTTGTGGATCCGGAGTACCTGTCTCCAAAAGAAATGTTTGAAATATTCTTGACACTGGATTTCCGCAGCTGCACAAACTTTAATATTTGCAGGGATGAAAGAAGACTGCGGGGTGGAGATGGTTTCATCCTTTGGTTTGTAGCTTCAAACAACCTGTTTACTTTATATTCAGATAATTGTACTTTATATGCAGATAATTAAGGAAAAGATATTGTTAAACTAAAACTACAATTTGTTACCCTTTGTTAATGCTCTGGTGCTCCTGGGAATGCACTGCTACCTGCTTAAATCCAAATACAGGTATGGGATCTACTATGGTGGGATGCGTGGGACCTGGGGTTTGCCAGATAAGGGATATTTCTGTAATTTTGATCCCCATACCTTAAGTCTACTAAAAATGATCTAAACATTAAAGAAACCCAACAGGATTGTTTTGCTTCCAATATGGATTAATTATATTTTAGTTGGGATCAAGTTCAATTATTTGATTAAACCGGAGTCTATTGGATATGGCCTCCCCATGATTTGGAACTTTCTGGATAATGGGTTTCTGGATAATGGAACATTTTGCATAATAAAAGCTGAGTGACTTTTTTGACCTAGTTTCCAAAATACCTTAATTAAAAGCTTTCAGTCATTGCCAGTGACAACGTGTGCCATTAGAAACAACGCAGCAAGTGGTCAGCCAAGACTCCAGTTCCCACAATGCCTTGCATGTTCTGTGACTAATAGTCCCATTGGGGAAAACAATCACAGAAGTCACTGGCCTGAGAAGTGCTAACTACTGCTACATTGTTTTCTCCGAGACTGGCTGGGGTTGAAGATCAGGGGCAGCACCCATAGTTTGAGCCGGGGAGCGGGTTTGGGTCAGCAGGGCTCATGAGGTCCAGGGCCCACCGGGTTTTTTCCTGGTGTCTGACGCTGCCAATAACATTTAGAAATAACCTAGTAAAATCACTGATAATTTACAATTAATAATATCGATTAATAATCAAGTAATAATAATAATCAATTAATAATAATAATCGATTAATAATGAAAATATATTGGGAAGTTGCAATGAAACAAAGGTAATTGTTCCTGCCGGGCCCACTTTATAAAGCACTCGCACTGTGAAGTCAATGTTTTCCCCTCACTATTTCCTATAATGAAAAAAGCGACCATACAGATGTTTTTAATGAGAGCCAGTAATGCTACACACAGAGATCAAATAGAAAATGACGGGCGAATTTATATATTACCCCCCCCCCATCTTGCACATGTCATCTCCATGTGGTGCCAAGAAAGCAGTTACCCAAAGGGAGATACAAACAGAGGAGCTGACATGGACGTGGAGAGGGAAATAAATGGAGAATCCATCAACTCATAAACATGCGGCCTACAAGAAGCACCAGAGGAAATCCAGTTCTGTAGATCCACTACCAGTTTTACTGCTGAAAGGGAAAACCAAGATTGGAGGCATCTAAACAATATAACTGCCAGCTTCAAGGTGGCAGTTTCCCTTCATCAGTAGTTGTGGGATGAATGAAATGGAGACAAGTGCAACTATGCGGAAGTGCAAGAGGCATCTTTGGACGTAGGCGTCTGGTTTCAAAGTGAGCGACGGCTGCCTCCATTTTTGTGTAAGGGTGGGCTTCATAAACGAGGACAGAGGGGATCTTTGTTCTTTATAAAAAAAACAGATGCATTTTTGTGCCATGATAATTAGCTTCTGCAACGACCCTGTTCAATTCCCACTTTAATTCACATCAGAGGCAGAACTTGCCCTGGTCCTGGCCAGTGTTCGACTGGGGGTCCACTGGGCCTGCAGCTTCAGGCCCCCCCCCACACCATCCTTATGGCCCCCATCCGCAAACCTCCTCCGGGACCCACTTCAGCCCCTGCCCCCCCCCCCGCACGTGCACACACAGTTTTCTGCAAGTCAGAAAAGATCTGGGATCAGGTTGGGAGGTAAGTGGCAGTGCAGGGAGCGGGTCTGGGCCAACAGGGCCCAAAAGTCCGACCCTGGCCCTGGCCCATGTACCCTCACTGACTGATGGTGTTCCGCTCCCCCAAGCAAAGTATTCTTTTGTACACTCATTTGCCTAGGGCACCTGGCTGGCCTGGTTACCTATAAATGATGTTGGTAGATTTTTGTAATTGTTTCTAAACCTGACTGTCGCTTCTTAAACTGTCAGTAAGAATTTCTAGCACAGATAGACTAACTCCAGCACAAATATGGCTGTTCCCTCATAGAGGAAAACAGGGGATCAGATAGGAAAATTAAAAGTATCAACTAGAGATGTCGCGAACTGTTCGCCGGCGAACTTGTTCGCGCGAACTTGTTCGCGCGAACATCGGGTGTTCGCGCTCGCCGGAAGTTCGCGAACGTCGCGCGACGTTCGCCATTTTGGGTTCGCCATTGTTGGCGCTTTTTTTGCCCTCTCACCCCAGACCAGCAGGTACATGGCAGCCAATCAGGAAGCTCTCCCCTGGACCACTCCCCTTCCCTATAAAAACCGAAGCCCTGCAGCGTTTTTTCACTCTGCCTGTGTGTGCTGAAGAGATAGTGTAGGGAGAGAGCTGCTGCCTGTTAGTGATTTCAGGGACAGTTGAAAGTTTGCTGGCTAGTAATCGTTTTGATACTGCTCTGTTATTGGAGGGACAGAAGTCTGCAGGGGTTTGAGGGACATTTTAGCTTAGGTAGCTTTGCTGGCTAGTAATCTACCTTCTACTGCAGTGCTCTGTATGTAGCTGCAGTGGGCAGCTGTCCTGCTTCTGATCTCATCTGCTGACTGCTGCAATAACAGTAGTCCTTGTAAGGACTGCTTTTATTTATTTTTTTGTTGTTTTACTACTACTACTACTACTACTACTATAAGAGCCCAGTGCTATTAGTCTAGCAGTGTTGGGGAGTGGGACTGGTGTGCTAATCTGCTGCTCCTAGTAGTTCAGCAGCACCAACTTTAATTTTTTTTTTTTAATATTCATTTTTTTTTTATTTTACTTTTTTTTATTTTACTACCGCTGTAGTAGTGTATAAGTTGACCTTTTAGGCATTATTTGCCCTGTAGGCATTATTTGCACACTGTTTTCTTCAACCCGCCATCGAGCTGTGTGACCTTGTTCCCATTCTGTCTAAATATCCATAATATTACCGTCTCCAGAAAAAACACCGGAGTCACTTTTTTCAAGCAGCCATAATATATTTTACGTAATCCGTATCCACCGCTGTAGTAGTGTATACGTTGGCCTTGTAGGCATTATTTGCACACTGTTTTCTTCAACCCGCCATCGAGCTGTGTGACCTTGTTCCCATTCTGTCTAAATATCCATAATATTACCGTCTCCAGAAAAAACACCGGAGTCACTTTTTTCAAGCAGCATTCATATATTTTACGTAATCCGTATCCACCGCTGTAGTAGTGTATACGTTGGCCTTGTAGGCATTATTTGCACACTGTTTTCTTCAACCCGCCATCGAGCTGTGTGACCTTGTTCCCATTCTGTCTAAATATCCATAATATTACCGTCTCCAGAAAAAACACCGGAGTCACTTTTTTCAAGCAGCATTCATATATTTTACGTAATCCGTATCCACCGCTGTAGTAGTGTATACGTTGGCCTTGTAGGCATTATTTGCACACTGTTTTCTTCAACCCGCCATCGAGCTGTGTGACCTTGTTCACATTCTGTCTAAATATCCATAATATTACCGTCTCCAGAAAAAACACCGGAGTCACTTTTTTCAAGCAGCATTCATATATTTTACGTAATCCGTATCCACCGCTGTAGTAGTGTATACGTTGGTAGAGATGTCGCGAACTGTTCGCCGGCGAACTTGTTCGCGCGAACATCGGGTGTTCGCGCTCGCCGGAAGTTCGCGAACGTCGCGCGACGTTCGCCCATTTTGGGTTCGCCATTGTTGGCGCTTTTTTTTGCCCTCTCACCCCAGACCAGCAGGTACATGGCAGCCAATCAGGAAGCTCTCCCCTGGACCACTCCCCTTCCCTATAAAAACCGAAGCCCTGCAGCGTTTTTTCACTCTGCCTGTGTGTGCTGAAGAGATAGTGTAGGGAGAGAGCTGCTGCCTGTTAGTGATTTCAGGGACAGTTGAAAGTTTGCTGGCTAGTAATCGTTTTGATACTGCTCTGTTATTGGAGGGACAGAAGTCTGCAGGGGTTTGAGGGACATTTAAGCTTAGGTAGCTTTGCTGGCTAGTAATCTACCTTCTACTGCAGTGCTCTGTATGTAGCTGCAGTGGGCAGCTGTCCTGCTTCTGATCTCATCTGCTGACTGCTGCAATAACAGTAGTCCTTGTAAGGACTGCTTTTATTTATTTTTTTGTTGTTTTACTACTACTACTACTACTACTACTACTATAAGAGCCCAGTGCTATTAGTCTAGCAGTGTTGGGGAGTGGGACTGGTGTGCTAATCTGCTGCTCCTAGTAGTTCAGCAGCACCAACTTTAATTTTTTTTTTTTAATATTCATTTTTTTTTATTTTACTTTTTTTTATTTTACTACCGCTGTAGTAGTGTATAAGTTGACCTTTTAGGCATTATTTGCCCTGTAGGCATTATTTGCACACTGTTTTCTTCAACCCGCCATCGAGCTGTGTGACCTTGTTCACATTCTGTCTAAATATCCATAATATTACCGTCTCCAGAAAAAACACCGGAGTCACTTTTTTCAAGCAGCCATAATATATTTTACGTAATCCGTATCCACCGCTGTAGTAGTGTATACGTTGGCCTTGTAGGCATTATTTGCACACTGTTTTCTTCAACCCGCCATCGAGCTGTGTGACCTTGTTCCCATTCTGTCTAAATATCCATAATATTACCGTCTCCAGAAAAAACACCGGAGTCACTTTTTTCAAGCAGCATTCATATATTTTACGTAATCCGTATCCACCGCTGTAGTAGTGTATACGTTGGCCTTGTAGGCATTATTTGCACACTGTTTTCTTCAACCCGCCATCGAGCTGTGTGACCTTGTTCCCATTCTGTATAAATATCCATAATATTACCGTCTCCAGAAAAAACACCGGAGTCACTTTTTTTGGCAAAAAATGACTATTTTCAGCATTTATGTGGCATATTTTTTCTGGCAACTGTGCTTCAGTGGCTGCAACCAAAAAAACTGGGCAAACAATGTCTACAAGGTCAACGTATGGCGAAAAATTACTATTTTCAGCATTTATATGGCATATTTTTTCAGGCAACTGTGCTTCAGTGGCTGCGTCCAAAAAAACTGGGCAAACAATGTCTACAAGGTCAACGTATGGCGAAAAATGACTATTTTCAGCATTTATATGGCATATTTTTTCTGGCAACTGTGCTTCAGTGGCTGCGTCCAAAAAAACTGGGCAAACAATGCCTACAAGGTCAACGTATGGCAGTTGTTTAAAGAGAACAGTAGATTACTAGCCAGCAAAGCTACCTAAGCTAAAATGTCCCTCAAATCCCTGCAGACTTCTGTCCCTCCAATACAGAGCAGTATCAAGCAGATTACTAGCCAGCAAACTTACTATCATCTGTCCCTGAAATCACTAACAGCTCTCCCCCTACACTATCTCTTCCAAGCACACACAGGCAGATTTTTCAGATACATTTTTGCCCTTGATCCCCCTCTGGCATGCCACTGTCCAGGTCGTTGCACCCTTTAAACAACTTTAAAATCATTTTTCTGGCCAGAAATGTCTTTTCTAGATGTTAAAGTTCGCCTTCCCATTGAAGTCTATGGGGTTCGCGAACCGTTCGCGAACCGCTCGCGTTTTTGCGCAAGTTCGCGAATATGTTCGCGAACTTTTTTTCCGACGTTCGCTACATCCCTATACGTTGGCCTTGTAGGCATTATTTGCACACTGTTTTCTTCAACCCACCATCGAGCTGTGTGACCTTGTTCCCATTCTGTCTAAATATCCATAATATTACCGTCTCCAGAAAAAACACCGGAGTCACTTTTTTCAAGCAGCATTCATATATTTTACGTAATCCGTATCCACCGCTGTAGTAGTGTATACGTTGGCCTTGTAGGCATTATTTGCACACTGTTTTCTTCAACCCGCCATCGAGCTGTGTGACCTTGTTCCCATTCTGTCTAAATATCCATAATATTACCGTCTCCAGAAAAAACACCGGAGTCACTTTTTTCAAGCAGCCATAATATATTTTACGTAATCCGTATCCACCGCTGTAGTAGTGTATACGTTGACCTTGTAGGCATTATTTGCACACTGTTTTCTTCAACCCGCCATCGAGCTGTGTGAGCTTGTTCACATTTTGTCTAAATATTGATAATATTATCGTCTCTAGAAAAACCACTTGAGTTACTTTTTTTCAAGCAGCATTCATATATTTTACGTAATCCGTATCCACCGCTGTAGTAGTGTATACGTTGACCTTGTAGGCATTATTTGCACAGTGTTTTCTTCAACCCGCCATCGAGCTGTGTGAGCTTGTTCACATTTTGTCTAAATATTGATAATATTATCGTCTCTAGAAAAACCACTTGAGTTACTTTTTTTCAAGCAGCATTCATATATTTTACGTAATCCGTATCCACCACTGTAGTAGTGTATACGTTGACCTTGTAGGCATTATTTGCACAGTGTTTTCTTCAACCCGCCATCGAGCTGTGTGAGCTTGTTCACATTTTGTCTAAATATTGATAATATTATCGTCTCTAGAAAAACCACTTGAGTTACTTTTTTTCAAGCAGCATTCATATATTTTACGTAATCCGTATCCACCGCTGTAGTAGTGTATACGTTGACCTTGTAGGCATTATTTGCACACTGTTTTCTTCAACCCGCCATCGAGCTGTGTGAGCTTGTTCACATTTTGTCTAAATATTGATAATATTATCGTCTCTAGAAAAACCACTTGAGTTACTTTTTTTCAAGCAGCATTCATATATTTTACGTAATCCGTATCCACCGCTGTAGTAGTGTATACGTTGACCTTGTAGGCATTATTTGCACACTGTTTTCTTCAACCCGCCATCGAGCTGTGTGAGCTTGTTCACATTTTGTCTAAATATTGATAATATTATCGTCTCTAGAAAAACCACTTGAGTTACTTTTTTTCAAGCAGCATTCATATATTTTACGTAATCCGTATCCACCGCTGTAGTAGTGTATACGTTGACCTTGTAGGCATTATTTGCACAGTGTTTTCTTCAACCCGCCATCGAGCTGTGTGAGCTTGTTCACATTTTGTCTAAATATTGATAATATTATCGTCTCTAGAAAAACCACTTGAGTTACTTTTTTTCAAGCAGCATTCATATATTTTACGTAATCCGTATCCACCGCTGTAGTAGTGTATACGTTGACCTTGTAGGCATTATTTGCACACTGTTTTCTTCAACCCGCCATCGAGCTGTGTGAGCTTGTTCACATTTTGTCTAAATATTGATAATATTATCGTCTCTAGAAAAACCACTTGAGTTACTTTTTTTCAAGCAGCATTCATATATTTTACGTAATCCGTATCCACCGCTGTAGTAGTGTATACGTTGACCTTGTAGGCATTATTTGCACACTGTTTTCTTCAACCCGCCATCGAGCTGTGTGAGCTTGTTCACATTTTGTCTAAATATTGATAATATTATCGTCTCTAGAAAAACCACTTGAGTTACTTTTTTTCAAGCAGCATTCATATATTTTACGTAATCCGTATCCACCGCTGTAGTAGTGTATACGTTGACCTTGTAGGCATTATTTGCACACTGTTTTCTTCAACCCGCCATCGAGCTGTGTGACCTTGTTCACATTTTGTCTAAATATTGATAATATTATCGTCTCTAGAAAAACCACTTGAGTTACTTTTTTTCAAGCAGCATTCATATATTTTACGTAATCCGTATCCACCGCTGTAGTAGTGTATACGTTGACTTTGTAGGCATTATTTGCACAGTGTTTTCTTCAACCCGCCATCTAGCTGTGTGTATTATCGTTTCCAGAAAAACCAACTGAGTTTTTGTTGTTGTTGTTGTTTTTTTAAAAATAATGCCAGGCAAAGGCAGGCCGCCACGCAGAGGCCGTGCTAGGGGCCGTGCTGCTATGCAATCCTGTGGCCCTAGCAAATTGCCCAGTTTTAAAAAGCCAATGTCCATGAACTCCCAAAATGCTGAAGAGGTAGTTGACTGGCTTACACAGCACACCCCATCCTCTACCGTTTCTAACTTTACCACAACATCCTCCTCATCCTCCACTGCTATGGCCACCCCACGTAACACTTCCTCCACCACCGGTGCCCCTTCTTCACTGGGGTCAGAGGAGTTATTTCCCATGAGTTTCTTGAACTGAGTAATGCGCAACCATTATTGCCAGAAGAAGATGAAGGAGATGAGGACCTTACACCAGATTTAATTCTGGCAGAGAACACGATAGAGATGGACATAATGAGTGATGAGGAGGAGGTCCCCGCTGCTGCTTCCTTCTGTGATGTGTCAGAAGAAATTGATGCATCTGAGGAGAATGATGATGAGGAGATTGATGTTTTGTGGGTGCCTAGTAGAAGAGAGCAAGAGGAGGGTAGTTCAGATGGAGAGACGGAGAGTCAGAGAGGCAGTAGGAGAATAAGACTTAGAAGAAGCAGGGAGGACAGCCCGCAGGGATCAGTAGGGCAACAACATGTATCGGCACCTGTGTTCAGCCGGCCAACGCACCCGCCATTGCTGCCAATACCGCCAACTCCGCCAACTTCTACTGTTACCGCCAGATCGCACACTTCCAAAAAGTCAGCAGTGTGGGATTTTTTTAATGTGTGTGCCTCTGACAAAAGCATTGTAATTTGCAATGAGTGCAGTCAGAAACTGAGCCTTGGTAAGCCCAACAGCCACATAGGTACAACTTCTATGCGAAGGCACATGAGCGGCAAGCACAAAGCACTTTGGGAGCAACACCTCAAAGGCAACAGGCAAACTAAAAGCCACACTCCTTCTGGTCCAGCATCTTACTGCTCTACCTCTGCTCTCCTTGACCCGTCTGAACCACCCTCCACTCCGCCTTCCACCTTGACCACCTGTTCCCATTCCCAGTCATCTGCCACCAGCCAAGTTTCTGTGAAGGCCATGTTTGAGCGTAAGAAGCCAATGTCTGACTGTCACCCCCTTGCCCGGCGTCTGACAGCTGGCTTGTCTGCACTCTTAGCCCGCCAGCTTTTACCATACCAGCTGGTGGACTCTGAGGCCTTCCGCAAATTTGTAGCAATTGGGACACCGCAGTGGAAGGTACCCAGCCGCAATTTTTTTTCTAAAAAGGGAATACCACACCTGTACCAACATGTGCAGAGCCAAGTTACCGCATCTCTGTCACTTAGTGTTGGGCCAAAGGTCCATATGACTACTGACGCATGGTCCTCCAAGCATGGTCAGGGCAGGTATGTCACCTACACTGCCCACTGGGTGAACTTGGTAATGGCTGGGAAGCAGGGAATGGGTAGCTCAACAACAACAGTGGAGTTGGTGTCACCGCCACGGATTGCACGCGGTTCTGCCACCACCTCTACTCCTCCATCGCTCTCTACCTCGTCTTCTTCTTCTTCTTACTCTGCTGCTGGGTCCTCCTTCTCCTCCTCCACACCTGTGCACCCCCAGCTCCCCCTAGGCTATTCGACGTGCCAGGTACGCCGTTGTCACGCTGTCTTGGGGATGACGTGCCTGGAAAGCAAAAACCATACCGGATCTGTACTCCTGTCATCTCTGCAGTCACAGGCCGATCGGTGGCTGACCCCACACCAACTGCAGATCGGAAAAGTGGTGTGTGACAATGGAAGCAATCTGTTGGCAGCGTTGAGACTAGGCAATTTAACACATGTGCCCTGCATGGCACATGTGTTAAATTTAATAGTCCAACGTTTTGTCTCCAAGTACCCAGGATTCCAGGACGTTCTCACCCAGTCCAGAAAGGTGTCGGCCCATTTCAGACGTTCCTACACAGCCATGGCACGCCTTGCTGACATTCAGCAGCGCTACAACATGCCAGTCAGGCGTTTGATTTCTGACAGCCAGACTCGCTGGAATTCAACGCTCCTTATGTTGGAACGTCTGCTGCAACAACAAAGGGCCGTCAACGAGTACCTTTTTGAACTGGGTGGTAGGACTGGATCTGCACAGCTGGGGATTTTTTTCCCCCGTTACTGGGTGCTTATGCGCGATGCCTGCAGGCTCATGCGACCTTTTGAAGAGGTGACAAATATGGTCAGTCGCACCGAAGGCACCATCAGCGACCTAATACCCTTCGCTTTCTTCCTGGAGCGTGCCGTGCGACGAGTGACAGATGAGGCTGTAGACCAGCGTGACGAGGAGCTGGAAGCGCACGATTTCTGGTCGGAATCACCAGAACGAACCCAGGCACCTGCTGCAACGCAGGGAGAGGTGCCAGAAGTGGAGTCAGAGGAGGAAGGTGGCTTTGTGGAGGAGGAGGAGGAGGAGGACCAACAGGAGCAGGCTTCCCAGGGGGCTAGTGGTGACCTTTTGGGGACCCCTGGTCTTGTACGTGGCTGGGGGGAGGAGACCGTGGATGATGCAGTCCTTGATAATGAGGAAGCGGAGATGGATAGCTCTGCATCCAACCTTGTGAGAATGGGGTCTTTCATGCTGTCATGCCTGTTGAAGGACCCCCGTATCAAGAGGCTTAAGGAGAAGGACCTGTACTGGGTCGCAACGCTACTAGACCCTCGGTACAAGCATAAAGTGTCAGAAATGTTACCAACATACCACAAGTCCGAAAAGATGCGGCATTTACAAACCAGCCTGCAAAACATGTTGTACAATGCTTTTAAGGGTGATGTCACTTCAGGAACTCATCAACATTCCAGGGGCAGAGGTGCCAGTAATCCTGCCACGAGCACACCTGCAAGGACAAAGCCCTTTGGCCAGTCTGTAACGTCAGACATGCAAATGTTTTTCTGTCCAAGGCAGCGCCACAACCCTTCTGGATCCACCCTCAAAGAACGCCTCGACCGGCAGGTAGCGGACTACCTGGTATTAACTGCAGATATCGACACTCTGAGGAGCGATGAACCCCTGGACTACTGGGTGCGCAGGCTTGATCTGTGGCCAGAGCTGTCACAATTTGCCATGAACCTCTTGTCTTGCCCAGCCTCAAGTGTGCTCTCAGAAAGGACCTTCAGTGCAGCAGGAGGGATTGTAACTGAGAAGAGAACTCGCCTAGGTCACAAAAGTGTCGATTACCTGACCTTTATTAAAATGAATGAGGGGTGGATCTCGGAGGGTTACTGCACGCCGGAAGACTTGTTCTGACTTCTATGCAGCTGTCCTTCTCTTCAAGCCTCATGACTCCACACACAGCTGTCCTTTAGCGTCCTCCTCCTCCCTCCGCCACCGTTACAAACTAGGGTGCAAACCCTACTGGTTTAATTTTTTCTGGCCTCTGTGCTTCAGTGGCTGCGACCAAAAAAATGCCTATTTTCTGCATTTATATGACATAATTTTTCTGGCCTCTGTGCTTCAGTGGCTGCAACCAAAAAAATTTATATTTTCAGCATTTATATGGCATAATTTTTCTGTCAACTGTGCTTCAGTGGCTGCGACCAAACAAATGCATATTTTCAGCATTTATATGGCATAATTTTTCTGGCCTCTGTGCTTCAGTGGCTGCAACCAAAAAAATTACTATTTTCAGCATTTATATGGCATAATTTTTCTGGCAACTGTGCTTCAGTGGCTGCGACCAAAAAAATGCATATTTTCTGCATTTATATGGCATAATTTTTCTGGCCTCTGTGCTTCAGTGGCTGCAACCAAAAAAATTTATATTTTCAGCATTTATATGGCATAATTTTTCTGTCAACTGTGCTTCAGTGGCTGCGACCAAAAAAATGCATATTTTCTGCATTTATATGGCATAATTTTTCTGGCCTCTGTGCTTCAGTGGCTGCAACCAAAAAAATTTATATTTTCAGCATTTATATGGCATAATTTTTCTGGCAACTGTGCTTCAGTGGCTGCGACCAAAAAAATGACTATTTTCAGCATTTATATGGCATATTTTTTTCTGGCCTCTGTGCTTCAGTGGCTGTGGCCAAAAAAACTGGGCAAACAATGCCTACAAGGTCAACGACGTTGACCTTGTAGGCATTGTTTGCCCAGTTTTTTTGGCCACAGCCACTGAAGCACAGAGGCCAGAAAAAATATGCCATATAAATGCTGAAAATAGTCATTTTTTGCCATACGTTGACTCAACGTATATGGCAAAAAATGACTATTTTCAGCATTTATATGGCATATTTTTTCTGGCAACTGTGCTTCAGTGGCTGCGTCCAAAAAAACTGGGCAAACAATGCCTACAAGGTCAACGTATGGCAGTTGTTTAAAGAGAACAGTAGATTACTAGCCAGCAAAGCTACCTAAGCTAAAATGTCCCTCAAATCCCTGCAGACTTCTGTCCCTCCAATACAGAGCAGTATCAAGCAGATTACTAGCCAGCAAACTTACTATCATCTGTCCCTGAAATCACTAACAGCTCTCCCCCTACACTATCTCTTCCAAGCACACACAGGCAGATTTTTCAGATACATTTTTGCCCTTGATCCCCCTCTGGCATGCCACTGTCCAGGTCGTTGCACCCTTTAAACAACTTTAAAATCATTTTTCTGGCCAGAAATGTCTTTTCTAGATGTTAAAGTTCGCCTTCCCATTGAAGTCTATGGGGTTCGCGAACCGTTCGCGAACCGCTCGCATTTTTGCGCAAGTTCGCGAATATGTTCGCGAACTTTTTTTCCGACGTTCGCTACATCCCTAGTATCAACCAAATACTTTTACAGCCAAATAAAAAGCACATGCAAAGACACAGTATAATAGGTTTCATTTCTGGTGTCAGTAACTATGAAAGAGACAGAGAATACTTGAAATAACCCCTATTTAGGCCAGTTACATTGCATATATATATTCTATGAATGATTGTAAAATATGAGACCATAGCTGGATCCAGCAGGGGCCTTTATTTAAATCAGTAGCATTGTGTCCGAGTCGCATCCATTATGTGCATTTCATTGCAATCACTCATAGTTATTCCTCATCAGCAGGAATTACGGAGGCATTAAAAAGCCATTCTTGCTTCTCCTGTTTCTGATTGTATCCTCCTGCAGTCTGGGAACAACATGGCACAGAATATTAGCCGAAAATGCTGGAAATTCCCCCCAAAAAATGTAGAATTCTGTTGGGGGGTAGGCCTTGACTTAGCATTGCATCACCTTTAATAAAGAGACTCAGGACTCAATAGAGTTCCAACATTCCAGGGAGTGTTTGGGCAAAGCTCTTGCAAGCATGGCAACTGCTTCATTCTGTTTGTGTAGCAGTTAAGAAGTAATCCACTGTGATTTATGGGCTCAGAGAGGCTTCTTCTTATGTTCTGTTTACAGAAACAAATCATGTTTAATAGCTGCAGTGATGAATGATATCATGACATTGGAGACAAGGAAACCGGAGCTCCAAGACTCTATGGAAAGAGACCTCTGACTTAAAAGGGGGCATCATCATTTAACAAAGAACTCTTTAACTGTCTGATTAACCCTGCGTGTGCCAGCTTTAACTGACCCCTGGCACTTTTTATTTTATGTTCTCCAAGTGATGATTTTCCAATTATCCTGAGTAATTGCCGACTAACTGATCTCACAGCTGGTCCCTTTCATTTCTCCAAAGACCCATAGAGATTAATATGCCTCCTGGCTTCTAGTTAAATTGGTCTTCATTTTTTACTTTTTATTGTTTTTCAGGGGTACAGCTTTTTGTTCAGCAGCTCTTGAGTGGGTATTTTATCAGCTATCTGGTTGCTAGGGTTTTATGTGCCCTAACAACCAGGTCGTTGTGGTTCGATGGGAATATGAATAGCAGAGGGCCTGCGAAGAAATATAAGGAATAACAATAGAATTAAAGCCTCACAGAGCAATCGTTTTTTTCTGCTGGGGTCAGCGACCCCCATTTGAAAGCAGGAAAGAGGCAAAAGTCAAATAACAACTATAAAAAAATAAGATAATGAAGAGCAGTTGCAAAGTTGCTAGGAATAGGGTATTCTATAACATATTAAATGTTAAGGCAAAGGTGAACCTAGTCTTTAAATGATTGTATTTAAATTCTTATTATGATGCACAAATCTCTGTTTTCCATGGAGCGCTATAGACATTCAGGTACTGTACAATGGCTCCTCACCTAAGTAGCAATGTAATTTTCCTAACGCACACCTGTAATTCACCAATACTGCAATGGTGGTGCCGTTCTTCTGTTGGCCCGGCCAGGTCCCTTAGCAACGCATACATGTAGAAACGGAGCCGCACACATTCCCATTTATGCAGTCGGGGAATGAACCCCTTTTATTATTGGAGTAGTATGCCACTCTCTTTCTCAGTTGGGCCCTTGCAGATAAGTGGAGGTAAGACTCTCTCTCTCTCTCTCTCTCTCTCTCTCTCACTTCACTTGGTACATTGAATAATCACGCATATCATCACAATAGCTTTAGGTTAATCACTTTGAGGTTATTCAAACCAGTAGGTGTCTGCCCCAACATACCAAAATCTTCAATGTTGCCTTAATGACATTTCTAATATTATATTATAATCATTGGAGTCCATATTGACTAGCAGATTTTTTTATATTCAATTTTGAAATCTGACAGTGGCTAGACATATTGTCAATTTCCCAGCTGCCCCAAGTCATGTGACTTGTGCTCTGATAAACTTCAGTCACTCTTTACTGCTGTACTGCAAGTTGGAGTGATATCACCCCCTCGCTGTTCCCCCCCCAGCAGCCAAACAAAAGAACAATGGGAAGGTAAACAGATAACAGCTCCCTAACACAAGATAACAGCTGCCTGGTAGATCTAAGAACAACACTCAATAGTAAAAACCCATGTCCCACTGAGACACATTCAGTTACATTGAGAAGGAAAAACAGCAGCCTGCCAGAAAGCATTTCTCTCCTGAAGTGCATGACCAGGGGCAGCTGGGAAATTGACAAAATGTCTAGCCCCATGTCAGATTTCAAAATTGAATATAAAAAAATCTGTTTGCTCTTTTGAGAAATGGATTTCAGTGCAGAATTCTGCTGGAGCAGCACTATTAACTGATTCATTTTGGAAAAAATTTTTTTTCCCATGACAGTATCCCTTTAAGGAGAAGATAGATGGGTCGCTGTATGTAGGGGCAGCATTACCCGAGGATTTACAAATTATGGAAGAAGAAGAATTGCAGAAAACACATTGGCACCAAGGTCTCAAAGGTGTTGAGAAGGAACTGCTGAGGTCAGTAAAAAAGCCTCTTTGCTCAGGCTGTATGGTTCTGCTTCCATACAGCGAAAGCTAAAGGTGGAAGGTCAGAACACTAAGGAGATGTTGTTAGATAGGGGCACTTCTTTAGCAGAAACACTGCTCTGTGAGTACAAGTTCCTGGTCTTGCTGATGCTAGATGTGGTCTCCTCCAGCTCTGGACACCTCACTCTAAGGGGCCGATTCATCATGAGTCGAATATCGAGGGTTAATTAACCCTCGATATTCGACTAGGAACTAAAATCCTTCGACTTCGAATATCGAAGTCGAAGGATTTAGCGCAGATAGTACGATCGTACGATCGAAGGATTATTCCTTCGATCGAACGATTAAATCCTTCTAATCGAACGATTCGAAGGATTTAAATCCAACGATAGAAGGAATATCCTTCGATCAAAAAAACTTAGGAAAGCCTATGGGGACCTTCCCCATAGGCTAACATTGACTTCGGTAGCTTTTAGCTGCCGAACTAGGGGGTCGAATTTTTTTTTAAAGAGACAGTACTTCGACTATCGAATGGTCGAATAGTCGAACGATTTTTACTTCGAATCCTTCGATAGTCGTAGTCGAAGGTCAAAGTAGCCCATTCGATGGTCGAAGTAGCCCAAAAAAACTTCGAAATTCGAAGCTTTTTACCTTCGAATCCTTCACTCGAAGTTAATGAATCGGCCCCTAAGGGTCTGGAAAAAATAAAGCACCTTTTGTTACAATGAAAGGTATTGCTTCAATATGTAAAACAAAGGTACATAGAAGAAATGGCTCTTGGGTATATATATGGGCCCCGTAGCTATATCTGCTCCCATGCTGAAATCCACCAGTATGACACCATCAACTCTACATATTCACCCCACTGGCAAAGTGGTTCTTATCTCATTGCTTGGATGGAACTCACATTTGCTCTGTAAATGATGATGATGATGATCACATTATCCTACAGGAATCCTACCTAATCCTCCGGAGCACCTTGGGAATGCAGAACTGTGGGAACTGCCAGCCAAAAATATGACATTTTAGCAAAGACTGATTTTTATCTTTGATACTCTAATACGATCCAGGAGACAGTAAAAAAAATAAAATACAATCAAATAAAATGAGTGCAAATGCCAGTGACACCGCTGTGATTTACTAATGCACCGAATCCCCAAATCACATCTTGTTGGAATACTAAAAGGCTTACATAAATCGACTCCGTGCATTATACTTGGCAACTGTCTCCGTTGTATTAGTGAAGAATAACTATATTTAAAATACAACTAGTGCCTGTAAAGCAGAGCGATGAAAATGTCTATGGCGTGGGCTGCTTTGGGGCCTTTGTCCTAAAAATGTCATTTCAGCTTGTTTAGGGAACCTCGCTCGGTTTTCCTCTGTGAATTCGGTGTGGTCGGAATTAAGTGATTTTGGTTGTTCCCAGCATTGAGCGAAGTGGCACAATATTGTAGAAATGGATTCGTTTTGGCACAAAGTATATTTCCGAATCATGATGCAACTCATTACAGGACCTCATAAAAGAAGCAATGGAGTCAGTAACAATTGGGGAAAAACGTTAAAGACTCCCCTATCATAAAAGCTTAAAGGTGCAGTCAATCCAATCAACTGCTTTCATGACATTCAGTAGAGAACCTTTAAACTCAGCCTGTGTTTTTATCATTGTCTTGGCCTTGGAAGCAGCCATATGCTTTATCTAAGGTGGTGCCCTTCCCAAGCCAGTCAATTGAACTTTTGCTTCATCAAATAACTCTTAGTAATGACTTTATTTTGCAGAAATGATACCATAATAAAAAAACAACCAGCTGATGTTTCTGACTTCACCCTTCAGAGAGTGGACTCATTAGAGAACCAACAGGTTCAGCAGGTAATTATATTAACCAACGTGGTGTTATCCACTGGAGTCTTCTCAAGTACCTTGTCCCATCTAAATATATATACATATTAGATATGTAATAAAGAAAATATATTTTCTTGTTGCCCATCAATGACTTTGTAATAACCTTGCTTTCAGTATTTAACCTGCAGTTGGCTGAATAAAGCTAATCACTGGTTGGTTGCTATGGATTATTGCCTAGGAGCAAATTTGCCTGGTGTTCATAAATGAGCCCTAATTGTCTTTATTAATGGGATACTGGCCTTACATAATCCCCCATTGCCACTCTTTTCATAATGTTGATCTCTTCTTAATAATCCTCTGGATTTTGTCACATCGGAGGTTCAGATATTTATGCATTTATGACCTTCATAGCTACAGTTGCCAGAGGCCACCCATCTAATACAATTAGGCCTAATAGATAAAGGGTAAGTGATCCTGCTCTATGTTACAAGTGCTCTGATCCTGACTGTATGTCTAGAGTCCCTCGAAGAAAAAACTCACCGGCACACGAGGGATGTAGTTGCAGGGAAACCCTTGGCAAAACTGCGAAAAGTGCAAATGCAACGTTTCAGGGCAGCGCCTCTTTGTCGAGAACGTGTCTAGAGTCACTGCCATTAAGCAAGAGATTAATCAGAAACACACGAGTGCCACTATATACCACACACATAAGGGTTATTTATTATTGTATATTACGCCGAATGCCAAAAACTTTAAAAAAAAATTATTATTTTTTTTACTCTAAAATTCCGAATTGTTAATTAAAAAAAAAACAACATGTATTTTTCGGGATTTATTATACGCCGAGGCTGGAAAAAGTCTGAATCCGAAAATCCGGCATCTCAGACCTGCTGAGGTTGTATATAAGTCGATGAGAGAAGTCCAGAAGATATTCCTGATCTGTTCTGGGTTTCGTGCAAAAATTCAAAGATTTCGGGTTTTTTGGGCAAAAATCTGATTTTTCGGCAGAAAATCCGAAAAATTTTGTACGATAGGAATTTTGATACGATTTTCACGAGTTTTTCCAAAACTGGAATTTTTCGGGAAAATCTATTGATAAAAAAGGGCAAATAACCTGTCCGAATTTGGTTCGAGTATATTTCAGAAAATAATGAGAAAAATTTGAATTTTGAAAAATAACCCCCATAAAATTACTAAAAGTAATAATAATTTTAGTACTTATTCCCCACCACTGTCACCAAACCAACATCACTTTATATAACATTACATGTTAATGACAAGAACAAATAAATATTTTTGGTGCAGATGACAGTATCTCTCCCACCTCCTCTTTGTATCCTAATTTGTTGCAGATCTCTAAATGTAGTGAGAAGAGACTTAATAGAGCAGTCTTCTGTAGAGCTCTACTGCTTTTTTTTTTAATATAACTGTTTTATTAAATTTTCAATAAAATAAAATAAATGGATGCTGTTACAAGAGTAAATATCAAACAACCGTGCGGAATATCTGTTTGTTGCTTTGTAGCCACTAGTGATGGTCGAATTTGCGCCGTTTCGCTTTGCCGGAAAATTCACGAATTTTCAGCGAAATTCATGAAACTGAGTAAAATTTGCGAAACGGTGCCGGCGTCTAGTTTTTTTTTTTTACGCCGGCGCAAATTCGCCGCAAATTTGCACCTGGCGAATAAATTCGTCCATCACTAGTAGCCACATTCAAGTCATAAATGCTTACATACAATATGTGGCCTTAGCCACGGATTGACATATCCTTTTGTGAGTCTGAGTTGCACTGTTTAGCATATGAGTAACTTAAAGGGATACTGTCATGGGAAAAAAATTGTTTTTAAAAATGAATCAGTTAATAGTGCTGCTCCAGCAGAATTCTGTACTGAAATCCATTTCTCAAAAGAGCAAACAGATTTTTTTATATTCAATTTTGAAATCTGACATGGGGCTAGACATTTTGTCAATTTCCCAGCTGCCCCTGGTCATGTGACTTGTGCCTGCACTTTAGGAGAGAAATGCTTTCTGGCAGGCTGCTGTTTTTCCTTCTCAATGTAAATGAATGTGTCTCAGTGAGACATGGGTTTTTACTATTGAGTGTTGTTCTTAGATCTACCAGGCAGCTGTTATCTTGTGTTAGAGAGCTGCTATCTGGTTACCTTCCCATTGTTCTTTTGTTTGGCTGCTGGGGGGGAAAAGGGAGGGGGTGATATCACTCCAACTTGCAGTACAGCAGTAAAGAGTGATTGAAGTTTATTAGAGCACAAGTCACATGACTTGGGGCAGCTGGGAAATTGACAATATATCTAGCCCCATGTCAGATTTCAAAATTAAATTTAAAAATATCTGTTTGATCTTTTGAGAAATGGATTTCAGTGCAGAATTCTGCTGGTGCAGCACTATTAACTGATTCATTTTGAAAAAAATATTTTTTCCCATGACAGTATCCCTTTAAAACAAATTATAGTAGGAAGAAAATAGAAAAGGGGTGAAAGTGAGGATGGGAGGGAAGAGGAGAGGGGTGAATAGGAGTCTTTTCCATGTCATTCGTCATCTTCTCAAGGCAAATCGCCCAGCACAGGATTTAAGTGTTGAAGGAGGAGGAGGCGAGTTTCTTCTTATCTGGTTCATGGATTTTCATGTGAGTTCTTCCCTGAGAGAGGCTTCTGCCCACCATTTATATATCGGAAGGGTGCTAGTAGCTTTTGGGATTTTTGTCCCTCAAGTGTGTCTAAATATTTGCTACAAATATCAAAGAAATAAGAGCCTTTGGATTCCTTGTCTTGCAACGCTAGAACCCATTGTAGTTGCAATGTATATAACAATTAGCGTTCCCACATTTGTGTTGAAGGTGATTGCTCGTTAGTCCAGGATGGTCTTAATTGCGGTTAATACCATTGTATCAGCTAGTCTGATGTTACCTTTGATAGTGTTGTTAAGGGGTGCAGGGTACAATCCCAGAAGAATTTGTGGATTTGTCCGTGTTGTGTTGATGTGGCACAGATTTGCAATTTGTGATAAGACTAGGTTCCAAAGAGTATTTCGTTTTGTGCACAACCACAGAGCATGTTCTAATGTGGCCTCTGGGTGGTTGCACTTCACGCAATTAGGAGTTTGAGTTATGACTATCTTGTGGGCTATTTTGGGCGACACAAATGCTCAGTGGAGGAGTCAAAGAGCCACGTCCTGGAAGTTCACTGATGATAGATTTTTGGAACGTTTTTCATATGCTGTTGTAATCTGTGTTGCCGTGATATTTGGTATGATACTGAACCATCTCGATATTCCCTCTGTGTGTAGGTTGTAGTCTATTCGGGGTTTAATAATGGTGTATATTCCAGATGCTGCGAGAAGTCGTCCCTTATTTGCTTTTATCAAGATATCTAGCGGGTTGTTTGTTAGTTGTGGCTTTATGCCCCGAATTACCTGCTCCACATAGTTTTTAACTTGCAAATATGCAAAGATGTGGCTATTAGGGAGTCCATATTTGGATTGAATTTCTGGAAATTTGTATATTGTACAGGTACTAGGATTGAGGAGGTCTCCGATCGTTGTTAGGCCTTTAGAGTACCATATTTTAAAGAGGGGATCTGCTTTGACATCTTGGGATCGGTTATTGTTTAGTAATGGAAGGAAAAGTGATAATTTGTATGTGCCAAACAGCTTGGTTCTGATTGTTTGCCAGGCTTTGATTGTGGTATATATCAGTGGGTTTGTTTGGCAGTGGGGAATTTCTGAAGGTAGGGCATGCAGCAAATAGGATAGGGAGAGATTCGGTATGAAATGTTGTTCTCTGTGTGCATCGGTGTATGTATTTGTTTGGTTGATCCAGTCTGTGGCGATGTTGTAGTATTTTAATAAGGGCAGGTTAAGCCCTCCGTTGTCTCTATGTTGTGCTAGTTTAGATAGGGCTATCCTACGTTTTTTGCATTTCCATATAAAGGCCTGTCATTTTTTATTAAGTTTGTTAACATCCGTGGCTTTTAGCAAAATCGGTAGCACTTGTATTTTATAATATAATCTTGGGAAGGTGACCATTTTAAAAAGATTAAGTCTGCCTATATAGTTAATCGGTAGGTGTTCCCAACTCTGGAAGTCCTGCAAGGCTTTTTCTATGTTATATTTAGTGTATATAATTGTGTTATTTCTGCTGGTATTTTTACACCCAAGTACTTTAAGTATGAAGTGGTTTGTTGGAACATATTAGCTGCTGCTCTCATTTTATTATCTGGGGGGGGGGGGCCCAGCCATAACAGTTCTGACTCTGTCTCAGTTAATTCGGAATCCTGAAATGTTGTAGAGCTCTACTGCTAACAACAGGGGACATCGAACTGGATCCCAGCAGTACTGGTCTAATAGGCTTCTGGTCCTAAAATAATTTGGTCTAAAGCAGGTCTTCAGATTTTGAGACCCAGCATTTGGCCAGTGCCCCTAAGGCCATTCCAAAAATATGAGAATGTTACTGTATTGGCCAATCAGCCATAGTTTTAATAATATTTAGGACATTAAAGAAGTGTTCAGTGCTAGAACTGACCTTCAAGATGGCTTTCTAGTGGGATCTAGAGCATAAAAATGCAATATTCTCACATTTGTTCTTAAATGGCCTTTTGGGTTGGGCCCTACTAGGCTTTATGGTCCAAAAGTTTGGGAACTGCTGATTTAAATGGTGGCCCTCAAGGCACCAGTGCTCTTGTTGGTAGCTATTTTGTTTTCGGTCTTGACCTTCGAAATTCATGTAGTTGTGTCAAAGTGCATTTGTGTCAATGTTGACTCATCGCCTCCTGTCTACTGCAATGACATTATTGTAAAAATACTGCATTGTGGGAAAAACATGGTGATTGCACTGGAAACTGCATTTAGCCCACTGCTCTTACAGACAACCTTATGACTCTACCAGAAATCATCATCATCATTTATTTATATAGCACCGACAAGATACGCAGAAATAAAGCTCGAAGACAGCTGGCTGCTGCTACTTTGTTTCAGTAGTCAGAACCAGCAATCAGTGCAAAGAACAGCCAGGAACTGATATCAGTTGCAATTACATTTACAAATAACATTCAAATCGCTGGTAGTTGTAGTAAGTATATTGCATATTGGAAGTTTGCTTAGAGTGACATTTCCTTTCAGTAGGCAATACTTCATCTTGGGATGTACAACCCCTCTAATGCTAAACTTCCCCTTTAACCTCCATTCCAGATATGAAAATCCTGATTTATAGTTCGCTGGAAGCTTTAATTTACAGGATCTGAACAATTCCCCCCAAAGTCCTCGGAGGGGAATCACTGGAGCTGGCCCACTGCCATTATTTAAATACCATAACAACAAGCAGCAGCGGCTGGTTTCCTTATTGCTTTGAAGATAACTAAAAACTCCTGGAAAGGTCAAAGGAGGAAGGTAAAGAGAAAGAGAGAGAAAAACCAAGAGACGGAGATGCAACAGAATCAATAACTGGCTGTGATTCCTCAAGCCCAGATTTCGGCACAGACTTGGAAACGATAGATCTCAGATGGCAAAAACAGAGAATATGTTTATGATTTTGGGTTGTGTATTATATTTGGCTTCATAATCTATATTTAAGTCTCACTGCGGTATTAATTTGTTACTTGTATAATAACCTCTAGCTCAACTAAGTTTTCATAAAAGTGCACCCCAACATTTCTTATATCGCCTTTAAGTAAGGTGTGTCCACCATGTTTCGGCCAAGAATGGACCACCAGCAGTGGAGAGAGTGCCTAAATGTATGGCTTTACACCATGAACGTGAACTGAACAAAGAGAGGAGGCCAAGACTTCATAATGTACTGACCAAGGATAAGACCATTGTCTAAGGACACAAGAGCTTCCCAATTAGACCTCGGATGTTATAGAGAGAATTCCCTTTTTAAAGTCCATTTAACCACCTGAATCATTTATGAGAGTATTTTTCTTACTAGTCATTTCCCTGATCTTGTACTAAAAAAAGAAAATCTACTGACAAATGAGACAAAAAGGTCTGAGAAGGCAAAGGAGGAGTCATTTTTGGCTCTGGTTAAGACGGCATCTTCAACCTATTTGTAATCTTAATAATGGCTTAGCTCTTCTGATTAAAGGTTTCCTTTCATGTAGCGCGGCCTAGGATGGTTCTGCTTTAATCAGGCCTGGTGGACGTCAAACCAACAGTAGGGTCAGGGATGGGGTTTTCTGTAAAAAAAATCATGATAATCAATTCAATAGACTTGGCACAGAAGGAGCTCTGACTATACTTCCCAACAACAGGAGAAAGAAGAATAAACCTTTCAAAAAGTTGAATCCCTGGGTATAAATATATATAACCGTTGATGTTATAATTAAGTTCTTTCCAGGGTCGGACTGGGCAGACGGGATACCAAGTAAAAACCCGGTGGGCCCAGGCCCTCGTGGGTCACCACCGACCCAGACCCTATCCTTCCCTCCCCTATCAGTGCCCTCACCCCCTCAGTCCTGGTCTCCCCGCTGCTTTCTCTCCTCAATCCAGACCTGATCTAGCCTTCCCTGCTGTCCTCCCTCGACCCAGACCTAATCTGGCCTCCATCACTGCCTGCCCAACCTCCCTCCCTCTTTCGATCCTGTCGTTGTGCCGCCGTGTCCCTCCACAATCACATCAAAAGTTAAGTTAATAAGTTGGTGTTCGGGTGTGGGGAGGGACTGGCGGTGGGTGAGCAGGCAGTGGGGGCCCAAAGGGGGTGTTGGGGCCCTAGAGGGGGTGTGGGGGCCCCTGGGGTAGCAGCCTTGTATACCCCAGTCCGACCATGGTTCTTTCCCAGTATTTACACTGTAATGACAAGCAGAATATGTTATTGTTATATAAATTGGTCTCCGCAAGATGTTTTCACAGTGGTTTTTCCAAAAATACTTTGGAGTCTATGGGTATTTCTTCTCAGTGAAATTTTACATTGAATCCATAAAATTTAGTTCATCGCTAGAGCCAAGATTCATACAAAGAGGGAATTCACTTTTTATTATTTGTTCTGAAGATGTCACATAGACCTCTCAGCAATATCGTTTATCCACTGACCTCTCATCATTACCATCAATGTATTCTATTTTATCATGCTCCAGCTTGATCCATTTGTGAGCAACTGCTGAGCTCACAACGGCAAATCCCAAAATTGTCTTTCAGTTTTTTTCAATATAATTTTTCAGAGCGGTTCATAAAAGAGTTGGCTTGACACCCTTCCTTAAATCAATCATTGACCTTAACTCGCTCTTGACAGGGTTGAGTAGATCAACAGAATGAGTCACAATTCAGGCAGCAAAGACAGACGTGTATAAGCTGATCCTGTAGAAAATTAGCGCCCAGATGAAACATATTTTCCTCTTATCTACTTTGTACATAAAAAAATGGTAATTGTCTAATGTAATTAAAATAAAACTAAAATATTCCTGTTATAAGGTTGTCCTTTCTTAGAAGTGGTACTCTACTTGTAGATTGTTCCTTTCATTGCTTGCTGTCAGCAGACAAAGTTGATACTTTCTGCTCACTAGCACTTGCTACATCAAGCCACATCATTTAACATACACTGTTTGGCCTCAAGTATGAAGACACCTGTCTATCCATCATCTAATGCCCAACCCAAGTGGATTATTTATTATGAAGTTGCCCCCCATTTTCTGCCATAACAGCCTATACTCTTCTGGGAAGGTTCCCACTAGATGTTGGAACTTTGTTGTTGGGAGTTGCTACCATTCAGCCACAAGAACATTAGTGAGGTTGGGCAGGTCCCAGTTTATCCCACAGGGGTTCAGTTGAGTTGAGGTCTCAGTTCATCCCACGGGGTTTCAGTAAGGTTGAGGTCAGAGTTCATGCCACAGGGATTCATTTGGGTTGAGGTCTCAGTTCATTCCATAGGGGTTCAGTTGAGTTGAGGTCTCAATTCATCCCACAGGGTTTCAGTAGGTTGAGTTTCATGCCACAGGGATTCATTTGGGTTGAGGTCTCAGTTCATTCCATAGGGGTTCAGTTGAGTTGAGGTCTCAATTCATCCCACAGGGTTTCAGTAGGTTGAGTTTCATGCCACAGGGATTCATTTGGGTTGAGGTCTCAGTTCATTCCATAGGGGTTCAGTTCAGCTGAGGTCTCAATTCATCCCACAGGGTTACAGTAAGGTTGAGGTCAGAATTCATGCCACAGGGCTTCAGTTGGGTTAAGGTCTCAGTTCACTCCACAGGGGTTCAGTTGAGTTGTGGTCAGGTGTCTGTGCAGTCAGGTTCTTCCTATTGCAGCAAACCCATTCAGTACAGACCTGGCTCTGCGTGGGGACATTATTTTGCTGAAACAGGAAAGGACCTTGCCCAAACTGTTACACAATGTGGTAATTGTCAGGAATGTCATTGTCCACATAGAGTGTGTCCACATATCCTTGGTCATGTAGTGTAGTCACCAGTCAACATCCCATAAACTTTCTAAATCAGAATTTTCACAATCTAGAGAATATACCAACTGCCAATAAGGATGATTCTATTTTTGATTAGGTATGCGCCGAATCCAGGATTCAGTTTGGTATTCAGGCAGAATTTGGCCTTTTCAAGCAGGATTTGGATTAGGCCTAATCCTCACACCTGGCCGAACCCATAACAAAACAAGGAAGTAAAGACTTTTAACCGTGCACCCTGCATCCCATCCCAATTTTCACAAATTCAGATTCGGTATTCAGTCGAATCTTTCGCAATGGATTCGGGGGTTTGGCCGAGTCCAAAATAGTGGATTTGGTGAATCCATATTTTTTATGGATTACTATATTGTTTTTTTCCACCTTGGTTCAAACAGTGACCACTACAAGATCACAACAGTGTTGGAATATGATGGGCAAAAGTGGAGATAGTCATGCTTGCTCAACATGCACTCCAACAACCATATGACCAATCCCTGCTTTTTATTTTCTTGTTCCAAATTCCCAAGGAAACATTAGCAAATTATTTTCATGGTCGGAAACCACAGAAACTCATCAGATTTTAGTACTTTATAAATTCTTCTGCTGATCTTAAGCGAAAATCTTACAGGGAAAATGCCATTACCACAATAATTCCACAGAGGCTCCATAATAAATGAAATGAAGAGTTATTCTTTGTTTATTCTTGTATTCCTTTATTATTCCCACCATTACCCAAATAAAGCACATAACTCATACTGCCATGAGCAACAAACCCACAACAGAGGCACCGCATTCTACAGCCTAATCTGTCTGGCAGGGACAATATGTCAGTCATTGGACAGGACAGTCTTTAAGATCCAAGGAGACTAATGTCTTTCCTTGTCTGGTCCATATAATAATGAAGCCTAATAGTTTCATAGCTTCAATAGAAAACCAAGGTAGGTCCATGTTATACCTCCTGTCCTTTAATTAATTATTTTAGTTGACTTGTGTTACCTGGGTCCACCTGACCAAACCAAAACAATATCAAGTTGGGGAATGTTTTGATGACATTTCTTATGTTTAACTGGTGACAACAGGGACAGAGATCATATGGTTAGCATTCATAAAGCCACAATGGTTGAAATGATTCATTGAAAAGAGAGGGATGGTGCCCTAAAAACAATGTGAAATGATCTACACCAGTGGTTGTCAAATGTTTCCAGTTAGAGGTTCAACTTTTGGCCATGATTCCTCTTGAAGGTCCACCCTTGGTCAAGGCCCCATTAGCTTATGAAATGAGAACAGATATAGGAAAATATCAGATTATAAATTATTCTGACACAGTTCCAAGAATATAAAGGACAGAAATACATATTCACCCACAATCTCAGACCTAACAACCTCAGAGTAGACCTTGAGATGTATCTAGGGTGGCGTTCCCAAATCTATTTGACCCCTGAGCCACATTCAAATGTCAAAAGAATTGGAAAGCAACACAAGCATGGAAATAAGCTCCTGGGGGTACCAGATTTGTTAGTTTGTAGCCCCTATGTGGACTGACAGCCTACAGGAGGCTCTGTTTGGTAGTCCACCTAGTTTTCTGCCTCCAAAACTTTCCTTTAATCCAGGAATTCAAAAATAAGCACCTGCTGTGAGGCCACTGGGAGCACTGGTTGGAACACATTGTGTTCTGCTCGGAATGGCCATCTGGCTGAACCCCACTTCCATTTCTCTAAGCCCACTCCCAGGGGGTACACAGATGTAGCTATCACAGTATTTATCAATGAAAACATGTCATTTTATGTAATTTTAGGTGATTGTTTTGTCTGAGGGTGGAAAATGAATGTCTGGCTAAGTTGGAGCAAGCATATAATGGGGGCACCCATGGCTGGTACGTTCCCATCCAGGGCACCCGCTAGGCCTTTAGGTTTTGAATAAAACATGATGCACGTAGTTGGGATAAACCAATCAAACATTTATTTAGCAGCTTCTCAAAGGTTCATAAAGGCAGACAGGGGTCAACGACCAGGAACTATAAGTTAATGAGATATTCACATACACTTCTCCAGATTTTTTTTCACAATTCCCTGTCACCTTAATGCTTCTTCCAAACCACTGGCCACACTGGTCCCACTAGGCTGCCACTAACCTAGTCCCCAAACGCTCTCTTCCCTGTCAGGCACACAATCGCCACCGCGGCAGTACCCCACATATACATTCCTTGTTGGGACACAGGCTGTCCTTGCTAGCTAGCCCTATCTAACATTTGTTCCTACAGCAAGCGACTTACACTTCACTTACTAACTAACTATTTATTCCTAGCACGGATCAAGTACCCACCTAGTCTGACTCTCCTGTGCGTGGTGTTAGGCCAAAAAGAGGCAATGCACAGCTCCTGCACTTCCTTATATGTAGGGATGCACTGAATCCACTATTTTGGATTTGGCCAAACCCCCGAATCCTCGCAAACGATCCGAATCCTAATTTACATATGCAAATTAGGTGTAGGAAGGGGAAAACTTTTTTTACTTCCTTGTTTTGTGACAAAAGGTCACACAATTTCCCTCCCCGACCCTAATTTGCATATGCAAATAAGGATTTGGTTCGGCCAGGCAGAAGGATTTAGCCGAATCCTGCTGAAAAAGGCAGAATCCTGCCTGAATCCCGAACCGAATCCTGGATTTGGTGCATCCGTACTTATATGGCTCCTGTAGGGGAATTCTCCTATAGCCCAACCTTATGGGTTGGTGCCCTCTACTGGCTGAGTGAATTTTGCAGATCTAATTACAGTTATAAAATAAACTACAGTTTTCCTCCTTAAAAGCAGAACTTCTACACTTTTAACCACAAACACTATAGGGGCCCATTTACTTAGCTCGAGTGAAGGAATAGAGGAAAAAATACTTCGAATTTCGAATGGATGAATATGGCTACTTCGACCATCGAATTGGCTACTTCGACCTTCGACTATGACTACGACTTCGAATCGAACGATTCGAACTAAAAATCGTTCGACTATTCGACCATTCGATAGTCAAAGTACTGTCTCTAAAAAATTCTTCGACCCCCTAGTTCGCCACCTAAAACCTACCGAGACCAATGTTAGCCTATGGGGAAGGTCCCCCATAGGCTTCCTAATCATTTTTTGATCGAAGGAATATCCTTCGATTGATGGATTAAAATCCTTTGAATCGTTCGATTCGAAGGATTTAATTGTTCGATCGAACGATTATTCCTTAGATCGTTCGATCATAGGAATAGCGCTAAATCCTTCGACTTCGATATTCGAAGTCGAATGATTTCAATTCGCCAGTCGAATGTCGAGGCTTAATTAACCCTCGATATTCGATCCTAGGTAAATCTGCCCCTACGAAAGCCTGGTTATATTACATAGGATTATGCAGTGCCGACATCCCAATAAATATAAATTCACCTTTAATATTTAAGAAAATGATGTAAAGTTGCTAATTTGCAGCAGGGCCCTCAGATTTGGGCTAAATGTGCTGTACATTTATTATAATCACGGACACAGAGATACACTGCAGTACTCAGCATCTCATTCCTACTTCAAGAAGAGTCAACAAAACACTCCAGAAAAAAAAATATGTAGGGCAGAAAAATTCAATACATTTAATCGAGAGTCGCTAAGATGCAGAGCAGCCGGTCCAGACTTTCAGCAGACGAACACAAACACCACCAGCGCAGTAATAATCTGCTGCTCACAGAGAAGCCTTCCACTTACACGGGGCAGAAAAATGAAACATTTAAAGGGATACTGTCCTCTAAATAGCAATTTGTGCTTTTGTGCTGGAAATTCTGGAATAAAGTAGGGGAATTGCTTATAGTGGCTGAAAGAAGTTGTCTCAGACAGGGGCCCACTGGGAGATCCTCTGCTACTCCGGCAGCCCAGTCGGACCCTGTAATCCAAGGAAAGGTCTCTGATTGGCACAGCTCTCCCTGTAATTTCTCCTATTATTTCTCACTGTGACGGAAACATAAATTAGTGAGTAAAAAGGTTCTCTATGAGGAAGAGGGGGATTCATAATTTCTATTTGCATGACTGTCAGATAAATTCTAAGGGACGTGCCAATGAAATCATGCCAGGGGGACCTCTGCAGCCCCAGGAAAGCTGACGTAACGGACTCTGTTGGCAGGTTCCTATCTGTAACTCAACCTACAGAGATGACTTCATTAGAATGAATGGCTAATTATAAACATCCGTTTCATTTGGAGCCCCAATCTATTTGGCACAAATACCATCACAGTAATGTAGCGCAGTGTAATTCATTCCTCTAAAGTCATTAACCAGTGGCAATAGAGGCTCATTTGCATATACATATATATATATATATATATATTCCCAAATAGGTCAGTCTGGGCAATTTTATGAGCCAGTTATTTTAAAAAAATGAAACCGATATTCCTGTATTTATTGTCCAATCTGAAACCTCTGCATCATTATGAGAAAATATGGGTCCAATTTACAAAGCATGACAGTAGGAACGGTTTCCTTAACGCTTCATAATATTAAATAGTTGTCAATGTTCATCTGATTGCAAGCTCTTGGGAGCGGTGCCCACTCATCCTCCTCAATAGTTCTGCAAAACTGACTGCAAGTTTGCTGAAAGTGATGAATAAAGGATGAGGATAAAGAAGAGTGGATCAAAGTCAATTGTATTGCAAATCTCTAATTTAAAGTATAAGTAAACCTTAAAATAAGTGAATGTAAAATTGAGGAGGGGGCTATTCTAAGCACTTTTGCAATGTACATTCATTATTTATTTGTTTTAATTCCAAGATATTAAGAGATACATGTACTGTTAATATGAATGAATTTTGTTACAACAGCGCCACCTGCTGGTCAGTTTCCCACCAGTCTGACCAGCAAGTAGTCAAGGAAGTTTAGTCCAGTTAGTCAGTACAAGGAACAATATAATCATGGTTTTCTCCATTTTGCACCACATCGAAAAAGTTTGCAAAATAAATTATCCAAATTTCCATGGTTTTATAGGGAAAAGTTGAAAAACTTGTGAACTTTAATGGATTTTCTTTCTTCAATGCTTTATAAATACTGCCTATGATATATAAAAATACTTAAAGGGATACTGTCATGGGAAAAAAAGTTTTTTTCCAAAATGAATCAGTTAATAGTGCTGCTCCAGCAGAATTCTGCGCTGAAATCCATTTCTCAAAAGAGCAAACAGATTTTTTTATATTCAATTTTGAAATCTGACATGGGGCTAGACATATAGTCAATTTCCCAGGTGCCCCCAGTCATGTGACTTGTCCTCTGATAAACTTCAATCACTCTTTACTGCTGTACTGCAAGTTGGAGTGATATCGTCCCCCTCCCTTTCCCCCCCCCAGCATCCAAACAAAAGAACAATGGGAAGGTAACCAGATAACAGCTCCCCAACACAAGATAACAGCTGCCTGGTAGATCTAAGAACAACACTCAATAGTAAAAATCCATGTCCCACTGAGACACATTCAGTTACATTGAGAAGGAAAAACAGCAGCCTGTCAGAAAGCATTTCTCTCCTAAAGTGCAGGCACAAGTCACATGACCAGGGGCAGCTGGGAAATTGACAATATATCTAGCCCCATGTCAGATTTCAAAATTGAATATAAAAAAATCTGTTTGCTCTTTTGAGAAACGGATTTCAGTGCAGAATTCTGCTGGAGCAGCACTATTAACTGATTCATTTTGGAAACATTTTTTTTTCCCATAACAGTATCCCTTTAATGTCCCTTGTTTTCAACCATACAATCCAATAGCAGGAGTAGACAGTGATTTTGAGGCCAGACCTGATGATTCAGATGAGTTGTGACCCTCACACTGACATTCTCTGTGCAATAAGATCTCCTGTTTATAAAGGTGGGGAGGGAAGTGCAATAGTTACCGATATCAGAATGGAAATGACAGTTAGACAGGAAAACGTTGCTGAAATCCCATCCTGTTTGTACCTCGTCAAGCAACTGTCACAATATTTTGAATATGGGGGAAATGTTTTATTTTTCTGTCATTTTTGTAAAAAACAAATTCTTCAGACATAAACTGGAAATAACGGATTTTGGCAGGTTTGGATTTCACAAGAAATGTCATCAAAAACCGCCCATGAGAATGAGAAATGGTATAAAAGGAATGAAATCCTTAGAGGCTGAAATGAACCAAATTTCTCAGGAAGGTCTTCATGACGGATTTTTTCTTCCAGCAAAACCCATTTGTAAATAGTTGTTTTACATAAAAAACAGAGGTGGAAATAGTGCCCAGTCATTAATAGCTTATGATCTGTATGAGTTGTTTTTTTTGTTACTTTTTGTTGATCAGATTAGTTTATTTCCCCAATATATTTAGGGGCATTATTCATTAAAATTCCAATTCAAGTTTGTGCCACAATTCGAGAAAATCACAGCAGAAAATAGGTAAAACATTAAATGAAAAAGTTCAGTAGCTAATTGGAGATGTATTTTTAATATTCAAGCTATTTTATTATGTGTTGTATTAATGTGATTTTAGTTGCAATAAAGCCATTTTCTGCACCTTAAAGGGATTCTGTCATGATTTTTATGTTGTTTTTATTTCTAAATGACACTGTTTACACTGCAAATAATTCACTCTACAATATAAAACTTAATTCCGGAACCAGCAAGTGTATTTAGTTGTAATATTGGTGTGTAGGTGCATCTCAGCTCATTTTGCCTGGTCATGTGCTTTCAGAAAGAGCCAGCACTTTAGGATGGAACTGCTTTCTGGCAGGCTGTTGTTTCTCCTACTCAATGTAACTGAATGTGTCTCAGTGGGACCTGGATTTTACTATTGAGTATTGCTCTTAGATCTACCAGGCAGCTGTTATCTTGTGTTAGGGAGCTGCTATCTTTGAACATTGAAGTGTTGTGAGCACCATTGAATAAAGTTTGGGATTCACCCGTTTGTAGCAGACAAGGTATTGGCTTTCCATTTATTTTTAGCTGCTATCTGGTTACCTTCCCATTGTTCTGTTGTTAGGCTGCTGGGGGGTGAGGGGTGATATCACTCCAGCTTGCAGTACAGCAGTAAAGAGAGACTGAAGTTTATCAAAGCACAAGTCACATGACTGGGGGCAGCTGTGAAACTGACAATATGTCTAGCCCCATGTCAGATTTCAAAATTAAATATAAAATAATCTGTTTGCTCTTTTGAGAAACTGATTTCAGTGCAGAATTCTGCTGGAGCATCTCAAGGGTTTCTCCTAGTGTCCCGACTGGCTAGTCCAATCTTGTTTGCTCTACATTTATATATAAATATATTGTCCACAAATACAGAATGAGGGGTTTTTATGGGTCTTGGGTCATAGGAGTCCAAGGAACAATCCAACAGACCACAGATATCAGACATTTCAAACATTGGACAGGTTTGGACAGGTTTGAAAATTCGGGTTGTTTTGTTAAATCATATGCATATAGTCAATCTGACAAAGGAGGAGGTTTCAAATGGGGGTCACTGACCCCACCTGAAAAAAAATGCTCTGTATTGTTATTGCTATTTTATATTACTCGTCTTTTCTGTTCACGCCTCTCCTATTCATATTCCAGTCTCTTATTCAAATCAGTGTATGGTTGCTAGGGTAATGTGGACCCTAGTAACCAGCCTACTGAAATTGCAAACTGGAGAGCTGCTGAATAAAAAGCTAAATAACTCAAAAACCACAAGTAATAAAAAATGAAAACCATTTGCAAATTGTCTCAAAATATCCCTCTCTACATCATACTAACAGTTAATTTAAAGGTGAACAACTCTTTAAAGACCATTCATCAATGTCCAGTCACAATATTTTGAATATGGGGGAAATGTTTTATTTTTCTGTCATTTTTGTAAAAAACAAATTCTTCAGCCATAAACTGGAAATAACGGATTTTGGCAGGTTTGGATTTCACAAGAAATGTCATCAAAAACCGCCCATGAGAATGAGAAATGGTATAAAAGGAATGAAATCCTTAGAGGCTGAAATGAACCAAATTTCTCAGGAAGGTCTTCATGACGGATTTTTTCTTCCAGCAAAACCCATTTGTAAATAGTTGTTTTAAATAAAAAACAGAGGTGGAAATAGTGCCCAGTCATTAATTACTTATGATCTGTATGAGTTGTTTGTTGATCAGATTTGTTTATTTCCCCAATATATTTAGGGGCATTATTCATTAAAATTCCAATTCAAGTTTGTGCCGAAAATTCGGGTTGTTTTGTTAAATCATATGCATATAGTCAATCTGACAAAAGAGGAGGTTTCAAATGGGGGTCACTGACCCCACCTGAAAAAAAATGCTCTGTATTGTTATTGCTATTTTATATTACTCGTCTATTCTGTTCACGCCTCTCCTATTCATATTCCAGTCTCTTATTCAAATCAGTGTATGGTTGCTAGGGTAATGTGGACCCTAGTAACCAGCCTACTGAAATTGCAAACTGGAGAGCTGCTGAATAAAAAGCTAAATAACTCAAAAACCACAAGTAATAAAAAATGAAAACCATTTGCAAATTGTCTCAAAATATCCCTCTCTACATCATACTAACAGTTAATTTAAAGGTGAACAACTCTTTAAAGACCATTCATTATATGATATCACTCTACCTAAAATGTTGACTTGAATCTCATGATAAAGGTTAACTCCAGCAATGCAGAAATATTAGGTATTACTGTGCCAAAGGGGAATATTAAACAAATTCCAAAAGAACGAGATTTACTCTTATAAGTCTAATGTGAAAATGTAATAAGCAGGGCCAGCCTTAGGCCTATTGGACCAATTGGGCCCAATAGGCCCCCGCATCTCTGGGGGCCCCGCACCACAGGGCAGCACAGATAATATTTCCCTCAGCACATGATGCTGCCTGGCCTGCCCCCAACTTTGAGAGTTCAGCCCATCCCCAAATCCATAGGTCCAGCCCACCCCCAACTCTGATAAGCCAACCTATCCCCCAACTCCATAGGTCTAGCCTGCCCCCAACTCTCATAGGCCCAGCTTTCCTCCAACCTTGATAGGCCCTGCCTGCCCCCAATCCAACCAAGCCTGCTCCCAAGCTGAATCTGCCCAGCCTGCCCCAAACTAATTGGCCCAGTCCACTCTCCTATTTCCTCCCTCTCTCTCTTACCCTGTGTGCCCCTATTATGTGCCCCTATTTCATCCCTCTCACTCTCTTACCTTGTCTGCCACTTTCCTTTCTATTTTGTGCCTGTATGCCCTTATTTTCCTAAATACTTGGTGTGTCAGTAGCCAGCAACACTTTGTCTAGGGGCCCCGCCAACATGGTCCCAATTGGGCCCCACATGTGATAGGACCAGCCCTGGTAATAAGAGTCGCAAAAATAAAATAGTTAGTGGTATGCTTCAAATCCAGGATTCGGTTCGGAATTCAGACAAGATTCAGCCTTTTTCAGCAGGATTCGGATTCTGCTCAATCCAAGAACCAGGCAGAACCAAATCCAAAAAATTATGTGACTTACATCACAAGCAATTCTCTTCCCCCTTTTTTCCCTAATTTACATTTGCAAGTTAGGGTTCCCATCCGGTTTGGGATTCAGCCGAATCCTAAAATAGTGGATTAGGCACACCCCTAATTTTTGAGGCATGCTGGAAGATGGTGTAATCTTTTGGAGCAAACATAACGTTTTCAGTAGAAAGTTTAATTACACACACTGTGCACTGGTGCAAACTATAGAATTTGCAATCTTCCTTACAAGGCCTTCAGAAAACAATTCATATTTCAATCTGTTTCTTTGACCCGGTGAAGCTGGCTGGGAAATTGTAGGGTAAGTACCTACAGATATCACTTGTCACTCACTCATCAGGCTTATTGTGATTGGCTGCATGCAAATCAAATCGCAAACTTCCAATTGGCCCGCAGGGTGCAAGAAGCAAAAAAGACAGACCGAATATTCCATAATCCTCCCAGGATTGTTCCTGTTGCATTTTTCTCCTGCGATATTCGTCTAAAGCTTTCTTGTTTTATGCCAAACCATCACAAGGAAAGCTAGCTGGAACCTTCACTTATATTATTCCCTGACGAAACGCATTTTTCATTTTGTTCTTGCTACAAGAAGTCCAGATTTATCTAAATATAGAACTTATTCATCATTTTAATTGCTGCAATCTCTAAACCTGCCAGAGAGGAGATGGAGGCTATTCTTCATCCTCCCAACTGTTATTTCACAGTGTCAGCTACGTATAAAGCTTTTAGTCATGCATTAGTCTCACTGATAAAAAAGACTCAACAACAAACAGGGTATTATTTATATATATATATATATATATATATATATATATATATATATATATATATATATATATATATATATATATATATATATATATATATATATATATACGGTATATATCCCAGATCTTAGATCCCAGAAACAGGGCAAGTGGATCTGGTTTCCTGAAACTTTTAAAACTATTGCTCCCAGATATTTAGTTCATGCCTAGGACTTGGAAGAACCTTGAGGAACATGGCTGGGCATGTGGGTCTTCTGTCCTGTGACTTAGACGGACATCTATTCCCAGCAAGGGAAGATAAAGCTCGGTGCACACATGCCATATTCTGTTTGGTCTGACTGAATTGACAAGTCCTATATTTCCCACCAAGCAGAAGTTCTCCTAATACAGAACATCTGTTTGGACATAGACCTTTCAAACCCAGTATTATTTAAACTGCTGTGGATCTATTGTATGTTCCTATGCAACATGTTTAGGGGCTGATTGACTAAGCCTACTTATTTTAGTCTATCAACAAATTCAATTCACAGGAAAGTTGACCAAAAAAACTGACCAATCAGTGTTGGTGCATAAATTTGGGTCTCTGATTGGACCAGGACCGGACAAGTCGCCAACCCAAGCACTGAATATGGTAGTGATACTACTCTATGATCCATAATCAACACTTAAACCCAATGACCAGTTGCGTGTCCGGCATCCTAAAACAATAGGACACATTGAAACTGAAAATCCTTGACCTTGTTGACTTAGTCTAAGATAAAATCACATGGCCAGCAGGAAAGAAACTTCCTTTTCTAAGCAGGGTTTTTTTTTTAATAAAATATTATAGATTCAGCTTTGGATGGATTGGCACCCGGTGAAAATGTATGACCTGGGTCAGGATGACTTAAGATTCGGTAATTTGAAACAGTATTTTTGCCTCTCAGTTGCTGGGGTACAATAATGGCCTGGATTGTGCAAGAGAAATGCTTGAGCGGACTTCAATAGAAGCTTATTTATTTTTGTTACTTATTGCAAAGTAAATCTGCAGGCCCCAAAAATGTCCCTTTAACAAGCCACATATTACAAATGACATTTAAAGGGGATCCGTCGCCCACAAAAAATATTCCTAATCCTATAGTATCACATTAGTCAAGCAAAATAAACTTTAATTACACTATATAAATTATTTGAATCTTGTTCCTTCAGTCTGGGAACTCATAATTATAACAAGCAGGCAGCAGCCATTTTGTGGACACTGTTATTAAGACAAGTCTTGTATCATCTCAGAATCTTGTTTGTGCACCAGAATGGGGGACCTGATGTCCATCCCCATGTCCTGGCTACACAATTAAATGGTGAAGAGAACAGGGGAATGTGGGGAGAGCAGTGACATGTAGGAAGTGCTGAATGGAAAGTGAAAGTAATTGCCTAAGGCATAGAGGAGGGGCAGACAATATTTGATTGACAGCTGAGATTTTTAAGTGAGTTTACAACAGCTATGAATGCTTTAATAAAAAAATGACTAATAAAAATAAAATGACTTTTATTATACAGTTTTTATCTCTGGTTGACAGGTCCCCTTTAAGGCCAAAACCTCATCCACAATTCCACCCCCTAGATACCATGTTCATGAACACTTATGAGCATGAAGCAAATCAGTTACATATACAGTATGTATGTGTGTGTATATTTCCAACTGGAGTCTATATGCCCTGATGTCTGGGTCCAATAAACACCAAGTCAAGTACCAAAAGTCAAGTTCCACCAAGAACACCAAGTCAAATACCAAAACAAATCCCGATTCAAGTCCTTTGGTTCAAGGGTCTGTAGAGTATGAATCCAAAACTTCCCACATTTTTGGAGATAAAGAAGCCTGTTGCCCCTACGTTGATCCTCAGTAGGCTCAGGGAAGCAATAGAATGTTTGTGTCCATGAAAATGAGCAGGAAGGGGCAATTTGAAATTCCCTCTTTGTAATAGATATGTTCTGTTGTGTGTCTTTTATTGTTAAGTATGCCACACGGGCACTTTATAAAATGGACAACAAAAGTTGAAGAAAGTTGCTGATTTCATGTCAATGACCATAAAGAATTGTATTGTAGGCAAAGGATCATGTAAAACTCCTTAAACTGTACCAGGGTCCAACATTGGCCAATTGTACCCAGTTCATAATAACAAATGTTTTTTTAGACATCAAAGAGATCAGAAGAAGAAAAATATCTGCCACTAACTAGTCTAACTCTTCAGAGAATTATCCATAGGTTCAGCATCAGACGGGCTGGTCAGAGGCCACTGGGGCTTCCACCACAAGGGCTCCCACCCCCCCTCCCCACCTCTGGGCCCCCTGCCACTGTCTCAACCTGCCTACAGACCCCCTGCCTCTATCACAAACCCCCTCTGGGCTCGCACTCATACCTGACCTGTAGTTGCGGCATGATAGTGGCCAGAGGGAGGAGATATAGTGAACTGGGGATCTCACCCTTCTTATTAGATGTTTTGGCTTCTCAAGAGTTGGAAGCAGGCCCGGACTGGCAATCTGTGGGTTCTGGCAGATTTACCACTATTTCCCCCAGGTTACATTCCTTCCAACCAGGTCCGGACTGAGAATTAAAATAGGCCCTGGCATTTCAGGTACACAGAGGCCCAATCAGCCCACGTAGAGGCCAGAGGGCCTGCTATAAGGTCCCATAGAAAGTCAGTATTTAGTGGGCTGGTGGGTCCTGTTTGGGCCTCTACGTGGGCTGATTGGGCCTCTGTGTACCTGAAATGCCAGGGCCTATTTTAATTCTCAGTCCGGACCTGGTTGGAAGGAATGTAACCTGGGGGAAATAGTGGTAAGTGTTCCCTTAACACCTCAGATTTATGAAGTTTCTTAGGCACCTTCACCTTCAGTTTGACAAATTTCCCAATGGAAATCTAGAACTTTCTCATGGATTTATGTCTTGAAGAGCCTCGATAATATTGATTCTACAGGATGGTTCAAAAAAAAAAAAAGACGCGCGACAAAATAATTTCGCCGCGCGACAAATTTTTTTGACGCCCATAGACTTTAATGGGCGTCTGCGACATTTCGCCGGCGGCGAATTTTTGGCGAAGCGAAACGGGTCAAATTCGCCCATCCCTGGTCCTTTCCCTCCCAAAAAAAACCTACAGCTGCTACATTTTGTTGTATTCCGTGTCATGAAAGACATTTGTTTGCGCCCTCTTTCATTTGCATTGGGATGTTTGCCATGCTCGGCCCCCGAAATGGTTTAAAGACAAAGCTCGATAACATACTTTATTTTACGCCACGTTTTCCTTTTTTAAAGTTTATTTTAAGCCTTTTAGGCAGGACATTTATCCCTTTATTTAAAGCGATGTGCAAGCTCTCTTGCATTAGTGTCTTATTATTTGTACCTACTCATTTTACCCCTCGAATTAATCTGAATATCTCTGAATATCCGGTCTTGTTTCCTACACATGACCAGTGGTATAATATGCTGCAATTACAAATTAATCCATTCATTAAGGGAGTTGGAGTCAGGATGCAACTCTGTCCCCCCAGGTATTTAACAGCGAGTCGGACTCAGGGGTGCTTCTCCAATGAGGCGAGTTGAGGCTGTCGCCTCAGGCGGCAGCGCCCCACTAGATACCAGGGGCAGCAAAAATGCTGCTCCTGGTACTTTAAGAGCGAAATTCCGGGGGAGGGGGGGGCAGCAGCAGATGCTGCTGCCTCAGGCGGCGGAGGGGCCAGGATCACCCCTGGTCGGACTCCAGGCACCACTTGACTGTACAGCGACGGCACAGAAAGAGCCCAGTGCCCAACAAACGCTGAGTGAGCGGGTTCAGAGCTTTTAATATTCTGCATCAGCCTCTCACTCTACTTCCATTTGGCTCTTTGGATTAAAGAGAATCAAAATTATATTTATAAAAATAACACTAATAACCCTGATAGATCTCAATTGCTTCAGCAGTAAAAGTCCATTATCGGCAATATCCCACTGACATCAGTTACAGAGTTTTTCCAGCTTTTTTCATTGAGTCAAGTTCCTTATTAGGGATGTAGCGAACGTCGGAAAAAAAGTTCGCGAACATATTCGCGAACTTGCGTCAAAAATGCGAACGGTTTGCGAACGTCGCGAACCCCATAGACTTCAATGGGAAGGCGAATTTTAAAAGCTAGAAAAGACATTTCTGGCCAGAAAAATGATTTTAAAGTTGTTTAAAGGGTGCAACGACCTGGACAGTGCCATGCCAGAGGGGGATCAAGGGCAAAAATGTTTCTAAAAAATCCATTGTTGACACAGCGCTGCGTTTTGTGCTGTAAAGGGCAGAAATCACACTACATTTCTAAACCTGTGTAATAAAATGCTTTAAAACGTCCGGTGTCTACATGCCAATCAAGTCGTGTAAAGGTTACAGCCTGTTCACACGCAAAGACGAAACGCGGCGCTTACTGCAACGCAAAAAAACGCAAAGAGCTTTAATGAATGATACCGTCAAGTGAGCAAATAATAGTTGTTAATTACTAGTTGAGCTTGTCACCTCCAGGATGTTCGTCCTGTTGGTGGCAATATTTCTGTAGTGGTGTGTTTAGCAGTCACCGTGCTTGTGCGCACGTGCACGGTCAGGCAGAGGTAATTCAATGTACAGTGAAGTGAACCAAAAAACACTGATTCTGCAGTGTGGGCCCAGTTTTGGTCTACTTTATTGATCACCTGCGGTGACCATAAAAGATGCGATTTTGCCACTGTTGCAGAACCCTGAAAATTAGGCATGTGTACTTTCCTGAAAAATTATGTTTTTTTTGTCGCAGCCACTGAACCAGAAGGCCAGAAACAATATGCCATATAAATGCTGAAAATATTAATTTTTTTTTGTCGCAGCCACTGCAGCACAGAGGCCAGGAAAAATATGCCATATAAATGCTGAAAATATTAATTTTTTTTTGTCGCAGCCACTGCAGCACAGAGGCCAGGAAAAATATGCCATATAAATGCTGAAAATATTCATTTTTTTTTGTCGCACCCACTGCAGCACAGAGGCCAGAAAAAATATGCCATATAAATGCTGAAAATATTCATTTTTTTTTGTCACAGCCACTGAAGCACAGAGGCCAGAAACAATATGCCATATAAATGCTGAAAATATTCTTTTTTTTTTGTCACAGCCGCTGAAGCACAGAGGCCAGAAAAAATATGCCATATAAATGCTGAAAATATTCATTTTTTTTTGTCACAGCCACTGAAGCACAGAGGCCAGAAAAAATATGCCATATAAATGCTGAAAATATTCATTTTTTTTGTCACAGCCACTGAAGCACAGAGGCCAGAAAAAATATGCCATATAAATGCTGAAAATATTCATTTATTTTTGTCGCAGCCACTGAAGCACAGAGGCCAGAAAAACTCAGGATTTACCTGGATTCAAATTAAACCAGTAGGGTTTGCACCCTAGTTTGTAACGGTGGTGGAGGGAGGAGGACGCTAAAGGACAGCTGTGTGTGGAGTCATGAGGCGTGCAGAGAAGGACAGCTGCATGGGGAGTCAGAAACTCAGAACAAGTCTTCCGGCGTGCAGTAACCCTCCGAGATCCACCCCTCATTCATTTTAATAAAGGTCAGGTAATCCACACTTTTGTGACCTAGGCGAGTTCTCTTCTCAGTTACAATCCCTCCTGCTGCACTGAAGGTCCTTTCTGAGAGCACACTTGAGGCTGGGCAAGACAAGAGGTTCATGGCAAATTGTGACAGCTCTGGCCACAGATCAAGCCTGCGCACCCAGTAGTCCAGGGGTTCATCGCTCCTCAGAGTGTCGATATCTGCAGTTAATGCCAGGTAGTCCGCTACCTGCCGGTCGAGGCGTTCTTTGAGGGTGGATCCAGAAGGGTTCTGGCGCTGCCTTGGACAAAAAAACATTTGCATGTCTGACGTTACAGAGTGGCCAAAGTGCTTTGTCCTTGCAGGTGCGCTCGTGGCAGGATTACTGGCACCTCTGCCCCTGGAATGTTGATGAGTTCCTGAAGTGACATCACCCTTAAAAGCATTGTACAACATGTTTTGCAGGCTGGTTTGTAAATGCAGCATCCTTTCAGACTTGTGGTATGTTGGTAACATTTCTGACACTTTATGCTTGTACCGAGGGTCTAGTAGCGTTGCGACCCAGTACAGGTCCTTCTCCTTAAGCCTCTTGATACGGGGGTCCTTCAACAGGCATGACAGCATGAAAGACCCCATTCTCACAAGGTTGGATGCAGAGGTATCCATCTCTGCTTCCTCGTTATCAAGGACTGCATCATCCACGGTCTCCTCCCCCCAGCCACGTACAAGACCAGGGGTCCCCAAAAGGTCACCACCAGCCCCCTGTGAAGCCTGCTCCTGTTGGTCCTCCTCCTCCTCCACAAAGCCACCTTCCTCCTCTGACTCCACTTCTGGCACCTCTCCCTGCGTTGCAGCAGGTGCCTGGGTTCGTTCTGGTGATTCCGACCAGAAATCGTGCGCTTCCTGCTCCTCGTCACGCTGGTCTACAGCCTCATCTGTCACTCGTCGCACGGCACGCTCCAGGAAGAAAGCAAAGGGTATTAGGTCGCTGATGGTGCCTTCGGTGCGACTGACCATATTTGTAACCTCTTCAAAAGGGCGCATGAGCCTGCAGGCATCGCGCATAAGCACCCAGTAACGGGGGAAAAAAATCCCCAGCTGTGCAGATCCAGTCCTACCACCCAGTTCAAGCAGGTATTCGTTGACGGCCCTTTGTTGTTGCAGCAGACGTTCCAACATGAGGAGCGTTGAATTCCAGCGAGTCTGGCTGTCGCAAATCAAACGCCTGACTGGCATGTTGTACCGCTGCTGAATGTCAGCAAGGCGTGCCATGGCTGTATAGGAACGTCTGAAATGGGCCGACACCTTCCTGGACTGCCTGAGAACGTCCTGTAATCCTGGGTACTTTGAGACAAAACGTTGGACTATTAAATTCAGAACATGTGCCATGCAGGGCACATGTGTTAAATTGCCCAGTCTCAACGCTGCCAACAGATTGCTTCCATTGTCACACACCACTTTTCCGATCTTCAGTTGGTGTGGGGTCAGCCACCGATCGGCCTGTGACTGCAGAGATGACAGGAGTACAGATCCGGTATGGTTTCTGCTTTCCAGGCACGTCATCCCCAAGACAGCATGACAACGGCGTACCTGGCACGTCGAATAGCCTAGGGGGAGCTGGGGGTGCACAGGTGTGGAGGAGGAGGACCCAGCAGCAGAGGAGGAAGAAGAGGAAGAAGACGAGGTAGAGAGCGAAGGAGGAGTAGAGGTGGTGGCAGAACCGCGTGCAATCCGTGGCGGTGACACCAACTCCACTGTCGTTGTTGAGCCACACATTTCCTGCTTCCCAGCCATTACCAAGTTCACCCAGTGGGCAGTGTAGGTGACATACCTGCCCTGACCATGCTTGGAGGACCATGCGTCAGTAGTCATATGGACCTTTGGCCCAACACTAAGTGACAGAGATGCGGTGACTTGGCTCTGCACATGGTGGTACAGGTGTGGTATTCCCTTTTTTTGAAAAAAAATTGCGGCTGGGTACCTTCCACTGCGGTGTCCCAATTGCTACAAATTTGCGGAAGGCCTCAGAGTCCACCAGCTGGTATGGTAAAAGCTGGCGGGCTAAGAGTGCAGACAAGCCAGCTGTCAGACGCCGGGCAAGGGGGTGACTCGCAGACATTGGCTTCTTACGCTCAAACATGGCCCTCACAGAAACTTGGCTGGGGGCAGATGACTGGGAATGGGAACTGGTGGTCAAGGTGGAAGGCGGAGTGGAGGGTGGTTCAGACGGGTCAAGGACAGCAGAGGTAGAGCAGTAAGATGCTGGACCAGAAGGAGGGTGGCTTTTAGTTTGCCTGTTGCCTTTGAGGTGTTGCTCCCAAAGTGCTTTGTGCTTGCCGTTCATGTGCCTTCGCATAGAAGTTGTACCTATGTGGCTGTTGGGCTTCCCAAGACTCAGTTTCTGACTGCACTCATTGCAAATTACAACGCTTTTGTCAGAGGCACACACATTAAAAAAATCCCACACTGCTGACCTTTTTGAAGCTGGCAATCTGGCGGTAACAGTAGAAGTTGGCGGCGTTGGCGGCAATGGCGGGTGCGTTGGCCGGCTGACCACAGGTGCCGATACATGTTGTTGCCCTACTGTTCCCTGCGAGCTGTCCTCCCTGCTTCTTCTAAGTCTTATTCTCCTCCTGCCTCTCTGACTCTCCGTCTCTCCATCTGAACTATCCTCCTCTTGCTCTCTTCTACTGGGCACCCACAAAACATCAATCTCCTCATCATCATTCTCCTCAGATGCATCAATTTCTTCTGACAGCTCACAGAAGGAAGCAGCAGCGGGGACCTCCTCATCACTCATTATGTCCATCTCTGTTGTGTTCTCTGCCAGAATTAAATCTGGTGTAACGTCCTCATCTCCTTCATCTTCTTCTGCCAATAATGGTTGCGCATCACTCAGTTCAAGAAACTCATGTGAAAATAACTCCTCTGACTCCAGTGAAGAAGGGGCGCCGGTGGTGGAGGAAGTGTTACGTGGGGTGGCCATAGCAGTGGAGGATGAGGATGTTGTGGTAAAGTTAGAAACGGTAGAGGATGGGGTGTGCTGTGTAAGCCAGTCAACTACCTCTTCAGCATTTTGGGAGTTCAGGGTCATTGCCTTTTTAAAACTGGGCAATTTCCTAGGGCCACAGGATAGCATAGCAGCACGGCCCCTAGTGCCTCTGCGTGGCGGCCTGCCTTTGCCTGGCATTATTTTTAAAACAACAACAACAACTCAGGTGGTGTTTCTGGAGACGGTATTATTATTGATATTTAGACAGAATGTGAACAAGCTCACACAGCTAGATGGCCGTTGTTTGAAAATGAAGAACACACTGGGCAAACAATGCCTACAAGGTCAACGTATACACTACTACAGCAGTGGATACGGAATATATTATTGCTGCTTGAAAAACGTCACTCAGGCGGTGTTTCTGGAGACGGTATTATTATTGATATTTAGACAGAATGTGAACAAGCTCACACAGCTAGATGGCCGTTGTTTGAAAATGAAGAACACACTGGGCAAACAATGCCTACAAGGTCAACGTATACACTACAGCAGTGGATACGGAATATATTATTGCTGCTTGAAAAACGTCACTCAGGCGGTGTTCCTGGAGACGGTATTATTATTGATATTTAGAAAGAATGTGAAAAAGCTCACACAGCTAGATGGCCGTTGTTTGAAAATGAAGAACACACTGGGCAAACAATGCCTACAAGGTCAACGTATACACTACTACAGCAGTGGATACGGAATATATTATTGCTGCTTGAAAAACGTCACTCAGGTGGTGTTTCTGGAGACGGTATTATTATTGATATTTAGACAGAATGTGAACAAGCTCACACAGCTAGATGGCCGTTGTTTGAAGAACACACTGGGCAAATAATGCCTGCAAGTGCACTACTATTGGTGCACTACTATGAAGAACAGCAAACAGCACTGTACACGTTAAAGAACAGTAAGATAAGTAAAATAAAAAAAAAATTATATGTATATTAAAAAAAAAAAAATTCTTGGGTTGGTGCTGCTGAACTACTAGGAGCAGCACAGTAGCACACCAGTCCCACTCCCCAACACTGCTAGTCTAATAGCACTGGGCTCTTATAGTAGCAACTAGCAAAGTAAAAAAACAAAAAAGAAAATAAAAGCAGTCCTTACAAGGACTATTGGGTTATTGCAGCAGTCAGCAGATGAGATCAGAAGAGATCAGTGCCCACAGCAGCTACATACAGAGCACTGCAGTAGAAGGTAGATTACTAGCCAGCAAAGCTAACTAACCTAAAATGTCCCTCAAATCCCTGCAGACTTCTGTCCCTCCAATACAGAGCAGTATCAAGTAGATTACTAGCCAGCAAACTTACTATCAACTGTCCCTCAAATCAGTGAAATCACTAACAGCTCTCTCCCTACACTAGCTCTTCCAAGCACACACAGGCAGAATGAAAAAACGCTGCAGGGCTTCAGTTTATATATGGAAGGGGAGTGGTCCAGGGGGTGTGGGGGTGGTCCAGGAGGGAGAGCTTCCTGATTGGCTGCCATGTATCTGCTGCTCTGGGGTGAGAGGGCAAAAAAAAGCGCCAGGTAAGGCGAACCCAAAATGGCGAACGTCGCGCGACGTTCGCGAACATTCGGCGAGCGCGAACACCCGATGTTCGCGCGAACAAGTTCGCCGGCGAACAGTCCGCGACATCCCTATTCCTTATAAATCCGCAGTTGCCTGGCAGGGATCGCTGGGGATTGGGGGGGGAGTGCTTGCAGGTAATGCTTTTTTGGGAAATAATACTGATTTGATAATGAAGATGAAATCAGCCTTTACTAATAGTGATGGGCGAATTTATTTGGCAGGCGTGAATTTGCAGCAAATTTGCATTCCGCCTGCGAAAATTCACCGGCGTCAAAAAAATTTCGGAAAAAAATGGATTCTGGCATCAAAAAAAACGCCATTTTGCAAATTTTTCGCCGTTTTGGGAAATTCCCAAATTGTCCGGCGAAGCAAAACAGCGCAAATTCGCCCATCACTATTTACTAAAGGTGCTAATGTTGCACCAGAATAACTCACTGGCACCCAAGATGCGGGTGTAAAATGTAGCCCTTAAAAGATAAGCAAACCTTTAAAATAAATTAATGTACAATTGACTAGGTGGCTATTCTAAGCACTTTTGTAATGTACAATGTATTTTATTTTAATTCCAAAATATTAAAGGGAAAGTAAAGTCTAAAATAGAATAAGGCTAGAAATGCTGTATTGTGTATACTAAACATAAACATGAACTTACTGCACCACAAGTCTAATCTAACAAATGATTTATGCTTTCAAAGTTGGCCACAGGGGGTCACCATCTTGTAACTTTGTTATACATCTTTGCAAGACTAAGACTGTGCACATGCTCAGTGTGGTGTGGGCTGCATAGGGGTCATCATAAATTATCAAAACAGGGAAACAAACAAAGCTGCTTGAGTTCTGCATGGCTGGGAAGTAAGGCGGGGGCTCCCCCTGCTGTTCATAAGTATGATTGTTTCCCTGCAGAGCAGTTAGGGACCGTCTGACAATTCCTATCCACAGCAGTAAATGAAGGAAGAATTTCACTGCATACAGTCAGGTTTCATATAAAAATGGTGCACATTTTTTAAGTAAAGTATATTGGAGATAGGTTTCTTTTCATTAAAGAAAGTAAAAATGGGATTTTATTTTTTTTGCCTTTCCATGCCATTTAATCGATACATGTACTTTTAATATGAATGAATTGTGTTACAACAGCGCCACCTGCTGGTCATTTTCCCACCAGTCTGACCAGCAAGTAGTCAAGGAAGTTGTCAGGAGAAAGAAAGAGGCTGATGTTCTTCTGTTTAGGAAAGATGTGAGAAAGGTTTCTAATTTTATTCCTAAGCAGAAGAACATCAGCCTCTTTCTTTCTCCTGACAACTTCCTTGACTACTTGCTGGTCAGACTGGTGGGAAAATGACCAGCAGGTGGCGCTGTTGTAACAAAATTCATTCATATTTACAGCACATGTATCCCTTAATATCTTGGAATTAAAAATAAATAAATAATGAATGTACATTGCAAAAATGCTCATCAATTTTACATTCACTTATTTGAAAGGTGTACTTATCCTTTAATGCTCATTTAAAAAGCACTTGCATCTGGCTGCACTTTGCACCTAAATAATAAATCCACAGCTCAGGCACATGGCAGTGCTTTTCTTACTGTCCGCTGCAGGCTCTGTATTCATGGGGTGACTGTAGGGCGGCAAAGGAGTGCAGAGACTTCTATCAGTATACTAAGCAGTCTGCTATGGTTTTAGCACTTGGTTTTGCACCCTTCCCTGCATGTAGTAAATGACCCCCTTACTGACAATTCTCTGTGAAAGAGAATACAATTCTGTGTATGCAGATGCCTCCAAACCCCCTGACTTGGATGGATTCTGTTCTAGTCTTGGTCACTACTACCCTGGCCTTGAGGGCAGGACCACCTGTTTGTGCTGTGGAGTGATATCTCTGTTCTGTCCTACCGCTAACTCCCTTTTTACAAGTCTATAAAAAAAATCTCTAATTCCTTTACTTGGGGATCTGACTCTTTGTGAGTTCAGAATCCACTGAGTTTGTTTCAAAATGGTCTCAGGTTCCTAAAATTCCACAACACCTGCTAAATGTGTAAGTTACTGTCCCTTTAATAGTTCCATGGTTTTGTGTGCTCTGCCTCTGCCAAGCTTTCTCGTCTGCCTCAAGCTCCTTTTTAAATCAGCCACCAGCAGTATTGTAGATGCCAATGGGCTAGGCTAACATTGACTTAGGAACCCAAGTCTATACCAAAGGGAAATTGATCAAAATAGGAAAATTGTATCAAAATACAGCAAAGCATTTCTCCCTTTGAGTGTCCGGCAGTTAATAAAATGCCATCCGTATAGAAATAGAACTCTGGTCTCTGAGTGTCAGTGCTGTGTGTGATGTCATTATCTATGGCACAAAAAGGGTTAAACTGTATTCCATGAGATATTTATTGGATTCCGTTTCCCTAAAAATGTTCTGTTTTATTAAATTCACCCACAGTCTAATGAGAACTGGGATTTGATTTCCCGTCTGCAAACCTAAAACTGTCCGTTTCTCTGTGTTCTTCGTACTGTAAATATTATGTAACGAGTGGATTGTGCAATTATCTGAGCACTGACCTTTTGCATCCGTTGCTATATACATGGCCTGAATATACTCCTTTATGTTTCATGTAACTGATTCCAGAGATACGGTCCCTCCCGGCCAAACATTACAACATGTAAGGGGCCCTCCAGTCATTAAAGGCACAGTAGACTAATTTCTTAAAAAATCTAATAATAGTGACTACCACTTTTCCCTGTGTGGCTCAACCACGGCTACTAAGCCTCTTACTCCTTGGTGGGGTGCCAACTACCCTTTCTAACTTTGCCCTCAATGGCTATGGCAGCTAGTGGCCCATTTAAAGTTCTATCTATCTGTTCTAATATTTTATTGAAGTTTTACAATAAAACAAGCAGAATCAAAATGCAGCCTATTAAAATCCAGTCAAGTTCTATCTATCTATACCTCTCAGAACCGACTAATCACACCCTGGGTGGAACCATCCCTTTTATACCTATTCTACCCTGTCCCACTGCTTCCATCTAGTGGCCAGGGCAGAAATTACATTTTACACAACATTGTTATATAACCCTTATACAACTAATGAGAACCCACTGCCATCTAGTGGCCAAATCCTGTAAATACACCTTTTAACAATTCCAACTTTTCTACATCAAAAATCCTACATACACAAAACAGGCATTTTCTTACAGTTGCACCATCATTCACTGTACTTTTCGCATAACATCATTTTTATCCACATTACAAACATAAAGCTCAGATACATGCGCTGGATAAATTATTTATATAATCTTCTTCTTGTTTATGTTAAACTAATCACTCCACTTGCTGAGATAAATACATGTAAATAGGCAGAATCAGTCCTTAACTTACCCTTTTATGAAAAACCTTGGCAGCTCCCCGTTCCTGAAATATTTATAAAGAATTACTGACTGACACAGAGTTGTTTCCTTGTTATTGTTTCTTAGCTCCGTCCCTCTGCTAATTAATACTGTTATGGTCTTAAAAATGAAAATACGGGCGCCGGCGTCAAAAACGGGCGCCGGCGTCAAAAACGAGACGCCGGCGCGATTTCGCGAAATTCGCGAACGATTCGAAGGATTTTAATCCATCGATCGAACGATTTTCCTTCGATCAGAAATTACTTGGAAAGCCTATGGGGACCTTCCTCATAGGCTAACATTGGTGCTCGTTAAGTTTTAGGGGGCGAAGTAGGTGGTCGAAGTTTTTTTTAAAGAGACAGTACTTCGACTATCGAATGGTCGAATAGTCGAACGATTTTTAGTTTGAATCGTTCGATTTGAAGTCGAAGTCATTGTCGAAGGTCGAAGTAGCCAAAAAAATACTTTGAAATTCAAAGTATTTTTCCTTCTAATCCTTCACTGGAGCTAAGTAAATGTGCCCCTTAGTGTCCTCTTTCAACAACCTGTTATGAAACTGATGATTTTCTATATATAATTTGCTCTAGCGGAAGGCGGGTGGAATTAACTGCAACACATTTACATTTTATTAATTACTAATCAATTAAGGAGTCGGTCTTCCCCCTCGTGTTACTGTTTTTGCTGCAAAGGAACGGCCAACAGGCTCAGCTGAGAATGCCGAAACCTCGGAATGTGGTAACATATGGAAGTTCTTATTTCTCAGATCTCAGCACGGATTCAGGAAATCAGTACAAGGCAAACTTAACAGAACAGTAGGACTGGGAGTCCTGTCTATAAAGCTCCAGGGCTTGACGGGATTATCAGATCGACTTAAATGCCAAAAAAATGTAAATTGCGCCGGCTGTTAGTGTATATGAAGGATCAGCCCCGTGGCTATGGCTCCTACTCAGTGTTCTTTCTGTGCTCACTAGGAATTCTTATTTATATATATAAATATTGATTTAACATGAGAATGAAAAGGTACAGACTTTTTCTCTGGCTTGAGTTTGCTCAGGCTCCAAGTGATTGGCTGAAGATTCCCAGTTTTTCAACGTTGGTGGTAAGGAACTGGTTTCATGGCCCGGTGAGGACATCTGTGTTCAACTAAGCAGAAGACTCGTCATGGAACCCACTCAGGGGTTGTTCTTCTAACCCGGGACCCTCCACTCACCCTCGTCCCTGGATTCTGTCCTTGCCCCGTATACAAGAAACATATGTGCCTCGGGCTCCACTTTCAGATCACGGTGAACATTTGACACGTTGATTCCTGTACGAAGCCAATACCCCAAGTGATGGGGATCCAGGAGTCAAGTTTATGGCCAATTCATTGGAGCTATGCCCACATTTTGGGGGAAAAAGAAGGAACTGCTTTTGTCACAGTAATATTGTCCTTAAAGGGCATGTAAAGGCAAAAAAAATAAAATCCCATTTTTACTTTCTTTAATGAAAAAGAACCTATCTCCAATATACTTTAATTAAAAAATGTGCACCATTTTTATAAAAAACCTGACTGCATACAGTTAAATTCTCCCTTCATTTACTGCTGTGGATAGGAATTCTCAGACAGTCCCTAAATGCTCTGCAGGGAAACAATCATACTTATGAACAGCAGGGGGAGCCCCTGCCTTACTTCCCAGCCATGCAGAACTCAAGCAGCTTTGTTTATGACAATCCCTAAGCAGCCCAGACCACACTGAGCATGTGCACAGTCTTGGTCTTGCAAAGATGTATAACAAAGTTACAAGATGGTGACCCCCTGTGGCCAACTTTGAAAGCATAAATCATTTGTTTGATTAGGCTTGTGGTGCAGTAAGTTCATGTTTATATTTTGTATACAAAATACAGCATTTCTACCCTTATTCTATTTTAGACTTTTCATGCCCTTTAAAGGAGAAGGAATGCTACTAAGGTAGTTTATTGCCAATAGATTAGCCACAATAGTGCAAGCAATAACACTATATTTATTCTGCAGAATGCTTTATGATACCTGAGTAAACAGCTCTAGAAACGCTCAGTCTGTTTAGGATAGCAGCTGCCATATTAGCTTGGTGTGACATCACTTCCTGCCTGAGTCTCTCTCTGCTCATTCATATCTCTGAGCTCGAATTACAGCAGGGGGGGGGGAAGAAAAGGGAGGGGGGAGGAGAAAACTGAGCATGCTCAAGCCCAAGCCAATATAGGTTTCACTTCTACAATACTTTTTGTTTTATCTGTTACTTCTCCTTTAAAGGGAAACTATTATTAAAAACTTTGCACCAACTGCAACTGCACCAGATTCCTTAGACCAGACCCTGCTCCCCAAAACAGCAGCCATGTCTGATCACATGACTTGTTCTCTCTGGTTTCCTTGTGTTAAGAACCAAACAAAAACATGAGCACTGATGGAAGCCAATCTGGTTCTGGCATCCTCGGCCCATGCTTTTGGCTGGCAATGACGGTCAAAGAACCAGTAATAGGAAATATGGACGGGCGAATTTGACCCATTTCGTTTCGCTAAAAATGTGCCGCCGGCGGAATGTCGCCGACGGCCATTAAAGTCTATGGGCATCAAAAAATTTATTCTGTGCGGCAAAAAACTTTTGACGCGTGTCTTTTTTTTTTGACGCACGCCGCCATACAAGTCTATGGCTGTCATTTTTATGGCGAAACAAGGCGAAATAATTCACCCATCCCTAATAGGAAATGATGTAGTCAAGCAAATGGCCACCAATTGCTCCCCAGCTCCACCTTTTGAGATCATTTATGAAGGAGCAGGGCTGTGATTGGGAGTTTGATCCAAGTGGACCCTTTTCAGTGGCCCAGTGCTTTTAAACAGATATAAATGTTATACTGGGGGCCGTGGGATACAATATTATGTCTCTGTAAATGCCATACAACACATGGCCCTTAAGGCCACTCACTGTGATGTACCAAAAATCTCACCCAAAAAACATGTGCAGATCAGTGTTTATTGGATCACCCAACCCCCTGAATTCATGTGCAATAAGCAGTACGAGTGTTTACGCTACATATCGATAACTAATAATGATGATGAATATGAAAATGCCGTTAGTGCTTCAGACATCACAAACCAACTGAAATGTGTTTGTTTTCTCAGGATAAATATTATATATTATATAACAAAGCGAGAATACGGGAGAATACGTACGCTGGCAGTCGCCTCCAATTTCAGTAAATCCTTTGCTTTTGACAAAAGACTCAATATTTATCAAGCTCCCCGACAGTTTTTATTTCTAGCTCTTTCTAAATCTGAAATGCCATTTGGATGAAACAAATCCACTGTGAGAATGGGAGGGAAGGGTGAGCAGTAAGAATACACTTTTTCAAGGTTATTGATATGGAAGGTAGGGTGCAAAGTGGAAAAAACAGGTGCAATCTCCCATGTCACTTTACTGCCTTCCACCCTAGATGAATCACCACAAACCTCTGCGCTCTGATTTGGACCCCCAGTGAATACAGTGCTGCCTACATTTGATATCACTGTATTTATGGTTACTTACTGTTGTGTAATGGCTGCATGAGCCTGCTAATAAAGCACTGTTATACTCATCCCATCCTCCTCGCCAATTTGTTATGTTTTTGTAATGAAGCACTGTTATACTCTACTCATCCTCGGCTACCAAAACATAACAATATTCATAAGGGGGAGAAGGGGAGGCATGTTGGTGTTCCCCCTCCTGCCCCCTACACTAACTTGTGCATCATTGAGACAGTGAAGTTAGGGAGCAGCTGTTGACATTGGCTGTAATGGGGCCCTGTACTTACCACCTGCCCTATGACAGGTAAGTAACTGGCACTGGATTCTTTGCTTTTCAGGGTTCTCCAAAACTCTTCCACCGCACCGGAAAAGCTAGGGATTCAGTACAGGTATGGGACCTGTTATCTAGAATGCTCAGGACCCGGGTAGTTCCATATAATGGATCTTTCCATGATTTGTATCTTCATACCCTGTCTGCTAGAAAGTCATTTAAACATTAAATAAACCCAACAAGCTGGTTTTGCCTCCAATAAGGATTAATTATATCTTAGTTGGGATCAAGTACAAACTACTTATTACACAGAAAAGGGAAATCAGTTTTAAAAATTTGAATTATTAGGGCAAAATGGAATCTATGGGAGATGGCCTTTCCATAATTCTGAGCTTTCTGGATAACCAGTTTCCGAATAATGGATCCCATACCTGTACATCCCTAATTTGTATTGGACACGAGTTTCAGAGTGCAGCCAGGCTGCCTCCATGAGAACTACAGGACACACTCTTGCACCCCTTAGTGCCCTTACACTTCTGTCCAGGGTCTTTGTAAATTACTTCTAAGGGTTCGCTTACAAATGCCGTGTGCTAAGTGCAATTCCATCTGCAATCCAGTGTTTACCCAAAATGCATTGTTTTCCTCACAATACCAGTGTGATTGCAGCATAGGGCAGATTTACGCTTGGAAGAATTGCACCCAATGAGTTTGTGCTTTGCACAGATGCAATCCCCACGCCAACACAGTTGTTGGGTTCATGATATTTGGGTACCGATTAACACAGCCCACTGTAGAAACCTTAAATTAATCCCTGGAGGTACCACCATTAAGGTACAGTTGCTTGTGATTCATCAGAACAGACTGGATGGACACAACTGGACTTGGCCAATTGTGAGGAGCATATTTAGGTTAAATTACCTTTAATGAGTGGCATCGATACCCACAATGACCGAATCTGTTTTTGAGAATCTGTAATCATGGCTGAGTTCCTAAACAATCCCTATAATATTCAGGAAAAAAAAAAAGAAAGCATTGGGTAATAATGAGAAGAAGAAAATCAAATGTGGAATGTTTAGCCCAAGCCAAATGCAGTGGGTTTCTAATCTAAGATAAATATTCCAATATGCCTGGGAGTAGAATATACATTACACCCTCATTCCTCTCGGGATCCATTAGCCGAATTATATCACATTTAATCTTGGTTTTCTCCATATTTCGCCGGCATCTTTTCATTACAAGGAGACGGATATCACTGGGGTCTGTTGTGGGAAAGTGTTTCTGTTCCAAGGAAAAGTTGGTCTCCACGGCGTTTCGGAGGTGGATAACTAGTTTTTAATTAAAGCAGCTCCCGTCAGGCTTGATTGATGGCGAGAGGTATTTTTGGTGAAGCGTTGCTCAGTAATAACCGACTGAGGAGAGAAAAGTTGTTGATTGTCAGAAGAAGGAGAAGCAGATTCTTTGTCATCGTTGAAACCAAACACAAAACGTTGATTTGACTGATCTCATGGGGTATCATTGAGAGGATGGAAGTGTGTTGCTTTTATTCCCTATCTAGAAAGTCTGGTTAATTGCACATAGAGACCACGAATATGACAGTGAGACGCGTCCTGCTTGTTCTACCATATCAGCGGGCTGATTTTTAATCCCCCTGCCCCAGATGGTATGGATCAGTTTGATGGGTTTATGGAATTTTGCACAGAAAACAAGTCAGATCCAATTAGGGTCCAACGTGTGGATCTAACAGTGACGACAGAGATTGCCCAGGTTGGTTACAGCCCCGGTGATTTGCGTCTTGCTTATACATAGATCATGTTTCTGATGCAGAGATCAGTATCAGGCCCTCCTGGAAGTTCTGTACCAGAGCCAACTTGTTCCACAATTACAGAGACTACCTTTGTGGAGAGACATATTTTAGGCCAACATTCCTGGGGTTATACACCTTGCCGGTCAGTATCTGGTCAATAGCAAATGAGCTGATCTATTCAAGCCCCTCTTTCCCTTGTGTCTCTTTTTTTTCTGGGGGAAATCATTTGCAGGGCCACTCCTGCCATGAGGAAAGACGAGAACCAAAGAAAGGCCCCCAACTAGGGGTAGGCAGGTGTCTCAGGTGCAGTTGGTGTGTGGGGGGGGGATGCAATTGGATAGGGAGGAACTGAGCTGTGAAGGATTTGGTGAGTGGACTAAGTGGAAGCAGGTAGGGCACTGGGAAAAGTAGTGTTTGACTTTGGCACCATTATTACTTGGCTCAGCCTTGAAAAGCCATTTGGTCCCCAGTCAGAGCACAGGGTGATGATGCCACATCCAGGGCAGGATTTCAAAATGCCTGTGCCCAAAGCCCCACACACCCTCCCCAACCACTCGAACCTCCCCCCGCTGCTCCTCCCTTTGCACCAACCTCCTTTCCCCAATGGCACTGCTACTTTTCACACTCTTCCCTGCTCGCATCCCCCCTTCCACTAGAGTTGCCTCCTTTTCTGGAAAAAAATACCGCCTTTCTATATATATATCTTTTTTCCCTGTTAATAACATTGGGATAAACCATCATTTTTATCGGCCTGGTCTGTGAAATTCCGGCCAGGTGGCAACCCTTCCTCCCACCCGACTCCCTGCACTCGCACCCTCCCAAACCTTCCCCTGCCACTCAAACCTCCCTGCACCAACCTGCTTTCCCAAACAGCACTGCTACTTGGTGCACTATACCCACCTCGGCTCTTCTACTTTATGGACTCTTGATACAGCCAGTGGGAGCCATGCTGTCCCCAACTATTGCTGCCCCACACCCGGGCCTTTGTGGCCTGCCTGAAAATTCGGGGCTGATCCCATCACGTAGGCTCCATCAAATTACATTGGTTTCATTTATTCCCCTGACCAATTCACAGAGCATAAAACCACACACCACACCCCTAATCCAGATATACCCAGATACCCACCCCTGTCTGCCAGAAGCCCCGCACTTTTTTTGTAAGTCCCACCTCAATTATTGTGTCTTTAGGCTTCTTGCCTGTTCTAATTATTGATAGAATGCACTGCCCATTATTACTGTATAACAAGTGGCAACGGGATGGAAAATAACCCAAGCCAAATAGATTAGTGTTTCCAACAATCTGGTAGCTCAGAAAATATAGAGCCCAACTCTAAAATATAACCCAGCAGAGTTCCTAGTATTGTTGGACCATGATTCTTGTTTTCTCGCCTTCCAGATGCAACTTGGACATTTTGTGGTACCTGTGACAAGACTGGAAATGTAACTGTGCCCCCAATATGGATTTACCCCTTTCAAAGTGACACCCAGTTTGAATGATAACCTCTGCCAGCCAAGCTTTTTAGGAATCCCGTCCATGCTTTTCTGGATTTCAACTAAAGCAGAACCTCATTGCTTGAAGAGCTTCTTCCTTCTTGAGTTGCTGTCTGTTGTAAAACACTTGTCTGTTCAGACCTAGCAGGGAGTCCACAAGCTGTCTGGTCCCTTCATCAAGGTTGGTCATCTCTGTGGTTATTGGGGATCACCTACAGTCTTTTGGGTGCCCCAGGCTTTATATGGCAGCACTCAATTGCACTCAACACCCACTGGGGGAAACTAGGCAACAAAGCAGAAGCAGCAGATAAAGCCAAAGATCCCTGTTATGGTTACTTATGTTTTCTTGTCTTGCTGGTTGAAGAGAGAATTCTCTCTAGGGATAATTAATTAGAAGGAAAGGATTTGGAAGGTAAATAAGGAGGAGAACCATTGCCCCAGATCTGTTTTGCTGTTGTTGACTCCAACCTCAGTGAGAGCCCATTCAACATTATTTTTATACAGTAGTTAGGCCAGGTTCTGTGGAGCTCATTATAGTTGGTGAGAGTCAGTAATAGGCCAGCTAGACTAGTGGGTTGAGCTCCACTGAGAAGGTAAGAGGGGGCAGCACCCCAGTGGGCACTCTCCCTGTATAAGGAGGAATATGGGGAAGATGGTAAGATACAGGGAATAACCATGTACTCTGATACCTTGCACTGTTTTTATTATACCAACTGGGGCTGTGTGACAATGAATAAATAGTGTTGCCCAGTTCATTGTAACAACCGGAGAGACCCTCATTTTATACAGTAGAAAAGGTATTGGTGCTAATTCTACAGGATATTATAATCGAATATGACAATTTTTCAGTTGAACATGAATTTTCATCTGACCAACATATAAATTCTGCCTGAATATCCAGCCAAAGGCTTTTTGCAGGAATGAAAACACAATTATATCCACGCACAGTGCCGGGTAAAGGTTCTGTCATGTAAAACACCAGGAATTAATTGCAATTAATGTCAGTAGGTGGCGCTATAATGTAACTTAAATTCTCTGCAATTTAGACGCTCACACCAGGGCACCACCACCACAAATAAAGTTGTATCTGGCTGTGATTAAGAAAAATATTAACAATAATTATTGCTATAGGAACATTTCACATTGCACTTGATTTGCATTTGGACTCAAAATTGAAAGTGCATTGGCAAAACTGTCAATCAGGCAGTTTTCACATAGTAAATGGACGTGATTATACACATGGACTCAAGGGACCCCTGGAAATAGCACCAGCCTGGATGTGATGGTAATCTCATATGGGGGGCATCTGTGGATGTAACAGACTTGTGCCAATCAGACTGGATGCTGATTCCGTTATTGAGCTGTGAAAATTGATGTGCTCAAAATCATGCCATTCCCGTCATGAGCTACAACTGTCATGTTTATAGATGTAAAGTGGGTGCTACGTGGCACCTGTATTGGCACAAAGAGGACAAGGTGTGGCACCTTTTATTAGGCTGACATTCTGGATTATAAGGGGACTTTGAGCTTGTTTGTAAATGTTTCCCAGACTCTTTGTATAAATGACAGCAGATTTACTGTAACTATGGGCGAACAAGGAGAATAAGTGGGGTACAGTGATTGGACAGATACAATTAATATTAATTAATTGTAACAAAATTCATTCATATTAACAGCACATGTATCCCTTAATATCTTAGAATAAAAAGAAAATAAATAATGAATGTGGATATACTGTGAGCATTGTGGTACGTTTCCTTTGGCACAGGGCTAAGTGTGGCTTCTATGAAATGTGTCTTCTATTCTGTGGCATTCTGATTACATTCTGATTCTTTACAGAATCTGCGCCCAACAGGCTGTGGTTCCTAAATACCAGGGTTTAGAGTCCTGCAGTGGGTAGGGTACCTGCAGGTTACCCACAAAAAATGTGGGTACCCTGCAGAACAAGGGTAGGCTTTTCAGGTGCAGGTATAGATATCTAACAACAGAGAAGCACCGTCATCCCTTTCCTGCAGTGTTTCTAGTCTTGCAGACGTTTGGGGGGAGCCTGTATTCAGTTAAGGGCCACTCTGTGAATGGCATAGGGGCATGGGGTGCAATTGGCATTCTTGGTTTGTGTAGCTCTGCATGTACATAGTGAATAAGTCCCAGTGTGTGACACACTCATGTATGTAATATCCAGGTTCCGTACCAGCAGCTGCGCTACAGCCAGTGACACAGTGTACAACTGAGAATAGTAACCAGGTTAGATTTGGGTCACACATGCACAGAGCCAAGGAATGTCACCTTTCTGCATTATTTAAGCTTCATTGGGCTCCTGCGAGATTCTCAGTACTTGTCTGCATCAGGCTTTGATATGTTAACCCTTTACTATTCCTAGCAACAATATCATATGATATAAGTGCACAGTGTCGGACTGGCCCACAGGGATACCAGGAAAACTCCCGGTGGGCCCTCCTGCTTCTTAACATTTAGGCTATTTCATGGTCATTACCAATAGATTATAATATGAGGAAGAGGAAGAATAATAGTACTGATAGTGGGCCCTTGGTCTAAGGTCTTTGGGTGGGCCCCTGGTGTCCCAGTCCGACACTGTGTGGGGACCCCCAAGGTAACAGTCCCAGTGGGCCCAGGACCCCCAGTCTGACACTGTAAGTGCATTGGTTGATGGGAGTTGACTCATTGGAAATATATGGCCCTGTCACCCAGTCGGCACAAGCCATGCCCTGATCCTTTATTTCCATCTGCTTTAGAATCACAAAAGACTGGGAAAAGACTGGGATCATGTGGGGAGTCGCCCCGAAATTTGTGTATTTAAATCCTACATCTCTAATGTGCATATTGGATTATTGGACCCCATTGTACTCCGACCAGGGCCTGTTATATCCAGAACATGAGCCTTTACATCCCAACCAGACCCTGTCCTGTCAATGACAGTATATCAGAATATATATATGCAACTCCAGCATGATGTTTTGGGAGTCATATGGATGACTCCCAAAACATTCTGCAGGAGTTGCATATATATATTCTGATATAAAGTGGGAACTGAATGTCGCATTTCAGGCAAAGAAAGCAAATTTTGGGTCCCTTTTAATTGGTCCAATATAAAACGCTGCATGTACGGGACAATTAAAGGGGTTTTTCACCTTTGAGTATGATGTAGAGAGGGATATTCTGAGATAATTCACAATTGTTTTTCATTTTTTATTATTTTGAGTTATTTAGCTTTTTATTCAGCAGTTTGCAAATCTGGTTGCTAGGATTAAAATTACCATAGCAACCATGCATTTGATTTAGTAATCATATGAATATAATATTATTATATTAAAATAATATATTATATTAATATAATATAATAATAAGAGACTGGAATATGAATAGCAGAGGCCTGAATGGAAATATGAGTATTAAAAAGTAACAATAACAATACAGGTGTAGCCTTACAGAGCATTTGATTTTTAGACGGGGTCGCTGACCCCCATTTGAAAGTAGAAAGAGTCAGAAGAAGAAGGCAAATCATTAAAAGACTATAAAAAAAATAAAGAATAAAGGCGAGTTGAAAAGTTGTCAAGTTAACTTAAAGGTGAACCGCCCCTTTAGAAAGTCTAACAAAAACAAAGTAGACTTTTTTTATGTTGTTTTACCCAAGAATGTGAGAACTGTGAGCCGACCCACCCATTGGGCTTTGTTGTGCACTTACACTGTTGTTTCTTACATGTTACAAACATACTAAGAATAAAGTCCAGTGAATACATTGCGGTTTACTGAGCCACAATTGAATCCCTCTCAAAAACAGCACATGGATTATTTGCATCTAAAGGGGAAACATTCTCACGTTATAAAATTAACCCACAAGGGACTGATAGGCACCAAGGTTATATCATCGATAACTATATCAAACATTCACATTACAGAGTGAAACGTTCATCACAATTAAGCCACAGGGCTCCTCACATGGTTAGTGACTTTCCATCTGCCAATCAGAGGTGGGGTCCACCTTTCCTGGGACCCGAAGGGTTTAAAGGGGCAATTCACCTTTAAAGGGGGACTATAGTGAAAAATGAAAAATGTATTATAAGCTTCCCCATACTGAAGTAAGAAACTTTCTAAATACAATCTATTAAATATTCTGCATTGTTTCTGAAATAATCAATATCTTCACTAACCCTCTCTCAGCATCTGTTTCTCTTCATTCTCTCTTCATGCAGCAGTTGGGTGTCAGATATTCATTGACAGTTAGATCCAATATATCTTATAGGGGGGCTCCTTTTGCCTAGAAGATGTATTAGAGGTCACTCAAATAACTGATTCCAGTACAAACAAAATCTAACAAAATAACTGCCTTTTGCACAAATCCTGCATGTAGAGAGACATGATGTCTGGTGAGTTTAATAGAGTGAGCTCTAATACATCTTCTAGGCAAAAGATATATTGGATCTAACTGTCAATGAATATCTGACATGTAGAGAGACGATGTCTGGTGAGTTTAATAGAGTGAGCTCTAATACATCTTCTAGGCAAAAGGAGCCCCCCTATAAGATATATTGGATCTAACTGTCAATGAATATCTGACATGTAGAGAGACATGATGTCTGGTGATTTTAATAGAGTGAGCTCTAATACATCTTCTAGGCAAAAGGAGCCCCCCTATATGATATATTGGATCTAACTGAATATCTGACACCCAACTGCTGCATGAAGACAGAATGAAGAGAAACAGATGCTGAGAGAGGAATAGTGAAGATAAACTTGATTATTTCAGAAACCATACAGAATTTTCAATTGATTGTATTTAGAAAACTTCTTATTTCAGTATGATGAATCTTGTATTCAATTTTAATTTTTGTGATAGTTTACTTTTAAGTTAAATTTTACTATGTTATATTTTAGTTTTGTTTAAGTATGTTTTATAGTTTTTTTTAATTATTTGCCTTTTTCTTCTGATTCTTTCCAGCTTTCAAATGGGGGTCACTGACCCCACCTGAACAACAAATGCTCTGTAAGGCTACAAATGTATTGTTATTGCTACTTTTTATTACTCATCTTTCTATTCAGGCCTCTCCTATTCATATTCCAGTCTCTTGTTCAAATCAATGCATGGTTGCTAGGGGAATTGGACCTTAGCAACCAGACTGCTGAAATCGCAAACTGGAGAGCTGCTGAATAAAAATCTAAATACCTCAAAAGCCACAAATAATAATAAATGAAAACCAATTGCAAATTGTCTCAGAATAGCACTCTCTACATCATAATAAAGGTGAACAACCCCTTTAAGTGTTAGGGAATTTTTAATGATGTATTTAATAAATACCTATATAGTTTTAGTTTTGCATGCAAATCTTAATTTATGGTTTGAAAACACAGTCAAATTGTAAAAACTCAATTTTATTGCATAACAAACAAAGTTACAACTCCAGTTGATTAGAGATAAGGCAGCCTCAGCTGTCAAATACGGGGTATTTTGCCCAATGTCCTGGCAAGGGCCAATACACTTGTACCCTGGAACTATCCCTGTATAAAGAGCCAGTGTTATTATAAAGTAGATCAGCTCAGTACTAGCCCTGTATAAAGAGCTAAATAGCCAATATTACTGTAAGGTGCATTAGCTCATTTCCCAGGAGACTTGAGTGGAAAGGTATATCTTTAAAGGTAGGTCTTTATCAGCCGGAACGAGGAAGAGAAAATAATGAACAAAGGTTACCGTGTGTGTTTCTATGTGTGTGTGTGTGTGTGTGTATCAGTTCACAGGCAGAGTGGGACCTGTGAGGACACAATTCACAACACATTCAGTGTCGACAAGAAGAGGTTCGTGCGGTGGTGCAAGGGGAGGAGAGCAGCGCATGGTGCAGTCAGTGTAAGTAAGTGACTCTATATTACTTATTCTAGTTATTTATTCACAAAGTTACCTGCGCAGGGTCTGTGAGTTTCCCTGTCCCACTCTCTGGTTACTGCACTTCTGGTTATTCTAGGGATGAGGTTCTATCTTACTACAAAGCAAACTTTCCATAGATCTTTAATCACTATTCACAGAGCAAAGACCCGCTGCCTGTATGGCCACTGTCTGTCTGTCTGCAGTTTGTACGTCTCTAATTTCTTGCCATCCATAAACATACAGGTGGGTCAACTCACTGCTTAGGCTGGACATACACAACCCCTCCAGTCATTAGTTTATTGCTCAGTCTATTGGATGTTCTCAACAGCCTGCCATTAAGTGGTCAAAAATCAGGCAGAAATCGAATGGACAAGTTAGAAAATCTTGTTAGAAAAGGACCATGTCTGCAGCATGCTGATTCTGTCCTCTCTTGATGGGCCTGTATCGACCTCCATTATGATCCCATCATCCCAACATCCCAACATGGTCCTGGTGTGCCAAATCCAAGCATATGTTTGTGTATTCCCAGTTGGAGAGAGGAAACACACAGGTCCACATCGCGGCCACTCTTTCGTTCTGTCCAGTCCCAATAGTGTGCTGGCTCCCTCTTACTGGTCTCCAATCCAGTGGACATCATATGTGGGGGGTTAGGTAGGTGAGAAAGCCAATCCACACACTTTGGATAAAAAATCACTGTCCAGCTTTATAGAAAAAATTAAAACAACAGACAGGCATCTTTAGCAGTTGTACTCCTACCCTATGACATGTTGAATCACCTGACGCGTTTCATGCCCCCTTCTGGCACTTCATCAGAGGTGAGGTCACAGGATATCCTGTGCCTTATATACCCGTGTTCATTAAAAAAATCTCACATATAAAACAAAGCAAACGAAAAATATAAAAAGATTTCTCGTTTGTTACAAGTCATATAGGTCACAGCCAATATTATCATAATATAATATAAGCAATACATTGGTTTTACACTTATCTAACAGCGATGTTATTCACTCTTAAATCACTATGATATCATATTATCAGGTTACTACTGACACATTATGGCTAAAAGAAACTATTCCCAGTTGGACCCTTGTGATTTTGCAATTAAATTAAATTTGATTGCAAGCTCCTGTGGGACAAGTGATTATTGTCAAAAGTAATGGTAATTTGTTGCTCAAAAGCTGGAGCTGTCCTTGTAGATGCATCTTGGAGCTGTGGCTAGGCAATGGAGAACCTGTAACCTTTGTATAAATATCATAGGGTAATAGAAGGTAAGGAAACAGAAGGTAATGCAATGGAACGTAGGGCAATAGAAGGTAGGGAAAGAGAAGATAGGGAAGAGAAGTTAGGGAAATAAAAGGTAAGGAAATAGAAGGTAGGGCAAGAGAAGATAGGGCAACAGAAGGTAGGGAAATAGAAGGTAGGTAAACAGAAGGTAGGGCAAGAGAAGATAGGGAAATAGAAGGTAGGGCAAGAAAAGATAGGGCAAGAAAAGATAGGGCGAGAGGGCAATAGAGGGTAGGGAAATAGAAGGTAGGGAAATAGAAGGTAGGGCAAGAGAAGATAGGGCAATAGAGGGTAGGGAAATATAAGGTAGGGAAATAGAGGGAAGGGAAATAGAAGGTATGGAAATAGAAGGTAAGGCAAGAGAAGATAGGGAAATAGAGGGTAGGGAAATAGAAGTTAAGGAAATAGAAGGTAGGGAAATAGAAGGTAGGGCAAGAGAAGATAGGGAAATAGAAGGTAGGTAAATAGAAGGTAAGGAAATAGAAGGTAGGGAAATAGAAGGTAGGTAAATAGAAGGTAAGGAAATAGAAGGTAGGGCAAGAGAAGAAAGGAAATAGAAGGTAAGGAAATAGAAGGTAGGGCAAGAGAAGATAGGGAAATAGAAGGTAGGGCAAGAGAAGACAGGGCAATAGAAGGTAAGGAAATAGAAGGTAGGGCAAGAGAAGATAGGGAAATAGAAGGTAGGGCAAGAGAAGGTGGGGAAATAGAGGGTAATGAAATAGAATGTAGGGAAATAGATGTTAGGGAAATAGAAGGTAGGGCAATAGAAGGTGGGAAATATGTTGCATGTGCTAATCTTCAACAACTCAAGTTCCCACTTTTGTTTCCTAAGCTCCACACTTTATCCCTGTTCTGTGCTATGGCAGATGGCCCCAGTTATACTGAGTGCCATTAGTCTTGGTTCCAGATATCCTGCTAACTAGCCATATTAGCCCTGTGATGGTGATGCCATTGTAGTTGTTGGCTAGAATTACAGTTGGCATTTTATCTTTGCTCTGAAAAGGATTGTATCACTGTTTTCTTGATACACTGGGAAGTTCTAACAGCTGATGACCAAAAGTTTTGGTCCAAAAGTGATTCCGTAATATCAATGTCTCCTCTGCAGCACAAATTACTTATGGTCTGTTCTACTGCAGCCTCTGGGGGAAACTAATTGGTTTCCAAATGTTTCAGAGGAGACAGAACCCCTTTGGGAACTTGAGTCAGGCCCAATCTCTTCTACAAGATCCTGCACTTGCCAACCTAAATCTCTACTACTAGAAGTGGGCACATAAGACAAGTTCTATTTTGTTGCTAAGTATAGTAGCCCTAGCAACATGATAGGTGTTTAAATCCCATCTTGGAGAAAACTAAACCACAGTAACAAAAATAAAAACCACAATTAGAAGCTAATTGAAGCTAATCATTGTTGTGCAAGCCAAGGCTTGAATTGATCCCTGGGAGTATCTTTTTAACCTCAGTAGCTAAGTTACAAAGACCGACGCGATGCAACAAAATGCATGCAACAAGCGCATGCAACAAAAATGAGTATGCGACATGACTGTCGGATGCAGACGCAGTGCATTGTGTCTGCATCGGACAGTCATGTCGCGTCTGATCAACGCCGCGACACCATGCGACAATTCTATCTCTTACCTTCTTTTTGTCGCATGCGTTTGATCGCACCAAAATCATTCGTGTAGTCCTACCCTTATTCTTTACAACATGCTAAATGTCAGATGAACGTCCGCATTAAACACCTGCTGCATTTAATGCAGAATTCTTCTTTAAAAGGAAACATTAGGTCCCTCTGCAAACCTATACAAACCCAAAAATACAGAGGGGAAATATGTCCTGACTTCAGAGTATTCTATGGAGTTTAAGGGGAAATTTATAATGCAGTAGAGACTGGTGTTCTAATACAATAGGCAGCTTTTTATTTATTTTCTAGCATTTAATTCTGTATTAGAATTCCATGTTATTTTGTTTCTGTGCAATCCTTGTTATTGTAGGACACCTGTTTGTTAAAAATTAATATTAAGTGCTGTGTAACTGGCTGGGGCTATATAAATAAATTATGATGATTGCCCCTAGCAACCAGGTAAATATCACAACAGCAACTTGCCCAAGAGATGTCTCATCAGAGGGAAGGTATCACTGGGGCAGACCATCATTTTAGGAGAAAAAGCTGTGCATTCAGTCTGGGATAATAGCACAGCAGCACCTATAGTAGCAGTGGCATAACAGCACAGCAGCACCTATAGTAGCAGTGGGATAATAGCACAGCAGCACCTATAGTAGCAGTGGGATAACAGCACAGCAGCACCTATAGTAGCAGTGGGATAATAGCACAGCAGCACCTATAGTAGCAGTGGGATAACAGCACAGCAGCACCTATAGTAGCAGTGGGATAATAGCACAGCAGCACCTATAGTAGCAGTGGGATAATAGCACAGCAGCACCTATAGTAGAAGTGTGATAATAGCACAGCAGCACCTATAGTAGCAGTGGGATAATAGCACAGCAGTACCTATAGTAGCAGTGGAATAATAGCACATCAGTACTTATAGTAGAAGTGTGATAATAGAACAGCAGCACCTATAGTAGCAGTGGGATAATAGCACAGCAGTACCTATAGTAGCAGTGGGATAATAGCACTGCAGCAGCTATAGTAGCAGTGGGATAATAGCACAGCAGTACCTATAGTAGCAGTGGGATAATAGCACAGCAGCACCTATAGTAGCAGTGGGATAATAGCACAGCAGTACCTATAGTAGCAGTGGGATAATAGCACAGCAGCACCTATAGTAGCAGTGGGATAATAGCACAGCAGCACCTATAGTAGCAGTGGGATAATAGCACAGCAGCACCTATAGTAGCTGTGGGATAATAGCACAGCAGTACCTATAGTAGCAGTGGAATAATAGCACATCAGTACCTATAGTAGAAGTGTGATAATAGCACAGCAGCAGCTATAGTAGCAGTGGGATAATAGCACATCAGTACCTATAGTAGAAGTGTGATAATAGCACAGCAGCACCTATAGTAGCAGCGGGATAATAGCACAGCAGCACCTATAGTAGCAGTGGGATAATAGCACAGCAGCACCTATAGTAGCAGTGGGATAATAGCACAGCAGCACCTATAGTAGCAGTGGGATAATAGCACAGCAGCACCTATAGTAGCAGTGGGATAATAGCACAGCAGTACCTATAGTAGCAGTGGGATAATAGCACATCAGTACCTATAGTAGAAGTGTGATAATAGCACAGCAGCAGCTATAGTAGCAGTGGGATAATAGCACAGCAGTACTTATAGTAGCAGTGGGATAATAGCACAGCAGCACCTATAGTAGCAGTGGAATAATAGCACATCAGTACCTATAGTAGAAGTGTGATAATAGCACAGCAGCACCTATAGTAGCAGTGGGATAATAGCACAGCAGTACCTATAGTAGCAGTGGAATAATAGCACAGCAGCACCTATAGTAGCAGTGGGATAACAGCACAGCAGTACCTATTGTAGAAGTGGGATAATAGCACAGCAGCACCTATAGTAGCAGTGGGATAATAGCACAGCAGCACCTATAGTAGAAGTGGGATAATAGCACAGCAGCACTTATAGTAGCAGTGGAATAATAGCACAGCAGCACCTATAGTATCAGTGGGATAACAGCACAGCAGCAACTATAGTAGCAGTGGGATAATAGCACAGCAGCACCTATAGTAGCAGTGAAATAATAGCACAGCAACACCTATAGTAGCAGTGGGATAATAGCACAGCAGTACTTATAGTAGCAGTGGAATAATAGCACAGCAGCACCTATAGTAGAAGTGGGATAATAGCACAGCAGCACTTATAGTAGCATTGGAATAATAGCACAGCAGTACCTATAGTATCAGTGGGATAATAGCACAGCAGCACCTATAGTAGAAGTGGGATAATAGCACAGCAGCACCTATAGTAGCAGAGGGATAATAGCACAGCAGTATTTATAGTAGCAGCGGAATAATAGCACAGCAGCACCTATAGTAGCAGTGGGATAACAGCACAGCAGTACCTATAGTAGAAGTGGGATAATAGCACAGCAGCACCTATTGTACCAGTGGGATAATATCACAGCTGCACCTGTAGTAGCAGTGGAATATAGCACAGCAGCACCTATAGTAACAGTAGGATAATAGCACAGCAGCACCTATAGTAGCAGTGGAATAATAGCACAGCAGCACCTATAGTAGCAGTGGGATAATAGCACAGAAGCACCTATAGTAGCAGTGGGATAATAGCACAGCTGCACCTATAGTAGCAGTGGGATAATAGCACAGCAGCACCTATAGTAGCAGTGGGATAATAGCACAGCAGCACCTATAGTAGCAGTGGGATAATAGCACAGCAGCACCTATAGTAGCAGTGGGATAATAGCACAGCAGCACCTATAGTAGCAGTGGGATAATAGCACAGCAGCACCTATAGTAGCAATGGGCACAGCGATGCCAATAAAGGAAATTCTGAATTGCAACATTTGAAGGCTACTGATATCCCACTAGGCTGGGGAGCAGAAGTTACACCTACTATAGAAATGAGGGTAAAGCAGCCCATTTTAGGGGAATAATTTACTGCACTAACATGGGTGGGTGGGACCTTATTAAAATAGCAGTAGATCCCTATCACTTGTGTAGAGAACATAAAGGTGTTGTTGGCTTTAGCCCCACATGTCTCTCTGCAGTTCCGAGGCTCGTGTTTGTGCTACAAAGTGGTAGGACAGGATTCCTGCTCAGGAATGAGGAATGAAAGCTGCCAATGTATCTGTGTTATTCGCTCATGGAGTAACTCAGCCATGACTTCACTTCTCTAACACCCCCAGCTACACGATATTGAGTCTGACTCCTCAATGTGTCCCCTTTAATATCTAGTGCCTAGAGTGATGCTGAGATATTTGCAGCCTTCAATCTATTGGCTCTTGTTCAGCAGCCAATCACAAAAGAACTTATTTCACTTTGTGATTTGATCTCGTTGGAACCCGGCATTAGATGTCAGTTCTTGCGCTTCTCCCACATTTGTGCATAAGAGTCACTTCTTCTTATGGGCTGCCTGATGCATAATTAGGGACCTATGGCCCCACAGGGGTTTGGTTACCCTCTTGGTCAGAATTGGGACGAGAACCAGTTATCCATTATAAGGGCAGAGGCTATAGGAAAATGAAACTGAATCTAGGGCAAGGGCTGCTGGAAGAGAGAAGCTGCGCTCTTCCATTACAGCGGCTGCAGAGTGCAGATGATTTTGCTGGCATGCCTGGGGTTAATGCTGTGCTAATTCATTAAAGGGATTTCCAGGCTAAAATGGAACAGTGTCAGATTATTACTAGGGATGCACTGAATCCAGGATTTGGTTCGGGATTGGGCCTTTTTCAGCAGGATTCACATTCCCCTGAATCCTTCTGCCTGGCTGAACCAAATCCGAATTTGCATATGCAAATTAGGCTGGGGGGGGAAAACGTGTGACTTTTTATCTCAAAACAAGTAAGTAAAAATTTTTCCACTTCCCACCCCTAATTTGTATATGCAAATTAGGTTTCAGATCGGTATTCGGCCGAATCTTTCGCAAAGGATTCGGGGGTTCAGCCAAATCCAAAATAGTGGATTTGGTGCATCCCTGATTATTACAGGGGCTTCGTAAGGACAAGATGGATTGTTGGTATTAATTCAGGCTACTGATTGATCTGCTTGAGGATGTAAATCCATTTTGTATTGTAAATCCATCACATGGGCTGCTGATAGGGCTGCCCCCCTCTATTTCTGGCTGTACTGACTGACGACAAACAGGGGTGAGGGCAGAGCATGACGGGGGGTTGAATTGTTATGTTGCCAGGATGGACTGTGATGTTGAGGGGCGGAGTCATAATGCAAGGGGGTGGGCCATCAATGGACAAACTGCGTCCTGTTTGGATAATAGGCAGGGTTTCAGAGGCGGAGCCAGGGGTGGAACCATTTGGGACTATAAATTGATTATAAAATTGAATTAATTTGTAATACTGGCCGTGGCCAAAGTGCGACCCTATCTGCTGATGGAAATAAGCTGTGTTCATTCATTTCAAAGGCTGACGGGGAGTTGAGCCGATCCATTTTATGGTTTGCTGGGAAATAAATCTGCGCTGTTCTGTTACAGAGGCGGCTCAGCATCAGCTCAATGTGGAACCCATTAGAGGGGTTTCAGTATTATTCATTATAAGGGGGGTTCAGGGAGAGAAGACCTATTGATTAAAGAAATAGAACCAACTTATTCAGCTTTCAGGACTTTATTCAGACCAGTATGAAGGTGGCCATAGACGCAGAGGCCAAAAGGGCGGTTGGATCGTGGGACTGTCATCAACAAAAAGATGCGGCCGGGATCCGTTGGGATCTTTTTACCCTGCCCGATCGGCATCTGCCCGGCTTTCGGCCAGATATGGATCAGGGAAGCCCGTCAGAAGGCCCCACACATGAGCCAATAAGCTTCCGACTAGGTTGGGAGCCTTTAGACCTAAACAGAACAGAATTTAGCCTCCAAATGTCCAGTCGGGACAATGGCTGAGGTCTGTGATTATAATCAATGACAGGTGCCTAACAAATGGGCTTCCCCCAGGGATTAAGCCTTTCTTTCTCCTTCCTGATTCAGCACAATCCAATTTCCTCCCCTGGTGACTTTATTACGGCTGTATCACATGTAAAGGAGGAAGAATTTACTGCTGGAACTTCCTCGTTCATTATCTGTTGGCTGAAGGTGAGCTCCCATCATCCTCCATGGGCGACGTCTGTGTGATTTTATCAGCAATTCCTGATGTGCATTAAACATGAATGTGAATATAGCCAATATGCAGGGCCCTATTCCCTTTGTATTATAAAGATTGTCTATTATGGGGGAAAAGAATCCCATTATTTTCCCATTTTTGGGGTATTACCCACACTGGATCCTGCCCGACCAATTGGCCAGGGATCTACTGTGGGTATTACTTCAATAATGGGAAAATAGTGGAATGTCCCCTCCCCTGTCTTTCTACTGCCAAACCTGATCCAGGCCCTTATCCTAAATCCACCCCCTCCCCTTCACTACTAACGGCTCTGTGTTTATCTGCCTCTATAAATACACTGACTGTATATATATATAGTGAATAAAGTACCCCCTCTTGTAAAATATGAGGATATTATAAGTTACCGAGGAGTTTCATGACCATATAAAAGTACGAGGCCGAAGGCCGATTGTTTTTATACAGGTCATGGAACTCCGAGGTAATTTCTAATATCCTCATATTTTGCAACTGGGGGTACTTTATTTATTATAATACACAAATTTCAATGAGTCATGTGACAGAAATGACATCAGAACTCACCGTTTATAACTGATGACATCAGAACTCACCGTTTATAAGGATATAATTTACAGGATATTCATGGCTTTTGTGTATTATATAGTGGATAATGTAACCCCTACTGTAATTTATAAAGTTATTATGTTACCGAGGAGTTATGTGACCATATAAAAGCACTAAACGAGCAGCGCTGCTCCTAACAGGAGGGGGGAGGGTGATTAACGCCATATTAGGTCAAAACCGCACCTCCTTAGATGTCTCCGGCTGACAGTGCTGCTCCCCTGGCTGGGCTTAGAGGTTTGGCTCTCGTGAAAGGAGGAGCGCTCCGTGCTGCGTGTGCTGCGTAAGTAACATTTAATCCTGGCAGTCAGATGGGAGGGGGGAAAGAGCGGAGGAAGAGCTGCAGGGAGACGGAAGTGCTGACTCAAAGAAACGGCGCGTTCTGACGTCAGAACGCGCCGTTTATAAGGATATAATTTACAGTCTGGTCCCATAGGGAAAGGACCAGACTGTAGATTATATATATATAATACACAAAAGCCATGAATATCCTGTAAATTATATCCTTATAAACGGTGAGTTCTGATGTCATTTCTGTCACATGACTCACTGAAATTTGTGTATTATAATAAATAAAGTACCCCCAGTTGCAAAATATGAGGATATTAGAAGTTACCTCGGAGTTCCATGACCTGTATAAAAACACTCGGCCTTCGGCCTCGTGTTTTTATATGGTCATGAAACTCCTCGGTAACTTATAATATCCTTATATTTTACAAAAGGGGGTACTTTATTCACTATATATCTTCCCTTATCTCCCCATACTCTTCCTCCCGGTCGTTACACCCAGATTGAGACAATTGAGATAATTTATTGACCCCACAGTCACAACAAGTGACAACAGCTTTTCTTCCCAATTGCCCCATGCCTCTGCAATGCCCCACCATCTTGCCCCAGTTAAGCTCCCGATTCCTAGAGGAGCCCAAATGTCCTCTGCAGAATCACTCCCCATTCCCGTGGACTAGCCCCACCGGGTGCGGGTTCAGGTCCCGTGTGGGATGTTTTTCTCAACCCGCACATCATTATCATGCAGGGAGCAGGTCTAGGCCGGCCCAGTCTGACCCTGTCTCTCTTTGTCTCCAATTCCTCATAGATTGTAAGCTCTTCAGTGCAGTGAATTTGAACTCCTAGCACTTATTCCATGTCCAGTGTATGATAACTATATCCCTGCTTGTGTCTATACCTGGTACAGCCCAGTGTGCCTTGTGCTAGAGTCCTGTAGTGGGTCTGGTACCAGCAGGTATCCATGGGTTACCCCCAAAAACCTGCAGTACCCTGTGGGTTGCAGGTAGAATTTTCGGGAGTGGGTATAGACGCACATCGGCGATTCTCCGGGTTTGCGGGTCGCGGGTCTTCTCAATAGCGAGTTTTACATCTAATGATGTCAATTCCTGTTTCTTGATGGTCATCAGGTCACAGGTCGAGTTGCGGATAATGTACTTGTCGGTTGGGTAGCGGGTCCAAGCGGGTAAGTATGCCGGTTGCGGGTCCTAGTGGCGGGTTACAGGCAGGACTCTACCTTTTTTCCGCTACACAATATACTGACAAACTGCTGCTGCTTTGTGTGCAGAGGCCGGGACAGACCCAGGCTATAGATGGACTCTGTAATATATTAACAGTCATTTGATCCATTTTCATATTACTTCATCTACATTTCCGACAGAATGAAGTGAGAGCAACGTATCCAGAGCTGAGTAAAAAGGCAAATTGTAGCAGAGATTGCACTAAAGTGACAGGCAGAAATTCTCACTGAATGCGAAACAGCTGGAACATTATACTCACATGTCTCTGTGTATTTGCACTCCAAGTCACTGTGTGTATTCCCTATATATATATATATATATATATATATATATATATATATATATATATATATATATATATATATATATATATAGATAGATAGATGATAGATAGATGATAGATCGATAGATAGATAGATAGATAGATAGATAGATAGATAGATAATAGATGGATAGCTAATAGATGGATAGATAGATAGATAAATAGATAGATAGATACAGTACAGATATGGGACCTGTTATCCAGAATGCTTGGGACCTGGGGGTTTCTGGATAATGGATCTTTCCATAGTTTGGATCGTACTACAGTATATGCCCCACGGGTATTATAACCCAGGAGTATCCTTGTAGCTCGCTGGTAACAGGGAATTATTTATAATGTAACATATTGGGCCGTGTGTATAAAGGGCAGGAGCTTTCAAGGAACCTCCCAAAAAACACACATAACTGGTTTCAGCAGAGGAGCAAAGTACAAACATAGATTGCATTAAAAAATGATTGTTATTTCATCCTGCATTCCTGCCCATGACATGTTACTTCATGCTAAATGTATCCTGTAGTACCAAACCTCACCAGTAGGGAGCGCTTCAGTAGTCAGGTTGTAGCACAACTGTATGGGAAAGGCACCCTTTTGGGAAACCTTTATAAAATGTGACTAAACCGATTCTTATGTGCCACTAAAGTCACCTCTGAACTGTCCCTACAACCAGCCACCGTCACACTGAGCCTGGCGCCAGCACTATAGCCCGGGAGTTATTTGCACTTATTTTATATGGTGGGGATGGTGAAAAATAGACTTTGTTTGGATCAAAAAATGAAGAAGTAAAGTCCAAACTCCAGCTGTCTGGCTATGGCTAAACTACAATTTCCAGTACTCCGGTAGCCTGCAGAACTTGCGGGTGATGGAAATTAAACACTCGATTTACTGACTCTGTGCTGTCCTACTGTTGATTTCTCCTTCTACCCCCATATTACTCTCCATCTTGTCTACTATTATCATCTTTCCCCTTTTGTCTCCATTTTGCTCAACTGTCCCCACCTTGCCCTATGGTCTCTAACTTGCCTACCATCACCATCATCTTTCTTCTACAGTCTCCACCTTGCCCTGATGTCTACATCTTGCTTTATTGTCTTCTCCTTGCTCTACTGTCTTCATCTTGCCCTACTGTAGTCATTTTGCCCTACTGTTGCCATGTTGTCCTCCCAGCCTTGCCATACCCAAATCTGAGGGAAGAAAAACTGATTCTCAAAAATATAGTAAATTTGCCCTTTCTGGGGTCTCTGAAATCCTGAGCTTCTAAGCAACTGCACAGGCCACAGCTCCTGTGCCACATACAACTGTTGCTCTCTGCATCCCTACATGTAGTATCTCACTGTCTGCTTCTGTTCTCTGCACTGCTGATTCTGATTTATAAAAGTGTTACAGAAGGTGGGACCGACTGTACCTCAAGGTGTTGGAGATGACCTGGCAGACACTGTGGGTTACATGTATTTAGGCTGCAACTTGCTACATAAATCACAGCAGGAAACATAAGATTTCAGCAGACAGTGGACTGATCATTACTAATTACTATTGATTGGTTGCTACGGTTAAAGGGCATGTAAAGGCAAAAAAATAAAATCCCATTTTTACTTTCTTTAATGAAAAGAAACCTATCTCCAATATACTTTAATTAAAAAATGTGTACCGTTTTTATAAGAAACCTGACTGTATGCAGTGAAATTCTCCCTTCATTTACTGCTGTGGATAGGAATTGTCAGACAGTCCCTAACTGCTGAGCAGGGAAACAATCATACTTATGAACAGCAGGGGGAGCCCCCGCCTTACTTCCCAGCCATGCAGAACTCAAGCAGCTTTGTTTATGATGATCCCTAAGCAGCCCAGACCACACTGAGCATGTGCACAGTCTTGGTCTTGCAAAGATGTTTAACAAAGTTACAAGACGGTGACCCCCTGTGGCCAACTTTGAAAGCATAAATCATTTGTTTGATTAGACTTGTGGTGCAGTAAGTTCATGTTTATGTTTAGTATACAAAATACAGCATTTCTAGCCTTATTCTATTTTAGACTTTACATGCCCTTTAAAGGGTACCCCTCACCCAAAAAAATAATTAAAAATCCCGTTTTATCATGTTAGTTAAGCAAAATAAACTTTAATTACAATGTAAAAATTATTTGAATTATTTGTTTCCTTCAGTCTGGGAATTCATAATTATAACAAGCAGGCAGGAGCCATTGTGTGGGACACTGTTATTAAGACAAGTCTTGTATCATCTCAGAATCTTGTTTGTGCACCAGAATGGGGGACCTGATGTCCATCCCCATGTCCTGGCTACACAATTAAATGGTAAAGAGAACTGGGGGAATGTGGGGAGAGCAGTGACATGTGGGAAGTGCTGAATGGAAAGTGAAAGTAATTGCCTAAGGCATAGAGGAGGGGCAGACAATATTTGATTGACAGCTGAGATTTTAAACGGAGTTTACAACAGCTATGAATGTTTAATAAAAAAAATTGGGTTTCATGTTCAATTTGAAAAGGACATTTATTATACAGCTTTTTATGTCTGGGTGACAGGTCCACTTTAACTGCACCAAGGACATACAACACAAGCATGAAAAAAATTCCTAGGGGTGCTCAGTAAGGGTTGTGATTGGCTATTGGTAGCCCCTATGTGGACTGGCAGCCTACAGAAGGATCTGTTTGGCAGTACACTTGGTTTTCACTCCTCCAAAACTTGTCTCCAAGCCTGCAATTCAAAAATAAGCACCTGCTTTGAGGCCACTGGGAGCAGCATCCAATGGCTTGGCGAGCCACTGGTTGGGGATCACTGCATTAGACCAGAGGGCCCCCTCAGGCAATAGTACAATATTCCATATTATTAAAGGAACAGGCTTCAGAACTTGAGGGGGGGGTGCAGTGTTTGCAGGGATGAAAGATGGTGACACGGCGCTCTTCATGAAAGTACCCCCGTGACTTGACATGCTGGGGACTAATATTTTTGTTTGTATTTTAATTCCTAGAATTACTGAATGAATGTGGGAGTGTTGGAATTGGAGACAGGTCAAGTGGGTCTGTACTGAACACAGAAAAGCACTTACAGATGATTTTATTACCGTGTCTCTCTGTCTTCTTGCTTCTAGAATCTCCAATGTGATGCAATGGCTCCCCCTAGAGATGAAGTTGTGCAGTACATATACGGAGAGTATGACGGTGTCAGCCTGTTGCTGCTGGGGACCTGCTCTGTTTTAATCCTCATTCTGCTGCTTCTCTTGTGCTCCTTCCTTTCACGGTGAGTTTGATTTCAGACATGTGCTGTGCCCCGGGGCAATCATTTAACCCAAACCCATTATATTTGGGAATAAGTCATTTTTCATTAAGGTATTCTGAAACTGCTTGTCAGAATGGGCCCCTAAATCTCCAGTTGCCCCAGCAGTCACAGAGTTTTACTTCATCTGCTACATACACAGGGAGAACTTTTCTATGATCTCTCCTGTAGGGGGCAGCATTTATATCCTATAGCCCATTTAAAGTCCAGATCTCCAGCGCAGTCTCCAGTGTGCATATAATAGACATTTATACTCTAATAGTATATGTTGCATCTCTCCCACAATACACTTGTACCAAGGTCTGTCCTAGGAATTTCAAGTCGGACTAGGGGCCCTCCAGCTGTTGCCATCAGCTGGTGGGCTGTTGAATAAAAACCAAGATGAGTTCCTGATTAGTTTCACTGACCCCCGGGTTGATTGTAGCTGAAAAGAGTGTGGTGTTTATACAAATGGCCTCTAGATGTCATTGCGCTCAAGACTTATACTGTGCATAATTCCTGGAAGTTTAAAAGTGAAAGTACTGTTGTGTAATGGCTGCATGAGCCTGCTAATAAAGCACTGTTATACTCTACTCATCCTCGGCTGCCCAAAACATACCAATTTGACGACGAGATGGATCTTCTACCTCTGCAGCAGCCTGCACCTTTTCTTTCAAACCCTGGTGAGCCTACCATACCTTTTACTGCTTGGATCTGTATGTTTGAAAATTACAATATTGCTTCTGACCAAGGGGAGATTTCTGCTGCTAGAAAGCTTTACTTATTCACTGCCTGGGAGCAGAGGTATACATTAACATACATTACCATTACCTGATGATATTTGTGAAACTGCTCTTACTGCTATAAAGAACTTTTTCGTGCCAAGAGTAAATGTGGTTGCTGAAAGATATAAATTCCACCAACGTGGAAAACGTAATGGCGAAATCCACAGAACAATTTGTAGCAGCTTTGAGAGAGCTGGTTGTTACCTGTGAGTTTGGGAATCTAACAGATGAAATGCTAAGAGACCAAAAAGTGGAAAAAACAAACTCACCTCGCATTAGAGAGAGACTGCTGCTAGAGCAGGATTTAACCCTTGCAAAGGCTATTACAGTTGCTAGCCAAACTGAAACAGCAGTGGCAGAGGCTAAAACTCTCAGTCAGGGAACTGCTGGGAATATACAGACTGTGAATTCAGCACTGTGGCCTAATAATGCACAGTTACCGGCAAAATACAGTGCTAAGGAAAGGGATTCACCTACACTGCAAAACCGTGCAGCAAATACAAATAGAAAATACTGCTTTCGCTGTGGTTCAACACACTGCAAATGATGTTACATTTCCTGCAAACGCTAAACGGTGCCACAAATGCACAAAAGTAGGACATTTTGCTAAGATCTGCCGTAGTTCTGCTAAAGATGTTCATGAAGTCACTACTACAAATGCCACAGTATTAAGTGTGGATAAAGCTGGTACATTTATTCCAGACAAGTTTATATGAACTGTCAGTGTCAGTACTGCTTCTGCTGACAAGGGACACTCCATTAACCTGATGCTTGATACAGGTTCAGCTGTTTCTATACAACCAAAGGATTTTTTCTTGAAATGCAAAAGATCCGCTTGTTGCACCTTCCCTGAAACTGGTCAGTTACTTAAAGGATCCAATCCCTGTGCTTGGTTGCTTGCCAGTGACTGTACAATTTGAATCAAATACTGCAAAATGTGACTTACTTGGAAGGGATCTTTTTTTTGCATTAAACCTACAATTAGTTGATGGTCTTATTACTAAAGCACCAGTGCCTGCCACACAACCAGTGTCTAAAATTTCACCACAAAATATTGTTTCTACAAAATCATCTACTGCTGACATTGTCAAACGTCAACAAGCCAAATGTAAGGCTTATACTGACAGAAAATGTGGTGCCACAGAAGTACACTTTCAGCCTGGATCTTTAGTAAGAATTAAGAAACCAGGAATACTGAAACAAGGACAATCTAAATTTACTACACCACTTGAAGTGAGACATCAGCAAGGACCATACACATATGAACTGTCTGATGGTCGCATATTACACCTACCATCAGCACTTCAGGGTCGGAGATCAGCGGCCTGGGGAGTGCTGGCGGGTCCAGGCCATAGGGGCCCACCAGGTTTTTCCCGGTGTCCCACCGGCCCAATCTGACCCTACTGGGAGGAGTCACATCTATGGTACTATTTGGCCTTTCTGAAATATACCCATAGTTTTTAAGTATAACGTTTTTCAATTGGATCCACCTCCCTCCAGTATACATCAGTCCACCCTAGTCCACATCTTCTTCCTTATGAGTCATGGGTGAAGCAAGCGTGTCAAAGGATACTTGGCAACACTATAGTCCAGGGATCCCCAACCATTTGAACCGTGAGCAATATTTAGAAGTAAAAGGAGTTGGGGAGCAACACTAGCATGAAAAAAGGTGCCAAACAAGGGCTGCAATTGGCCATTTAGTAGCCCTTATGAGGACTGTCAAGCTACATTGAGACTCTGTTTGGCAGTGTACCTGGTTTTTATACAACCAAAACCAAGCCAGGAATTCAAAAATAAGCATCTGCTTTGAGGTCACTGGAAGCAACATCCAAGGGGTTGGACATGTTGCTCACGAGCTACTGTTTAGGGATCGCTGATCTAGTCTCTGGTAGCACCTCCTCTGGAAAAAATAACTAAAATCATAGCTTCCTATGGCCATGGCTGAGCTTTCTACATCTCTCTACTGATTCTTATTTTGCAAATTGCCCTATTTCAACCAGAGGATGAAAAATTCAGTTTTCAGATCTTCACAAGTTGTCGTGGGATTTAGCATTGGCCTAAACCAACCCATGGTTCTTTTTAAACTGCGCTTCAGGTCATTGTCTTGCTGTAACACCCATGATCTGCAACCCAGTTTTCTAATAATGGGTTCGATATTGGGCTCCAAAATGCCTTGATGCCAGACTCAAGGAACCCTGTTCTAAGTGAGCAAAGCAAACCCCAATATATCTGTAAACCTCCTCCCAGTATGACTGTAGTGATGGGATATGTTTCAGTGAAGGTTGCATTTTTTACCTGGAAACAGACAGATTTTCTTAATTTCATTTTATCTGCCCATGTTCTGCCAGAAGGATTTGGGCTTGTTCAGGGGAGTGTTTTGGTGAAGCCAAGTTGGGCTTTCTTCTTTTCTCTCTCATCAGTGGGATCTCCAACCATAGATTACTTTCATTGAGTTATATGACAGTTAGGTTGAATCTGTCTGGCAGTTGATGGAGGTTTTTCCAAAATATTGGGAACAATATTTCTTTCTAATCATTGATCAAGATCAGTTACAGCACCACATGCCTCAAACCTCTTGATAAAGTTATGTTTTCTGGACATATGACTATTATGTATGACTATATGTTCTAAAGGCAGCAAAGCAACCCCCAAAACATCTGTAAACCTCCTCCAAGTATGACTGTTGGGATGTGATATGTTTCCTTAAAAGTTGCATTTTTTTCCTGGAAACAGACAGATTTTCTTAATTTCATCTCATCTGTCCATGTTCTGCCAGAAGGATTTGGGCTTGTTCATGGGTGTTTTGGTGAAGCTCATTCTTCTTTTATCTCTCAGCAGTGGGATCTTACTGGGTTTCCACCCATAGATCACCTTCATTGAGTTATATGACATTCAGCTTCCATCTTTGTGGCAGTTGATGGCGATTCCACCATGATGTGAGCAATATTTCTTTCCAACCGTTGATTATGATCAACTACAGTGCCACAGGCCTCAAACCTCTTGATAAAGTCATGTTTTATGGACATATGACCATTAAAGTCTCTGGAGATGGACTTGTAGCCTTCACGTTGTCCATTATGTCTCTCAGACACTTCTCTGCATTTCTTTCTTTTCTCCATGTTCAGTGTGGGGTTCACACACAATTCAATCTAGTTGCACATAAGCTTCTTATTAGAAGGGTAACAGCCACTTATAAAAGTGCCAATATTTTGGCCACTACTGTATATGAGAAGGTCTCCAAGCTCTGCTCCACAAAAGTAATAAACTATCGGCTTCACTTCCCCATTAATCTGAAAGACCTTAAATGTCCCAGCCTTGATTTATTGCTCCGTCTCAGCTGTTTTCTCTCATTCTTTCTTTCTCTGTAAAGAGAAATAAACTGTTTCCTTGTTTTCCCTCCTTCAACAAGAATCTGTTTCCACTTGGCTGCTCAGCTAAAGGCAAGTGATTAGGAGTCGACGAGTGATCACAGGATGGAAACGACCCATGTTATTAATGAGGGATTACTTGTCCCTGCAATGAGTAATATTATATTTCTACATATTCTGTATAAGTGTATATATTGTACATTGGGCTTCAGACAATAACAGTACAACAGCGCCACCTGCTTGTCAGTTTCCCACCAGTCTGACCAGCAAGTAGTCAAGGAAGTTGTCAGGAGAAAGAAAGAGGCTGATGTTCTTCTGCTTAGGAAAGATTTGAGAAACTTTTCTTATTGTATGTCGGGTGACTTGGATTGCTCCTGGGATGCACCTGGGCCTTATAAATAGGATAACAGAGTATTTAGGCAACTGTATATACAAGCTACAAACTGCTGTAGCTCCTGTGCAACAATTCATGATGCATTTAAATTCATTGCCAATGAGCTCTGCAGAATGTGGATCCAATAAAAGATGGTGTAATGGGGATGTGACCAAAGCCTCCCACCTCTCTAACATAAGAGATACGGCACCTATATTTAATTTACAAAATTCCCCCCGCCCATTGTTACTTATAGATCTGATGCCGGGTGAATTAGCAGAGCACAGAACCTTCTATCAGTTACACTGGGCTGGGGGCATTTATACACTTTAATGCCAGCCTATAGATGCATTGCCCTGCCCCAGACTGTATTTTTATGAAGATTTATTAAACATCCACCATAGTTTTCTAAAAATAATAATGAAAGTTTCCCTTTAAAGGAGTCAACAAGTAAGGCAATAGTCAGAGTAATGGAGTGCAAGCGCCACCTGGTGAAATAGAATGAGTACTGCAGGAAAGTGCAGCAAGAAAGAAGCAAAAACAAGTTCAGGTATAAACTTTGGGACAAGGGGCAGCAATAATAATTAATAATTTGCAGTAATAACAATTCAGCAGGAACAGCCCCTAAGTTTGCTCATAGTCTGTACAGAGAGATCCCATAAAACTATGGCAGCATAGGTATTCCCTGTAGTAAGCACAATTCAGCAGGAACAGTCCCCTAAGTTTGTTCATAGTCTGTACAGAGAGATCCCATAAAACTATTGCAGCACAGGTATTCCCTGTACTAAGCACAATTCAGCAGGAACAGTCCCTAAGTTTGCTCATAGTCTGTACAGAGAGATCCCATAAAACTATGGCAGCATATGTATTCCACTGTACTAAGCACAATTCAGCAGGAACAGTCCCCTAAGTTTGCTCATAGTCTGTACAGAGAGATCCCATAAAACTATGGCAGCATAGGTATTCCTCTGTACTAAGCACAATTCAGCAGGAACAGTCCCTAAGTTTGCTCATAGTCTGTACAGAGAGATCCCATAAAACTATGGCAGCATAGGTATTCCTCTGTACTAAGCACAATTCAGCAGGAACAGTCCGCTAACATTAATGACAGCAGCAGCCACAGACATAGAAATAAAAAGGGGTTCTGGATAAAGTCCAGTTGGTGTCCTTGTCTAACCCAGACTGTTGTGTATGTGCATCTCCTACAGCCACAATGTACTGACAGACTCTGCTTTCTCTGCAGCTCAAAAAGACCTTCCGTTAATTTACCTGAAAAGTCCGTCCAAGAATCTTCTGAGAAAAAAGGGGTGAGTGTTGCACCAATAGTAGAGCTTGTGTGTGATTGTAACATGTAGTGTAAGAGTCTATAGTGACCTCATGATTATCACTAACACAAGTGCAGTGATACCTTTGTAGTATTCCATAGTCATCAATATACTGTCAGTCCAAAATCCCTGCCATAAAGCGAGACAGGGCTGCTGTTTTTTTTTTCTTCTCCTTTGTGAAAGACATTTTTTCCCAGCCTGGCCAGTTAAGGTGGCCATGGACAAAAATATTCGCTCATTTGGTGACATCACCAAACGAGCCAATCTTTCCCCGATATGCCACTAACGGGCACAGCTATATCGGGGGTAATATGATCAGATTACGATGAGAGCACAATGGGCTCCGGCGGGACGTTCGGGAAAAAATCAAACCTGTCCGACCGACCAAACGACTGATCTCCCTCGGACGAAAAATGTCGGAACTCTCCACACACGGTCCGAAAATCATACGAATCCTCAATTCGGGCACACAACTTGGCTCAAGAGCTGAAGCTCGGGGTGTAGCGACTCCCTAGTGGACAGTTTGTAGAACTGACAGTTTATTTGCCCCCTTTGCTGATGGAAAGATCAATTCTATGGGAATCTGACAAATATTGCAACATTTCCTAAACGTCTGAGACTGTCCCCACTTGCCTCGGTGACTCAGTTCGTGAACCAAACTACACCGGACCAGTACCAGCCCACTGCCGATTGGTTGCTATGGGTTACATTCGAAATCTGACGCTGAGACTCTATTTGCCTCTAATTGGTTTAAAAGTCCTTTAGAGTTGACTGTGAGTCTGTTAAATAAATGTAATTGCAGAGTATTTATATTTGCCTGCCTGGGCATTATTATGGCACAAAAGCAGATTATTCCAGGAACCTTTCAGCTTTTGGCTTAGCGGGAGACATTTGGCAGCCCCCCATGTGCAGAATGAATGTTGTGTCTATTAGTCCCGTTAGCTGTTATTTAACTCCAATTTATTCTGCTCCGGTTTCAGTGACTCACCCAACTCCCTGCACCCAACACTGAACTTTCCAAGTCACAGAACAATTTATTTGCTTTGCTTAAATGGCTTGTTCTCCTTTAAATTAACTGACATATGACATAGAGAGGGATATTCTGAGACAATTTGCTATTAGTTTTCTTTTTTTATTATTTGTGGTTTTTGAGTTATTTAGCTTTTTATTCAGCAGCTCTCCAGTTTGTAATTTCAGCCATCTGGTTGCTAGGGGCCAAATTATCCTAGCAACCATGCACTGCTTTGAATTAGAGGCTGGAATATGAATAGGAGAGGCCTGAATAGAATGAGGAGTAATACAAAGAAACAATAACAATAAATGTGTAGCCTTACAGAGCATTTGAAATTAGATGGGGTCAGTGACCCCCATTTGAGAACTGGAAAGAGTCAGAAGAAGGCGGCAAATAATTAAAAAAATAATTAAAGAAATAATGAAGACTAATTGAAAAGTTGCTTAGAATTAGCCTTTCTATAACATACTGAAATTAACTTAAAGCCGAACCACCCCTTTAAATCAAATTACACATTTTTGCAAGAAATATTCTTCTACCTTATGAGGTCACTTCAGTATATAGGTCCAACCAACCCAATAGTGAACTGACACTTAGGGGCAGATTTATCAAGGGTCGAATTGAAAATTTCTAGCTATTTTTTTTTAATTTCGAGCTATTTATGTGTACTTCGACTAGGGAATAGTCCAAATTCGATTCGAATTTGAAAAAAAATTAGACTATTTGAATATCGAAATATATCATGTACTGTCTCTTTAAAACCTCGACTTTGACCGTTCCCCATCTAAAACCTGCCGAATTGCTGTTTTAGCCTATGGGGGACCTCCTAGAACCTATAGTATTTGGAGTCAATTGGTGGACTTTGAAAAATCTAATTTTTTTTTAAAATACTTTTAATCTAATTCGATTTAAGCGATCAAATACAGCCTATTCACCCGTAAAAGAAAACTTCGATTTTTTAAACTAAATTTCGGTTGGTCTTTTTTTATTCGAATTTCAAAGTTACGGGAGTTCAAAAAATTCCCATTACTCGACCCTTGATAAATCTGCCCCTTAATGTTATGTATATATTGCTGAAACTGAGAATATAACCTATTTCTAAACAGGTTTCTGTTTCAGGTTTTCATCTCCTCCATTAGTGTAAGTTACAGCCTGACATTGTCACATCTCTATTGTCTGTCCCAGCTCATTATCATACACATTACACTATTAAATAATAAAAGAAAACAAAAAAACTCAACATTACGCAGGGAACATTAGGCACCGACATTGAGTACAGAGAAAGGCAGTTGTGTTAATAAAGACAATAAGGAAGATATGAAGTGGGTTTGTTTTCACTGGAGAAGAGAATATGATCCCTTAGTATCAATATATCAGGGGACACAACAAATCTCTTTATAGAACCTACTAATGCACTGTATTATCAAAAGTATCAGGACACTCCACTCACTGTATAACTCAGCCTTGTGCCTTTATATGGTCACAGAACAACCCCTCAGTGACTTCTAATATCCTTATCATTTACAGTAGGGGGTACATTATCCCTTATAATACATGAGTGATACTCAGAGTTCCCTGTATAACTCAGCCTGCAGCCTTGTGCCTTTATATGGTCACAGAACAACCCCTCAGTGACTTCTAATATCCTTATCATTTACAGTAGGGGGTACATTATCCCTTATAATACATGAGTGATACTCAGAGTTCCCTGTATAACTCAGCCTGCAGCCTTGTGCCTTTATATGGTCACAGAACAACCCTCAGTGACTTCTAATATCCTTATCATTTACAGTAGGGGGTACATTATCCCTTATAATACATGAGTGATACTCAGAGTTCCCTGTATAACTCAGCCTGCAGCCTTGTGTCTTTATATGGTCACAGAACAACCCCTCAGTGACTTCTAATATCCTTATCATTTACAGTAGGGGGTACATTATCCCTTATAATACATGAGTGATACTCAGAGTCCCTGTATAACTCAGCCTGCAGCCTTGTGCCTTTATATGGTCACAGAACAACCCCTCAGTGACTTCTAATATCCTTATCATTTACAGTAGGGGGTACATTATCCCTTATAATACATGAGTGATACTCAGAGTTCCCTGTATAACTCAGCCTGCAGCCTTGTGCCTTTATATGGTCATAGAACAACCCCTCAGTGACTTTTCATATCCTTATCATTGACAGTAGGGGGTTAAGTGTTGCTTCTGTTTCTTGCTGTTTCCTGACCCAGCTGGGTTTCCCCAGGGTTCCATTCTTGGATCCTGAGACCCCAGTCTGAGTCAGTGAGTCAGGGTTAGAGGAAATAAACGTGTAGAGAAGCAAATGCTTGAGCTCAAGGTGCCACCACAGCTGTTACGTTTCCATGTCGGTGGGATGACGTTGGACTTCACATCTGGCATCTCTAGAGCAGAAAAAGAATAGGAAAGAAAAAGCCGCTTTATATTAATACACAAACATATATATTAAGCCTTTAATCAGAGATACAAATAGAAATGTAACACGGGTGTGAAATCTTTTTTTCGTCAGTTAAATAGTTAAACCTGCACCAGCAGTTCCCCCTCCTGAGAAGTTTCCATGCCGCCATAACAAGCTGCTATTAGATTAAAGGGAAAGCGCCGAGGGCCCTAGAATAAAGTATAATATTTCATGTCTCACTTTATCCAAGTGGCTTATATTGGCTGCCCAGGGTAGAGACATTCTAATCTGAGCTGATTAACTAAATCACTAAAGTCCCTTTAAAAGCCCCTCTATCCATTACTAAATGTGTCTGCTGGGGGGAAACAGTGCAGAGGTCAGAGCATTGAGGCTCCTGCCAAAACAAATGCAAATTTCATAAACTGCTCTGAGTCAGTGTCGGTTGCAGGAGGGGCAGTTTGTGTAGTTTGAAGGAAAGGCTAAAACTAAGTAAGCTTTATCAGAAAGATCTATATAAATACACCAGTAAACCCTCAAAGTAATGCTGCTCTGAGTCCTCAGTCAAAACAAACAGCACATTTCTTTCCTTCTATTGTGTACTCATGGGCTTCTGTATCAGACTTCCTGTTTTCAGCTTAAACCTCCAGGGCTAGGGCTTGAGCATGCTCAGTTTGCTCCTCTCTGCTGTAATCTGAGCCCAGAGCTATGAGTGAGCAGGGAGAGACTCAGGCAGGAAGTGATGTCACGCCAAGCTAATATGGCAGCTGCTATCCTAAACTAACACTTCAAAAGTTGGTTACTCAGGTATGGTAAATCATTCTGCAGAATAAATATAGTGTTATAGCTTGCACTATTGTGGCTAATCTATTGGCAATAAACTGCTTCGGTAGCTTTCCTTCTCCTTTAAGCCAAGGCACTTTGTGTTGTGTCGGTCACTTAAAGTGATACCGATCCTCTTAAATACAGTAACTACCCATTGTAATCCCGGCTCTCACTCCCTATAGCAGCTTTTCTGTTGGACTGAGTAAAGGGTAGGCATTGCCATATGAAAACACAGCAGTGTCTCCTGGCTCATACATATCAGCACCTTCCCCAGGAACAAGAAAAGGAGACCCCCCACCAGGTTTGGAGTGGGCCGGTGGGACACTAGAAAAACCCCAGTGGGCCCAAGTCCTCGTGGGGTCCAGCTGACCTGCTCCCTGCCCTGCATGCTGCACCCTTACCTACCCCAATTGTGCCTTTTGCAGAGGTAAAGGGGGTTGTGTCTGGGGTGGGGAACCCAGGAAGGGGTGCAGGTCCCTGAGGCCACCGACCCCTCAGTCCGACAACACATCCCCCCCCACAATCTGATGGAATTGCCAGGAGAACACTACCTGAATGAAGGCTTAATGGCAATGGTTAACGTTTGGTGGAGGAGGAATAATGGGCTGAGACTGTTTCTGTGGTTTGGGCCCCAGTTCCAGTGAAAACTTAATGGGATTCTGTCATGGGAAAATATGTTGTTTTTTTTTTACAAAACTCATCAGCTAATAGCATTCCTAATTTTCAGATCTGACATGGGGATAGAATTATTGTCAGCTTTCCAGATGCCCCCAGTCATGTGATTTGTGCTCTGATATCAACCACACAGCCCATGAGCAGAACAATGGGAAGGTAATCAGATAACAGCTCCCTGACACCTGCATTGCAAAAAATCCTCACATGGCCCACTTAGTGGTAGATAATAGCACTCAACAGTAAAAATCCAGTTTCAAGTGAACCCCTCCAGTTTCATTGAGTAGGATAAATAATAGCTCATCTGAAAGCAGTTGCATTGTGAAGTGCTGGCTTTTTCTGAAAGCAGAGGATAAGGCACAGCTAACACTAAAACTAAAAAATATATTTATTGTATAAAGAATAACATTTTAAATTGTAGAATGAATTACGTGCATTTCATATGGTGTAATTTAGTAACAAAAACGATATCATAAAAATGATGGCGCAATAACATTCCTGACAATTCTGCACTTTGTGGAACAGTTTGGAGAATGTTCTTTTCTGTATCGGCACAATAATGGCTCAATTGTATATCTACAATAAATATTGTGATGTTTTCTCCTGTGTTTATGGAGGAAATGTGATGTATTTCTGCTTATGTAAATATATATATAGGTTATCTAGGTCCTTCTTCTCTGTGTCCTCAGTAGGAACCAGTGTAACTACAGTGTGCTGAGCCCCCCTGCAGAAAAATCTTTGGAGGGCCGGCGCACTGCACTTCCCAACCTGCCCGCCTATCTACATTGCCAGCCCACTCCCGCCTCCTGCCCGCCCACTCCCCGCCCCTCTTGCCAAAGGTAAGATAGCGGTTGGGGACTCCACGTAACTATAGAGGAAGCAGACCCCGTGGTGTATATTACAATGAGTAATTTGCCTTGAAATTTAATCAGATTCCATTTGCAGGTCAAGCGGGACACTGACCAAATCCCTGAAACGCCAGAAACAAACGGAGGTGTTCATTCAGGTAACAAGTATTGTATTATTGTTATTATTGTACCCATTATTATTATCAGTATCATTACTAGTATTAATAATGAATAAGAAATATTAATATAACCAGGGCAGGAATAGCAAACAATATATTTATTATTACACTAACTGGCATTTTTATTGGTACTATCCCAATTAATGATGAATATTCCAATTATTGTAATTATATATTTAAATCACAAATAAACCCAGCAGCAAGCCAACAGTTTGGAAGTCCAAATGTATAGGAAAGGGTCTGTACAGATATATTAATGATTTAAAAAAAAACAAGAAAATTAATAAAAGTGAAACCTTGTGGTCAATGTTTTTTGGTTACCAGGGTCAGTGACCCCCAGCAACTAGAGAGCATTTTCAGATGAAGCCTGGAAAGAAGCAGAATAGGGAAAAGTAATCATTTGAAAAACCATAGAAAATGTAATAGGCCGTTCCCCAGGTGTTGCCCTTTGTGGTGGGATTTGCTGATAGGGTAAAATGTTATTTGTTGGTTCCTATAAACATGATCATCTTATCAGGCTGTAGGTGAAAATGTAAAATATTGCATCGGTAGCAGAATTCGTGCTCTGGATCTGATTTCAGCCCCATCTCTGGCCATCTGGGGGACACCTGATACTCACACCGGCTACGGAGATGTAATATGAAATCTGGGCATTCCTCCAGTCGAGAATAACTGCTCCAATAACCCGCGCTCCTTCTAGTGCCAGTGATATAATTAGTGTCAGTTATATTTATCAAATCTTGTTTTCCATAGTAACATAGCAGTTATGGATAAAAACCTTTTTAAAACCTGCCCAGGGCCGGATTTACCTTCTTTTTCCCTACTATCAATATATTTACTTTGTACTTTATATATTATACTTTGTATTCTGTAATTAAGTCAACCTATGTATTGTTTTGGCCTTGGGGGTGTGTCCATTGAACCTTAGGATTTGAATGGCACATCAGGTAGCACCGCCTACTTGTTTCCCATTGGCTATTTTTCTTTTAAATATCCTGTATGTATTGTTCAATGTTCAGCCTATGACTAAGTGTCCTTGGTAGACATGAAACGCGTCAGGCCTTGGTTCTTAATTATGGAAAATAAAACGTAAGCCTTTTTAATCCTTTTACAATCTGACTCCGGCTTTACTACTTCAGGGGTCCAGGCTTGTGCCAGCCTCTTTTGAAGTTTTCTGGATTTACATAGCGGGTGCCCCTAGGTCCACTGCCGTTTATCACCCCCGTCTCCAACCCTTTATTTGGGCAAATTTTTGTCATCGGGACCAGAGCAATGGAGATTGGTGCACGGGAAATTTCAAAAATGATTGTATCTCCTGAGCATCCCCAGTGTTTCTGAACTAATGTGAGTGTGGTTGGACAACGTGCCGTCCCCTAAAACCCATTTTATTCCTTGGCCCAAAAGCATTGGAGTCTGACCCAAATTCACTTGACCAAGTTGAGAACTCAGGAAAAGCTCAATGGCAAAGTCCTCATTTTTTTAAAAAAAATATCCTTCCTTATATCCATTCAGCACACGTTTCCATTGGTAATTCAGCTATCTGTAAATAGATTTGATATTAAAAGCAAAGCTGAGAGTGAGTGAAATCCGGGCCAGAACTAGAGGCAGACAGAAGAGGCACCTGCCTGGAGTGCAATTATAGGGGGGCTCAGTGTTGGACTGGCCCACCAGGATACCTGGAAAACTCCCGGGTGGCCAAGGTGTCAGTGGCCCCTCCTGCTGATAAACATTTGGCCTATTTCATGGCCATTCCCTATTTCTATGAGAACAAAGAGGCTAAATAGATGGAATAATAGATTACAGTATGTAAAGAAAAGAGACTAGGAGAATAGAGGTTGAGTGAGGAGAGAAAGAATAATAGTACTGAGAGTGGGCCCCTGGTCTAAGATTAATTGGTGGGCCCCTAGTCAAAGGTTTTTGGGTGGGCCCCTGGTGTCCCAGTCTGACACTGGGCAGTTACCTTTTAAAGGGTCTTCTACCCCTAGTCCGTTTTTTATCCCCTCTGTCGCTCTTGTTGCAGATATTCTGAGCACAGGTACCTGCAACGAGTACCTTGAATAGAGCACCGTTTGAGTTCATCAACACTCTTTTCAACACATAGGTGTCCCCTCTCCCACCCCCTACCTCTCCCCGCAAAGGGTGCAGGGCCAGAAGGTCTCTGTTCTTACCACCGGTCCTCCTGCCGACATGGGATCCTGCGCAAGTTGCAGCCATTTCCCCGGATATAAATGGTGCCCGAATCATGAGAACTAAGTGGTACAGTCTTGCACTTCTGCCCAGGGGAATTGTAAATGACCCCTATCATTTTATAACCACTAACAATGTGCAATGTATATGTAGCGCTATAGTAAACTGACTTTACTGTGGTCAATTTAAGCTACTATCAGTGGGTGGTTATACCACATATGAGGCCCTCTCTCTCAGGGGTAAGCCCTCGCAGCAGGTGGAGGCAGGGTGTAGTGAAACTGTAACCAGGTGCAATAGCACAATGATGGGCGCCAGTACTTCTTTAACGCTTAAACAATGAACTGTCTTTATTTAACTTAGCACATAGCACATATCCACAATGGAGTATAGAACAATCAGACAGCATAAAGGTAGCATATACTCACAGTACCAGTATAGGCTGAATCCCTGCAGGCCAGGGAATATACAGCAGAGAGAGTTGCAGCTTGTGAGTGGTATTGCCCAGTTTTCTGGATCTCTGTCAGTGGCAGTTTAGGGGAATTCCTATCACCCCGAGTCTCAACACTTTAGTCCCTACTGTGGGTCAGTAATACCCTGGGATCTTAATCCCTCTAATATCCTCAGCGGAGCCCTGAGCTGCTCAACTATATAACCTCTCTATCACTCCTAGAGTGATCTATAAAAGAGTATGCTATCGAATTACTAGGGCCAATGCGCCTAGGGTCAATGTATCCATTCCCTTCCAGCCTGCTTGGTTGGGCTAAAGCAATGGACCCAGAGCTCATGGTTTCCAAGACCTTTATACTACTGCACAGTGCCATCTAGTGTACACTGTGAGAACTACAGGGGTTACATAAGCATAAGGTCCCCATCAGGACCCACTTAGATGTGCCTGTCAGTAATGTGTAAGTGTGTCTAAATTTTCACATCCCTACATATGTATACTGGAAAATTGTTTCGAGTTATATTTTCCTTCAATGGGGAATAAAAGTGGTTTTGGATGGAGTTCCCCTTTAAGCAGCTCTGGTTTAAACATTCAGCAAATTCAGTGTCCTCGGGTCACTTGCGTGAAAGTCAAAGGTTAATGGACCCTAAAAGAATAGCTATTATGTGCAGTTTTTTATTTATCAATGGGTTCTGTATTCTGTACACTGAAGCTGAATAGATTTCTTGGCTGAAAATTGTATGTTTCAACCCTAATTTCACTGTATCATCATTTCAACTCCCCCTTTATGCTCTGACTGCTGGCAACATTCACATGGAGACCGTTCCAGAGTAGAAAAGATAAAAGTAATGCAAAGAGCTGCTGTGTGATACTGGAGGTGCAGGAACGCTCCACACCCTCTTGTGCATGAAATGATCCATAACTTACTTTTAGTTCAGGGTGCAGGACAAGCCTTCTATTAGTTATTCTGATATCAGGAGATATTGGCATGCTCTGGCTTGTCGAGAAAGATCCACAACTTTGGGAAAAAACTGGTTTTTGGCACTGGAGCAAATACTTTGATGTAGGAAAATGGAAACCACAACGACAGTCAATAAGTGGCTTTCCCATCGATGCCAAGAATGCGTCGGGCAGCCTGCCTTCCCAGATCCTTTCATTTAAAACATTAGGCTGATTAATGGCTCGGGGTTTATGGTGCTCACTGTATAAATAAGGGGGTGCACTGGAGCTGGAGGGAGGTGCCGCTAGGATGTGCTGGAAGTAAGTAAATGCCCGGGGTTATGGTGCTGAAAGGTTTAGTGGCAGTTGTGTTAAAGTGCTTATTGTCATTATCTGCCTGGAGGAAAGAGAGAACCTAAATAACTACTTCAGCCCCAATATGCCATTTCCACCACAACGGGTGCCTTGTTAAAGGGGCAGTATTCCTTCTTATTCAGCAGAAGTGCAATAAATAGGCCTTGCGCTGCACAATAATATAAATCTATGTTTTTTTGCAAGTACTTTTTTTTTTTTTACAGTGAAATTGAAACTAGTCCATTTTTAACAACTTCCTGGATAATGAGATTTCTAGTACAAATATAATCCCTACCTCCCAACATTTTAGAAATTTTTAGATTTTAGACAACATTTATTTGACCCTGCCCCACCCCTAATTACCATGTTCATTTTACAAAATCTATTAAAGGGGTGATTCACCTAAAAATTAACTTGTATGATGAATTATATTCTGATACAATTTGTAATTGGTTTTCATTTTTTATTATTTGTGGTTTTTGAGTTATTTCGTTTTTTATTCAGCAGCTCTTCAGTTTGCAATTTCAGCCATCTGGTTGCTAGAGTCCAAATTCCCCTAGCAACCATGCATTGATCTGAATAAGAGACTGGAATATGAATAGGAGAGGCCTGAATAGAAAGATAAGTAATACAGACTGGTAATAACAATACATTTGTAGCCTTACAGAGCATTTGTTTTTTTTATGGGGTCAGTGACCCCCACATTTGAATGATAGAAAAATTCAGGCCTTGTTTCGCCGCGGAATTGACGCCCATAGACTTGTATGGCGCTGCGCATAAAAAAAACATTTGATGCCCATAGACTTTAATGGGCGTCGGCGACATTTCGCCGGCGGTGAATTTTTGGCAAAGCAAAACTGGTCAAATTCGCCCATCCCTATTCGCCTGTGTCAAAATTTATGCCGGCGTCAAAATTGTTAGTGCAATCGGAACTGTAACCGGCGTCAAAATGGACGCAGGCGAATTTCCGAGGCAAATTCATGAATTTATTCACCAGTGGTGAAACTCGCAAATTCGCCGTGAATTCACGCTGGGGAATAAATTCACCCCTTAACTATTAAACTGCTAGAATCCCCCTAGCTGAATTTAGAACTTGTGAAAATAAACCGTAATGAGCAAAAGCATTGTTTCAACCCAAAAATGATCATACTGAATAAAATACATAAATATATTGCCTGGGAACAACCCGGAAGGCATTTTTCCAGCCTATTTACCAGCGCAAATGAAGCAAAGAAATAAGCTTTGAGCTTTGAGCTCGGGTACGTGTATTTCCGCATGTAAGAGCAGCCGACTGCCTTGGATCTTGGCCAAATAGCTACAGACACAATGTAAACAATTACATAAAAGTTGCATTTTATTGCCTTATACTGTCAAGGTAAAAAAAGAATTGCAGATTAAATGAGAAAAGATTTATTAGTCACGTGTTACATATCTGTGCGTTTGTATGTTGCCAAAAATGTAGTCGGCTCTTTACATTGCAGACAGTAGATGAGGGGGAGCAGCCAGACGAGGGGTTGGAAGGGAAACTGCAGCCCTAAATGGCATCATACGGCCCTCTTTAATATTAACAGCACATGTATTCCTTAATATCCTGCAATTAAAAAAAAAATAATGAATGTAGATTGCAAAAGTTCTTAGAATAGCCCCCTCATCAATTGTACATTCACTTATTTTTAAGGTTTACTTTTCCTTTAAAGGTGAACCACCCATTTAAAGGAGAATTCAACCCTAACGTTAAAATACCCCTACCCTACGTACACCCCATCCCTCCTCCCCCCAGCCTGTGTTACCCCGGGCAAATGCCCCTAACGTTTTACTTACCCCTCGGTGCAGATTCAAGCATTCACGGGCGCCATCTTTAGCCGCTTCGTTAATCTTCGGAATGAGACTGGCACTTCTACAATTTTCGTGAATTCCAGAGCATGCACAGTTGTTGTGAAGCAGAAAATTGCCCCAACTGCGCATGCGGTGCCATGCCGGTCTCATTCCGAAGATTTCCGAAGAGAACAAGATGGCGCCCATGAACTCCATGAATTTCGATCTTAGGAATGAGAACAACTGTGCATGCGCTGAAACTCATTAAGATTTCCGAAGCGTCGGCCTCATTCCCAAGATTACTGAAGCGGCTGAAGATGGTGGCCATAAACTCCGGTGCCTGAATCTGCACTGAGGGGTAAGTAAAGAGTTAGCGGCATTTGCCCGGGGTAACACTTAGGCTGGGGGAGGAGGGAGGGGGTCTGTGTAGGGTAAGGGGTTTTTTAACCCAGGGTGCCGACCGCTGGCAATGTAGCGCTAGCATTACTGCGGCAAGCGACTCGAAGTTGTGTCAGCGTTGGCTAATTTGCATACGGCAGGAAGTTAAAGTTGAATGGACGTATATGTTGCAGCAAATACATTATATAACACAAGCCCGGGAAACCTTAATAAAATAAAATAGAGTTTTTATATTGCCCTACACATGAGCCCAGTGTATAGTTTATGTGCCGTATGTTAGGAAATGTAGGGGGGGAAGCTGAGTACCCCAGAAAAAATTTATGAACTTTTTCACCCTGAAACATAAAAAGTCGCCAGCGTTTTTTGGGACTTAGAAAAAATTTCAACTATTTTTTGAGGAACTCCTATCTACTCTATTGCACTTCGCCTGGTCTGAGGTGGCGAAGGCAAGTCTGGCGCAAGAGGTAACGTTCAGTAAAATCCGTATCTTAATGAATTTGCGTAGTTACATCCATTTTCCAGAGCGCAACTTCGCCAGGGGTAAGGAAGCGAATTACCACTAGAGTCTATCTCCTTCACTAGCGAAGTTAAGCCTGCGCCCGTTAGTAAATCGTCGAAATAACGAAATAACGTCATGCTGGCAAATTTTCGCTAACGTCAGTCACTTCACCCTTTAGTAAATCTGCCCCTTAGTCATGGACTGAGGAACTTCAAGTAACAATTAGCAGAACTATCAGTGATCAACAATCAATAAATCCCTGTGACCCCCTAACTCAGTGCTCCCCAACCAGTGGCTCATGAGTAACATGTTGCTCCCCAACCCCTTGGATGTTTCTCCCAGTGGCCTCAAAGCAGGAGATTATTTTTAAAATCTAGTTGTACTGCCAAACAGAGTCTCCTGTAGTCTGCCAGTCCACATAGGGGCTACCAAATGGCAATCACAGCCCTTCTTTGGCACCTTCAGGAACTTTTTCATGTTTGTGTTGCTCCCCAACTCTTTTTACATTTGAATGTGGCTCAAGGGGAAAAAAAGTTTGGCGACCCCCCCCCCCCAACTTTTCTGGATGTGACAAGTTCTCTTGAATTCTAGTATGGCTTTATTCTACTGGAACCTATGGAAACCCACCAGCCCATCTAGATCTGTACAAGTAGGACCTAGAATATATGTAGGAATTCAAATATATCTCCAGTTTTTAAGACAGAGGCTTAATCTGAGTCTGTTAATAGTTTGAAGCAGGAAAAAGTTGTGGATTTTCTCCAAAAGTAAAGACCAAAATTATGATTAAAAATTCAAATAATTTATTAGGACATACAAATGACTGCCTAACGCATTTCATGCCTACTGGGGCACTTACTCTCATAGGCTCTGTAAGTAAGTGCCCCAGTAGGCACGAAATGCGTTAGATGGTCAACTGTATGTCCTAATAAATAATTTGAATTTTGAATTATAATTTTGGTCTTTACTTTTGGAGAAATCAACTTGTTGCTGCTTCAGATTTTTGCGCCCATGAACTGGGGGTGAACTGTGAGTATTTTTCTCCCTTCATTAATTGTTTTGGATACCTTCTTTTTGAATAATAATGGTACAATTATTGGCACTGTGCACCAATTTCTTCAAGATGTTTCTATTAATATTTTCCCATGTTTGGAAAGGCTTCCTACAGCACCAGGAAAGATATATACCCCTTCCCGTGCCCCCCTGTGAAAATGACATTCAGTTGACTGTCGTTTTTATTATTTCATTTGACTTGTTGACTTGCTGTTGTTGAGGAGTCACAAGCAGTGGATTTCTGGTGAGTTTTTATTGGTTAAGCTTCAATGCATATTGAATATGCAATTCCTACATAATGAAATTTGCTGCAAAGTTAATGGGAGGGGGTTGGAACGAGTATTAAAATCTACCAGATAAACAAATGGTGATGCTGATGTTAAGCAGAAAAGATCACGGTGGTTTTAATGCAGCCCAACGAGGCTAATTGTGGCCCAGGCCCCCTGGCTTTATCATAAGAACTGAGCTTTAATGTCGTTTATTGGAAAATAGTCAATAATCTGTTTAGTGAGAAGTTTTTCTGCCATGTGGCTGCTGGTAATTAAATGAAACCTTCATAACCATTTCCTACAGTGGGAACTGCCAATAGACTTAATGGGAGGCCATCAGAAGGCTGAACACATTGAAGTCATAAATCAGAATCACTGCAATGTCATTAGAAACCACATTGTAATATTTGCTCATTTGGTCTATTTCACTAGGTCTGTTACAATAATGATCATTTTGTCCTGTGAATCCAGGAATATACTGATCTGAAATATTTCAGAGAACATTCATAGGGACTTGTAGCCAATCCCAGCAATTTGGATGTCAATTTGTATTCATATAGTCCTAGTTATGTATGTGATGTATGGTAGAACAGTAAATTAATGGAAACTGCAGCAAAAAAATCCACTGGGAAAAAGAAAATGCCCTTTGAGTTTAATGCAATTCGAGTAAGAAAAAAAATTGTTGCATGCGTAAAAAAAACGTTACAATTTTTTCGTACTTTCACAAATTTTTTGGTGAAACGAAACAGGACAGATTCTAAACATTTACAAAGCTAGAGCAACCCCTTGACAATCCCATTACTAGAACATTCATAAAGCTAGAACCTGTAACCAGTACAGTAATAGAACATATATATAGTTAGAACCTGTTACCAGTCCAGTACTAGAACATATATATAGTTAGAACCTATAACCAGTCCAGTACTAGAACATATAGACAATTTCTGGTAAATAAGAAGCAGCACTCAGGTTTTTCTTTGCAAAAAGATAGATTCTCTCACATCACAGATGCGACGTTTCGGACAATATGCAGGTCCTTTCTCAAGCTTTACAACACAACTTCCACCACCTGATGTATTTTTATGGGGGAGTATAGGAAAAATGCTTTCCTTTTGCTGACATATGGACATTGATTACAACCCAAGCATGGGTACAGACCTGTCAATTTATTGCCCAAAAAGGTAGATATTGTGGGCTTTTTAGTTTGTAAATGTGAAGACGTTACTGTGTTACCTATAGTTCTACCCCTGCGATAGGAGATAAGTGGAGTGGCCTTAAAATCTTGTATATTTGGGTAAGCATTACTCAAGATATGCCAATGTTTACGTAATATCTTACCTCACTATATGGTGTAAATTGGGTAACAAACAGTACACGTCTGTTTTGTGTCCTTTTATCACGTGGATAATTTAACCTCTGTTGGGCTTTATGGATAACCTTTTCTGGATATCCTCTCTCTCTGAATTTCTGACACATCTTATATTCCTGTGCTTCTCTGTCCTCTATATCACTGACTAGTCTCTTAACTCTAGATAGTTGACTTACTGGTATAGAGTTATGAGTGGGATGTACACTCCTATAATGTAAAATCTGATTTCGGTCAGTGGGTTTAGAATATAGTGAAGTGCCCAATTGTCCATCAACATCAAGAAAATGTATGCTTTGAGTATCATATGTAAGTGAAAAAGAAATGGAAGGATGTAGCTCATCTTCAAGCTTTGCCATGAAGGTATTAGCATATGATGGGGCGACGTTTGATCCCATCACGGTTTCGCGCAGCTGGAGGAAATAGCGTTCCTGAAAAGTGAAATAGTTACAATTCAAAATGATCTCAAGCATTTGTAGAAGGAAGGACATTTGTAATTCAGAGTAATTTGCTCTTTCTTTCAAAATCCATGCACATGCCTGTATACTAGTGGTGGGCGAATTTGCGCTGTTTCGCCCATCTTTTCGCCGCAAATTTGCGCCTGGTGAATAAATTCGCCCATCACTACTGTATACCATCATCATGGGTATCGAGGTATTTAGACTGGCAACATCTAGTGTTGCCAGTACTATATCCTCCCCATGTAAGTCTACAGAGTGCAAGCGCTGTAGAAAGTGACCTGTATCTTTGATGTATGAAGGTACTTTCAGAATTATTGGGCCCAGTGATCTGTCCAAAAAAGTAGCCATCCGGCAGAAAACCGAGCCCATTCCAGACACAATAGGTCTGTCCGGGTCCTTATGAACCTTGGGCAAAATGTACAGTGTGGGTGGGATTTTTGACAATTAAATATGTACGTAAACGTTCAGTAATCACCCCACCATCATACATTCTACATCATACATCCTATCTAGGAGATTTTTGATCTTTTATATGATGCCCAGAATCGGATCACCATCTAAGGATTTGTATACCGCCCTGTCAGCTAATTGTTGTTCAATCTCAGCAATATAATAGGCAGTGTCCATAATTACAATCGAGTCCCCCTTATCAGATAGTGATATCAGTTCTTTGAGAGAGATTTTTTATAGCTTCTCTTTGTTCCAAGGTCAGAGTCTCTGTAGAAAAAAAGTCTCCACTGCACAAAACTTGAATATCCGATTGTACATTAGCCACGTGCGTCTCCACCGCTGCATATGATGTTGGTGGCACAAAAGAACTTTTATTACACAAACCAAAGTCCATAACTTTATCTAAGGAATCATTTTCAATTTGAACAATGTTGTCAGTCGGGTGTTGACTGAAATGTGCTTTTAATCTCGAGCAAATCGATATAAATCTATATCCAGTTGTAGAGGATCAGATGGTTAATCCGGACAAAAATTCAAACCCAATGACAATACAGTGTTCTCAATTTCAGATAGTTCCTTAGAAGAGATATTATGTATTACTTGCTTATTATCTTTTTGTTGCATCCCCTCTGTGGTCATTTTGAGGTGCCTCCTGACTCTGGAACCTCCTCCTCGTCTTGGTTTACTCCTTCTTTGTTGGGTTGTTTGTGTAAAAAATCGGATGCCTGAGTCTGGATTCAATCAACTCCACCAGCCTCTCTCCTTCGTCTATATATATAACCTTTCTTATAGTCAGCGGCATCTCTTTCAAATTTCACCCGCTTTTGTCGCTCACCTTCCTTTATGGCCACTCCACTTATCTCCTATTGCAGGGGTAGAACTATATGTAACACAGTAACTTCTTCACATCTACAAACTAAAAAGCCCACAATATCTACCTTTTTTGGCAATAAATCGACAGGCCTGTACCCATGCTTGGGTTGTAATCAATGTCCATATGTCAGCAAAGGGAAAGAATTTGTTAACCCCCAAAATGAAAGAGAGTTAAATTATGGGGTTACTACACTTGTTACACTAAATTTGTGATTTACGTGCTGACCTGTCCGTGTGGTCTCATCTATATAGGGGAGAGCACACAGATGGTGAAGTCACGTATTTCACTACATAGATCTTCTATCAATTTAGGGAATATGACTCTACCTGTATCAAAGCACTTTTTGGAAAAAGGCCATACTTCAGACCAATTGAAATTGATGGTGTTGGAAAACATACCACCATTAATGAGAGGTGGTGATAGAGAGCTTAAACTCAAACAGAGAGAGGGATGGTGGATACAAAAATTGGGATCATTTCATCCATTTGGTCTTAACAGAGATTATGATCTGTATTTATATTTGTAATGTATCGCTTATTTAACAATTTATCTAGCAGAAAATGTTTGAATATTGTGTACTTGTATTGAATGGTTGCTGTGACAACCGAACACTGAAACTACGATGTCACTTCTAGGGATGGGCGAATTTTTTCGCCTTGTTTCACCATAGAAATGACGCCCATAGACTTGGTGGTATGCTTCAAAAAAAAAAAGCTGTGCATCAAAAAAATTTCGCTGCGCGCCAAAAATTTTTTGACGCCAATTGACTTTAATGGGAGTCATTTTTGGCGAAACGAAACATGTTAAATTCACCCATCCTAGGATATTATAAGTTACCGAGGAGTTTCATGACCATATAAAAGTACGAGGCCAAAGGCCTAGTGTTATTATACAGGTCATGGAACTCCGAGGTAACTTCTAATATCCTCATATTTTACAACTGGGGGTACTTTATTTATTATAATACACAAATTTCAGTGAGTCATGTGACAGAAATGACATCAGAACTCACTGTTTATAACTGATGACATCAGAACTCACCGTTTATAAGGATATAATTTACAGGAAATGCATGGTTTTTTGGGTAATATATATATATATATATAGGGTATGAACAGGCCACAAATCTGAAAGATAAATGAGTTAATTTTGACTTTACTAGCTTTGGTAGATCAAATGTTGCATATAATCCGGTCCGACCTTGGACACATACATGTCTTCATAAAGCTGCCTTAAAGATTTGCTCATCTAGTGAAGTCAAACATAAATCTTTGAACAGATATCAGTAGGCCACTCTGTCCCAACAATCTCTTACATGGCCCAATAAGCCGCCAACTCGGTCTGGACAGACCAGCTTTAGAGGATCTGAAATCTGAATGAGACTGTGTGCCGTATCTTCATTTTTAATTCATGTTTCCTCTGCCTCTACAGACCCAGAATCATCCCATCAGAATAATCCTCAAAATAAACAAAAGAGCAACAATGGGGCATCTGTCAAAATCCTGGAAAATATACTAAACCAGAATTCTAAAATAGAAGAAAAGCCCCCGACTCTGAAAGAACGAAATCTCCCATCAATACCCCGGGACAGTGTAATTACAGAGAGTGAACTGGAGAATCCAAAAAGTCATGAACCCCTCTATGATACTGTGAATAAAAATGAGCCTCCAGCTTGTATCATTAATGGTAACAGCCAGTCAAATGGAAGTGTGAATAATGAAGAGGCCGCAGGGAAAACGTCTGTCCCTCTTTACTCCAACGTGCCTAGCAAGGACTCCCGCAAAAAGCATCAAAAACAAGAAAATGTATATGAAGAATTGAAACCTGAGGCGGAGCCCAGTCCTAGTAAGTCCAACTTGATCCCAAACCTCACATTACAAGTGCCTAATACATGCTCTTAAATGGAATATTTGATGAACTAACTAGGGAGCTGGTTTAGGGCAGAAACACACGGGAAGATTCGGGGAGATTTAGTTAATTGCTTCTTCTTCAGGTGACTAATCTCCCCGGAAAAACCTTACCACGACTAGAGTCTAAATCGCCAGCGGGATGGCACTCAGAGCACTTCGTTTTACGAAGTCGCCCGTAGTTTCATGATTTGCCAATTACATCTATAAATAAAGTCCAGTGCATTAAAAATCGGAAGAGAAAAACAGGTTCCACTACTTGCTACTCGTACGCTCTATATCAACAAGCCCCAATTCATTGAACCAATGTTGGACTAGTATAGTTTTTTTTTAATGATTTTCTTTATTGTGTTTTTCAATCAAAATAAAGACAGACGCAAGAAAGGGAGTGAAGAGAGAGAATAGAGTGCTTCAGGAGAGACCTGAAGGGAGAGATAGAGAGAAGGGATGAGCCCCTTTGAATGTCACCAGGAGAAGCCTGGAGTGACTTAATCAGGGTGTACAGTCATTAGTGAGATTAGGGATGTGGTGTGTTCTCTATCATTAGGGCAGCAATACCCAGAGTGAAGAGGAGAGTGAAGGATGTCTAAGTGTCCTGGGCTCCCCCCAACCAACTACTCCATATTTTCCTAATTTTTTCAGGGCAGCCTCTCGCATCTAGCTTTTGACTGGGGAGAACATCATCATTAATCTTTTTCCAGAAGCTTAGAGTCAGGAGTGCTGTTGCATTCCAAGTCATCAGGAAGGCTTTTTTGGCAAAATGTTTCAGAAGGCATAACTGTTCCTAGGAGTTCAGAGATTCAGTCCTTCAGTGGAAGTAAACAGATGTTGAGGAGCCCCAGGGCATTCCCAAAATATGTGCATGTAATTGCCTTGGACTAGGTTACATTTGGGGCATACATTCAGACAACCAGGGCCAGTCTGTGAGGACAAGTATAGAAGTAAGTTAGAAGAAAGGAGACTTAAATTTTCACTAAGGAGTTTTTGTGCCTTCTTTATACCTGCCCTATGTCTTATTGAGTTCAAAGCTATGAACATGAAATAAATGTAGTGAGAGGGAGGGAAATTATATATTGGTTTGTTAGACTCTACATGCCTTGTCAAAAAATCTGTCTCTTCTCCCTCTGTAGACCCAGCACATGTGCACAAAGGACCAAGTCCTGTCTCCCAAAAGAGTAACTCCCCACAGGACAATGAAACATCGTTCCAAAGCCAGGAAAATACACAAAGTGCAGACCAGATTCCAAATTTAAAAGACCGACATCTCCCTTTAATACCACAAGATGATGCAACTATACAATGTGGACTTGAAAAGACAACAAATGCTGACCCGCTTTACGATACTGCCGATGAAATTCAAGATGGAGCTACCGTTGCGGAATCAAGAATTGAACCACCAATGTCAAAGTTACCATTGCCCATTTTGAATATTGAAATAGAACCAGCTAGTATTATTCCTGGGCCTAATGGTGATAACAAATCAGATGGAAGCTTGAATAACGGAGAGGCCAAAGAACCAAAGAAAATAGGGATCGACCCCCTTTACTCTATTGTTCGTAAGAACAAGTCATCTCAAAAGAAACCACCACACCAAGAAAGTTTCGATGATGAAATGAAGCAGGAGCCTGATACAGAGACAAATATTTCTGCTAGTTTTCCTGACCTGAACAGTTCACAAACCTCCCTAGATATGGTGTCAATGGCATATCAGCGTGCCAAGAAGAGGGGAAGGGATGATACATCGATAAACTCTGAACGTGAGGAGCCTCCACCTCTTCCAGAAAAACTATTCACTGCAGAAGATGAAAATCAATAGAAGGTAACAGAGGTACAGTCGATTTTTTAACATTATCTCATACAAAGGGGCGATGTAATGTCAACTATCATAGACCCATCAGCTTGTTTTGCCCAAAGATCAAGCCTCCTTATAAACTGTCTATAATGCAGGGGAGCACCATAACTCCAGACAACCTTTTGAAGATGTCTGTTGGGTATTTAATAGAAACCACATCAAATCATTAGTTTTTATACATTTATTCCATGTGCTCTTGGGTCTTGGTGCTGACTAGTAGGGTTCCATCTGTTCTCCTGTGATTCCCCAATGTACAGCAGTTTAAGGATCATAATCCATTCTGCATCACAACTCCAGGCAACTTCTTTCCTTAAATTACAGTTCTCTTTCTTAATTATATCTGGTAGAACTCATTAATATGCATCAGCAGTAGCTCAGGCAGAGGAAAATAACTCAAGAGGTTTCCAGGTACAGATTTTTTTTTTTTAAAACTTCAGTTTTATTTGCAATAATTGAAAGAGAGAAATGGTCATGCAATGATAGATACAACAATACAGTATTATAGTTTCTCTTTTAGATCATTCACCAGAAATCTAAGTAAACATTTGCAGATAAAACCAACATTAAACTAGTAAACATGTCAGCTATCGGTAGTAATAAAAAAAAAAGGGAAGAAGCACAATATGTTAGTGTAATCTCAATAGTCTATTAAGGTTGGGTATATGCTTCCATAAAGGTGTACCATTCACCCCAAATTTCCTGGTGCAGTTCTAGTTTGTTATCTCTCTCCGCTGCCCCTTATTTCATGCTACCTCTAACTTTTATTTGGGCTATGCATTCTTGCAAAGTAGGTGTTGTAGCAGATTTCCAGTACTATGAGAGTAGTAGCAGAATTAAATATATGAAATAGTAGTTTCTTGGTGCTTTTGGCTAGTCGTATCGGATAGATTTGTAGGAGAGCTACCTCCGGTTCTTTAAGGAGATGTTGTTTGAGTAGCTGAGTTAGCATCTGAAAAATATGTTGCCAAAAAGGTAAAATTGTATGACAGTCCCACCACATATGTAGTAGCGTGCCGTGTTGTCCGCATCCCCTCCAGCAGTTCTTTGGGTAAGTCGGTGTAATTTTTGCCAGCTTATCCGGGGTTAGATGCCACCTATAAATCAACTTGATGTGGGCTTCTCTATGATTGGTGCATTTGGTTGCTCCATGTGGGGCAGTCAGTACCTTCTGCCATTGCTGTATAGTTAAACTTTTTTGGAGATCTTTCTCCCATTTGATCATATATGGTAATTTATCATCTAGATCTTGTGCTAACACTTGCTTATAACACTCTGAGATAAGGCGTCTCACATTCCACGCTTTTTTGCATAGGTATTCCATATTGGTTTTGTGCCGACTCTTTTTATAGTCCTTATTTTGTGAATGGAGCCAATGAGTTATTTGTAGGTAAGTAAAGTTGTCCTGTAGTCTTACGGAATGTTATTCTGAAATGTTTCGAGTATTTGCAAAGTACAAGTCCTGGAGCTGTTTGATCCCTGCTTCAGTCCAAGAAGAAATCCAAATTTGTGGAATAACTTTGGGCAAAGATGAAATCGGAAACAGCGGGGAGGGGAATGAGCCAAAATTAAGTTTGCTAGCCATTTTGTGCCATGTCTGCAGGGTGTACCTGGTAGTGGGTAAGAGCAAGTTAATGGAGGGTCTCGATTGATTGTTCAGCCAAAAATATTGTGTAAACTGTTGATTATCTGCATATCCTGCCTCTCTAGGTCAATCCATTTTCTCTGCCCTGTTGGGGCATGCATTAGAATGGCCAATTCCAGTATTGTAGCCGTGTGGTAAGCCTTAATGTTTGGTATACCTAGACCACCTAATGCTAAAATGGTGTAGTGTCTCACTCATATATAGCCAGTGTCCAAGTACAGATTTTAACGATGAATAGATATGTTCTTAGAGGGAAAAATTACATTTGAGTGCAGATAAAAATCTTAAAATACCATCCAGATCAATACCAGGAATTCATTGGGGAAGAGTCAAGACAATGGGTAATCCATAGCCTCAGAGGAGATGTCACCTTCACCGTGAGTAAGGGGCAACTGTGCATCAATGGTACAATTAGGATATTGGGACGTTTTTATTGACTCGTACGTTACATTCCTAAGGAATCCATGTTTATAACAATAAGTGATCAACCTGAGCAAATGTTCTTGTTATCTCAGGGTTATGGCACCCATGGTGCTTCTCAGATCAGCACATTTCAGCTCAAAAACATTTCCAGGTGGAAAGTGCATGTGCCAAGAATTTCCCTGAACTTTCTCCCCTGCCTTTAGGGTTGCCACCTTTTTAAAAAAATGTACCGGCCATTGGTGGGTGCAGTAACTAAATGGGCGGGCCGTGGCGTAAAAAGGGGCAGAGCCGCAGGGGTCGTGACACAAAAGGGGGCTGGGCCGCGTTGGCGTGACTCAAAAGGGGGCAGGGCCACATCGCGAGAGGGGCAGAAGACGAAGAAAAGGTAAGCTTCCACCGGAGGGCTAAGGGCTTTTGTTAAGGGTATTACAAGTTACAGGCAGCCACATTGCCGGTAAATTTGTAATACCGGCCCCAGCCCTTGCAGGTCGGTAAAATACTGGCCGGGTGGCAACCCTACATGCCTTCCAGCCGGCTAGAGTCTCCCAAAGTTGCCTCACGTGGAAACTTCGGCCGACTTCGGAAAACATAGCGATCCAAGTGCCATCTCGCTGGCGATTTACATTGTAGCCAGTGGGAAGGCAGTTTGGGGAGATTAGTCACCTGAAGAAGAGGAGATTTGTCACCTGGCAACTAATCTCTCTGCCCTTAAGGTTTCAACATGATGGATACAGTAGATCAGGGGCGCTCCACCAATGAGTCGAGTTGAGCCACTCACCCCAGGCGGCAGCGCCCCCCTGGTTGCCAGGGGTGGCAAAAATGCCGCTCCTGGTAACTAAGAGACGAATTTCCAGTTTTCAATGTGCAACGCCCCAACCCCCTCCAGCGCTGAAAAGGTGAGCGCCGTGAGGAGGGGTGGGGACGGCAAAGGAAGGCCACCTCAGGTGGCGAAGAGGCAAGGATCGCCGCTGCAATAGATATACTGTATGTCATACATATTAATGAGATCTAGTTTAATACCAGATGATGAGTAACACAACAAAGTAAGTGCAGAAGCATGGGTGAAATCTGTCTTAATACGAAGAAAAATGGGACCTCCGGGCAGTCTAGGAAATCCACAGGGCCACAAATATGGAGTAAAAACTGATTATTGAGATTAAATTTCAAAAATGAAGATGTAAACTTTTCGATTGGGCAATTACAGATGTTTATTTTTTAATTTAATTCAGAATTCACACTCAAGTATGGAAAGTATTGAAATAAATTTTATCCTTTGGTTGATAGGATTAAAGGGAATGTAAAGTCTAAGATAGAATAAGACTAGAAATGCTGTATTTTGTATACTAAACATAAACATGAACTTACTGCACCACAAGCCTAATCAAACAAATGATTTATGCTTTCAAAGTTGGCCACAGGGGGTCACCATCTTGTAACTTTGTTATACATCTTTGCAAGACTAAGACTGTGCACATGCTCAGTGTGGTCTGTGCTGCTTAGGGATCGTCATAAATTATTAAAATAGGGAAACAAACAAAGCTGCTTGAGTTCTGCATGGCTGGGAAGTAAGGCAGGGGCTCCCCCTGCTGTTCATAAGTATGATTGTTTCCCTGCAGAGCAGTTAGGGACCGTCTGACAATTCCTATCCACAGCAGTAAATGAAGGGAGAATTTCACTGCATACAGTCAGGTTTCTTATAAAAACGGTGCACATTTTTTAATTAAAGTATATTGGAGATAGATTTATTTTTCATTAAAGAAAGTAAAAATGGGATTTTTTTTTTTTTTGCCTTTACATGCCATTTAAAGACTGAATATAGGGTTTATTTAAGTTATTGTATGTTAGACAGTGTCTGATAGGTCAGCGACCTGGTTTTTATGTTAATGCCATTGGAGTGTCATTTTCATAGGTTTTCATCTCCAATGATATTATGGTAATTATTTAGCAGGTCAAGAGCACATAAGTTATGTATTTGTTGGCAAATGAATGAAGCTGATTTGGATGGTGCACTAAGGAATATGATGATACATAGGTGCAGAATATTCAAAGGGTGAGACAGATGTCAAGTCTGCTTTATTTATTAGATACACCATTTCTACAATAGACTATAACCATATGTTATACTGAACATTTCAGGGTAAATAAAGTAATAACAAACTATTTTAATAGATGTTCCATTTAATCCCTCTTCTCCTGATCCCTGTCTTGATGTCCTTTGAATCTCCATGGAAGCTGACCTGGAATGGACTATGTAAATGAATGCTATGGGTTGTATCCCCAACACAGCTAAAATGTCTACATGATTTAAAATTATGAAACAATCATATGTATTAAGTATCTTTTCCACAGACCACAAGACCCATTTGAGACTGAAGGTCCAAGCTCTCTCTTCCCAGTCCAACATGTGGCCTTGGTTGCTCCTTTTTTGAGAAATAACAGGTTCTCAAACCCTAGGACACTGGTCCATAACAATAGAGGTCATTTTTGTCTATATTTATGAAATGCCAAGGCCAGGACTAAATGTACCATAGTCCCCTTCATTGGTGGGCTCATCTCTTTTTGTTGCTTGTCTGTAGCAGTTAGGTTACCCCTGGACCTGGTTGGGAATAAAGCATGATGTATGTAGTTAAGAAGATAAACCAAGGCAAACGTTCATTTAGCAGCTTCTGACAGGTTCATAGGGACAGACTGGTGTCACAGACGACCAAGAACTTACTTATAAGTTCACATAAACTTCTCTGGAAATGCTCCCACAATTCCTCTGTTATACACACTCATACATAGTGTCCCCTTGAAGCTTCCAGAGCCCAATACCCAGGCGTCCTCCAGACAACTGGCCATAACTTTCCCACTAGGCTGCCACTAACCTAATCCCTATACACTCTTTTCCCTATCTGTCGCACAATTGCCATCGGGGCAGTACCTCAAATTTTCACTCCTTGTTGGGACACAGGCTGTCCTTGCTAACTAGCCCTATCTAGAGCTACTTACACTCCACTACCTAACTATCTATTCCTAGCAGGAATCACGTACCCACCTGGTCTGACTCAGTATTGTCTGTCCCTCCTGTGGATGGTGTTACAATTATAAAATAAAATATATTTCACCTCCTTACATGCTGAGAGTCTCGGGATCATATTGATTGGTTCTTTAAAGTATTCAAGTACTGTAGGGCTTATTTACAAACCCAGGTGCCAATAGCAACCAATCAGGTGTTTGCTTTCATTCTCTAACTAGTAGTAGACTGTTTATGAACTGCTGCTGCCAACTGCCATTTGTTTGCTCTATTTAAAAGCTGGCTCCTGTTAAGATTTTCCTTTTAAAACAAAAAAGCAAGACCCCCATTTGTATAAGCAATAAATTCAGGATACGATTTTTCAGGAATTTTTTGTATTTTACTTTTGTGCAGGATGAAAAGAAATTTGCTGCCAGTCAACAAGTTCCTGACAGATCATTGGTAAAAAAAGAGCCTCATCACTACCAGCGGCCACCAAAACCATCTGTGATGTTTCCTGCCTGGAAACAGATGATGAGCAGCTTTATTGTGACGTCATTGTTTTTTTATCTAATCTGAACACTATTATTGGGATGTGTTTTGAACACCATTACTGTGACATTATTGATTCACCTGAATCTGATGATGATTCCAATTACGGTGCCATTAGCTTTTCAGAATACAACAGATAACTTTATTGTGACATCACTGTTTTTTCACACATTTGACAAAGACAAAGAACACGATTGTGGCGATACTGCCCCTCCATGTAAAATATAAATCTGATTGGGGTGACAAAAAGAGGAGAAATACTTCTCTGACAAAGCAGATGAAATGACACCATTATTCAAAGGGGTATTAGAGCTCAGTGACAGCGCGGAGCTCTAACACTCTAACGCCTCGGAATTTTTCATTCCTGAAGAAGATGGGGAGTAACTATTCCACCAAGCTCTGAAACAAACTCTTGCTGTCACCATCACTATAAAATACGGCAGTTAAATAAATTGGCCTCTGAGCACAAAGAATGATATAAAATACATGGGAATACTTTGGGTGCACCCCTTAATTTGAGCTAATCATGATGAGCAATGAAAGTGGTGTAGCAGTAACTAAACAAGGATTCATTCACATCTTTCCACAACAATTTTTCATCATATTGGATTTTTCCATGCTGTTAAAATGAGGCTGCTGCAGACTAATACATACATTTTTACAGTTATGATTCGTAAGCCTAGTCTTTGCCCACCAAGGCAACCCAGGTAGGAGAAATCAAAGGGATTTGGGCTAAAAATCTAATATAATAGGGGTGGTCTGCAGTGGCTGTTAACGTTGGCCCATGTATTGCCAGGTTATGTATTGCATACTTTATTAAAGTCTATATTTTTAAATAAAGTTATATAGGTTCTTGGAGCAATATTTGGTGGAGATTAATGAGAGTGTTAATTGAACTAAGTTGACAGGGTTTTGGGAAAAAATTTAGGGGCATCACTCAACAGTCCCCAGTGGAGCTGATCAGCACAGCAGAATTCGGGTCAAAATACAGGCAGATAGGCAAGGGAGGGGGAAAGTAGGGTGGGGTGAGCAGGTGGGATGATGGGGGGCTAGCATTTCAACCTAGGGGTGCACAAGGTTTAAATCCATCGTTTAAAGCAAAATGGGTCTGTCCAGCACTCAAATGAATCCACAGGACCAAAGCATAATAAAATAAAAACAATATTTTTTTGTAGAGTTTAAGATTAAGACATCTCCATAGGCTTTATGCGTTTCATTCCCTACAGGCTCACAATCAGGAGCCCATGATTAAGTGCCTGTAGGGCATGAAACGCGTAGGGCCCATGGAGATGTCTTAATCTTAAACTATACAAAAAAAATATTGTTTTTACTTTATTATAGCCCTGTGGATTCCTTTGAGTGCCATACAGTCCATTTTGTTTGCCTTATTTCGAGTTGCCGCTCCCTGAAGCTGAGGGTCTGGTGCACCTGGACCACTTGGTGAGTTATTGACATTGGCACTGTAGCACCTTTTCCTTTCTTTAAAGGTTTTAAACCCTATGAATTACACAGTATATGAACTTGGCACTGAATTTACCCTGCTATGTAATCTGGGATACTTTGAGTCTGATCCGATGCCTTTTATTAGTGAGCGTCAGCTTAAAACACAAAATTCCTCCTCTGCCTATATTGATGCACTAATGTCTATTTTTTAACCTAAATTAACAATGCAAATAATACAAATGTATGTACTTAGGGCAGAATTTTGTGTGTACAATTAACTACACCCTCATGCTTTAGTGTATAAGGGAAACTATAAGGAACCTCCCTCCCATAAATACAAATATACAGAGAAGGAATGTTCTGGGCAATTTCAGGTGTTGCAGTGATTGTAGTGCTTTTATTTCTGGATTGCTAGCAGAAGAAACCAAATCTTTCTACAGTAAATAAATACAGTGGGAATTGTAGGCATGAGAAACTGGCTGCAGACTGAGATACTGAGACAGATTTAGAAAATGGTTCCCATTTCTTAAATAGTTCTGTGGTTTTGGAGTAATTTATCGTGTTTGTTCTGCAAATGTCATTGTTGCCCATAAGGGAAGACTGGGGGCGGAAAAGGAATGGTCTGAATATGAATCAAAAATCAAAATCAAACTGTGGACTTTGTCTTGAACCGTACAGGCACTAATCCACTCAGCCACTGGGTTTTTTTTAAAAGAGAACTAAAACCTAAAAATGAATACGGCTAAACATGTCCTATTTTATACAGTGAACTTATTGCACGAGGCTAAAGTTTGAGCTTGTCAATAGCAGCAATGATCCAGGACTTCAAACTTGTCACAGGGGGTCACCATCTTGGAAAGTGGAATGAGGTTGGTCTGCAATATAAGCTGATGCTACAGGGCTGAATATGTTTCCGTTACCTGCTGCACTCTTAACTCCACCCAACTAGTTAACCTCCAGTGTTCCCAATTAATTAATTAATGCTCCCAGCAACTCCCTGCTATGTGTTGTTTCTGCTTGTCCCCCACCTGGTCCTGTTTTTGCTCCTGTGCCCTTGTTCCTGATCCATCCCTGTTTACAACTGATCTCTTTGCATTGACCTCAGCCTGTTTTCTAGACTATTCTCTGTCTTCGGCCTGTCCTTGACCTTGGCTCTTGACCTTCAGCCTACCCTTGACCTATCAGACTTCCCTTGTTTTCTGCCTGTCCAGACCTTCGGCCTGTCTAACGGATTCTCCTTGTTAACTGCCTGCCTCTGATCACTGGCCTGGTAAAAAAGACTTGTGTATTTCATTACCTTGTATTGAACCTTAACAAACAAGGGAAAGTTGTGCTCACCACTATTTTTTAAAACCATTAGGCGGGGGTGCAATGAGGCTGTGACCACAAAATACATATAGTCAACTACAAGAGGTCCTCTGCACTCAACCCATTATCAATATATTTAAGACAGAGACATTTTGTGCATACTGCTACTAAAAAATGCCTTACCCTTTAAACAAAACAGGGATTGTTTGTCCATATATTGCAATATATTTAAGCTGGCCAACTACGTCAAAGTCATCCCATATCTGGCCAGTCCTACGCTTAATTTTCATCTGATTCATTAAGAATTCTGTTGCTTCATTATACATTTTACAAAGGGACTTGGTTTTACCTGCAACTTAACTTGCTGCTTTCAAAGTAAACCTCCATATTTGGCTGCCCTTTTATTAGACACCAGTGGGATCACCTGACTATAGCTGGGAAGGGTGGGAGCTACAACATGGAGCTGGTCACTGCTCCTGTATAACTATAACAAACAAGGGAAAGTTGTGCTCACCACTCCCTTTGTAAAATGTATAATGAAGCAACAGAATTCTTAATGAATCAGATGAAAATTAAGCATAGGACTGGCCAGATATGGGATGACTTTGACGTAGTTGTTCAGCTTAAATATATTGCAATATATGGACAAACAATCCCTGTGTTGTTTAAAGGGTAAGGCATTTTTCAGTAGCAGTAGCACAAAATGTCTCTGTCTTAAATATATTGATAATGGGTTGAGTGCAGAGGACTCTTGTATTTGACTTGTATTGAACCTGCCACATTGTTTACTAGATCATCTTTCTTCGTAATAGGTCATCTGCTTATTATCAAGTCCAGTTCCTGCATTACCCTCGTTACGCAGCACATAGGCACCTACCTGCCAGCCACTCACCTGTGGCCAAACCTGACAATAGAATTCCAAGTGACACTGGCTAATAGGGCTTGGTTATGTAAGATTAACATGAACAGAGCTGATTTTTTTCTATACAAAAAACTCTGTGCATTGTTGGGTAGTCTGTTTCACCAGTGGGATGGACAGAGATGGCACCATGCTGCTCACTTGAGGGTTTCGTGAGTTGCATTTGACAATCTCAATCCACAACACTGCAAAGGGCCACAGGTGCTGACAACCCCCCTATTAAAGATAGGGAACCAAGGTGTACATGTATCCACTGTGTGAGTGTTCAATTGCCCACTTGTCATTCACTAATATATGGGCTGGCCTAAAAATATAGTAAGCAAGTGGCCCACATAACATCATGCACATGTTTAAGGAACATATAATGGTTGCTCATTGGTGTAATGGCTCTTACAAATTGCTGCAGGTGTTTCAAATACAAGTGTAGGGATATGGTAAATTAACCACCCTAATTAATATTGACAGGCAAATCCTCAGTGTTTTAGACGTCTAAATGGGTCCTAATGGAGGACCTATTTCATTATTCTGCCTTAAGCCAGGCCCCTCTGTGTTTTCTTACATTGTACAGTAGATGGCACTGTGCTATAGTATAAAGGTCTGGGTAACATGCGCTCAGGGTCCATTACTTTAGTCCTTACCAAGCAGGCAGGAAGGGAATGGGTAGTGGAACCTAGATAGATTGGGCCTAGTAAAGGATAAGCTATACTCTGTAATAGGTCACTCTAGGAGTGATAGATACTTTAGGTTATTTAGTTGAGCAGCCTAAAGGTGGCCATACACGGGCCGATAAAAGCTGCCGACAGACTGTGTCGGCAGCTTATTGGCCCGTGTATGGGGGCCCCCGACGGGCTTCCCCGATCGAGATCTGGCCGAAAGTCGGCCAGATCTCGATCGGATGGGGTTAAAAATCCCGTCGGATCGCGGCCGCATCTGTTCGTTGATGCGGTACCGCGATCCGACCGCCCGTTTGCGAGCGCTAGGATCCGATCGTTGGGCCCTAGGGCCCACGATCGGATCAGCCCGATATTGCCCACCTCAAGGTGGGCATATCGGAGGGAGATCCGCTCGTTTGGCGACATCGCCAAACGAGCGGATCTATCCGTGTTTTGCCACCTTTAGGCTCCAGCGAGGAGAGTCAGAGGGATTAAGATCCTGGGTACTAATTGCCAAGATGTAGGGACTAAGTGTATAGGCTTAGGGATGTAGAGATTCCCCTGGGTTCCACTTAAGGAAAAAGGCTGAAAGCTGGGTGTACCTACATTTGCTGCTTCATTGCTGCTGTACATGTTCCCTTGCCTGCAGCGACTAAGCTGATCATTGGTGCTTGTGAGTATATGCTATCCTATGTGCTTTATGTTCTTGATGATTTCTGTGAACTCCTATGTGGAATAAACTGTTCAATTTACTAAGTTCTCTGGTTAAGCATAAAGAACCACTGGTGCCCAATTATTGTGCATAACACTTTATTACAGTTACACTACACCCTGCCTCCACACCGTTGGCCAGGGCTTACACCTCGAGAGGAAGGTCTCATCTGGAGCACAAATATATTTATGGTAAGCTCATAGTAGAGACGGTGCCACTCAATTTACTATAGCGCTACAAAAGATAAGATAAGCAGCACTGCATATTGTAAGTATTAGCCACTCCTTACAGGTAGTGGTGGGCAAATTTATTCGCCAGGCGCAAATTTACGGTAAATTTTTGCAGTGAATTTGCAGAGAAAATTAGCCGGCGTCAAAAATTTGTCACCGGCGTCAATTTTGATGCTGGTGAATTGACTTTAATGTGGTCTCAAATGTTGCCGGTGTCGAAATTGCCACCGGTATCAATTTTGATGCTTGCGAATTGTCAGCAGCATCAAAATTTGCTTCCGTGAATTTTTCACCTGATTCACGAATTTCGTGGCAAGGCAAAATGTGACAGATTCGCCCATCACTAGTTACAGGGGGGCACAAGATCCAAACTAAAAGACCCGAATGGCAGTAGCGCAGAACAGCTTCCAACGAGCAGCAGAGATTAGATCACAGGGAGAACCACATTAATGTGACCACATTTACACAGACTGGATAAATTGATAACCAAGTCCAGATGTAGAAATGAAGTTGCTACAAATGAGAAGAATTTGGGTTCTTATAGAGGAGCTTGGTCCATCTAAGTAAACAACACTCTCAATGCCAAACCCTGGTATTTGGAAACCACAGCCTGTTGGGGCAGATTCTGTAAAGAATTAGAAGTAATCAGAATGCCACCGAAAAGAGGACTCTACCACATTCCACAGAAGCCGGTAATGTCTGAAGAACAAAGTAGCTACAATTTCCCACTTGATTCACACCAACCCCCGAGGAAGGACCTGTGTGGTCCGAAACATGTAGTGCTCTAATAACTACACCAAGAAAAGGCTCTCCGGTTGTTTGTTCTATATAATGTCTGAAGAACATCTCCACTGGTTCCAGATACTGGGAACCAGCGGCAATTTATTGGGAACTATAAGATACGGTGAATTCTTGGTCCAGTATGTGTTACATGAAACAGAGTTGAGTTTCTGTTACTCAGATTTATAGGAAGGGAGAATTTGCCAGTTATTGTGAAATATAAATTTCTTCCTGGACGGCGTAATGAAAATCAGATTTTTCTTTTCTGGGGGGTTAAGTTCTCTGTTTAAAAGGGGAACTGTTGTAGCTATAAACATCGGTTGAAACTGAAGTGGATGTTAATAAAATTTGTTTCACATTTTTTTGAAAATTGAGGTTACAATGGTTTGTGTGTTACTTCTTAGAGCTAATATTGTTGTCTTGCCACAAATAATCATGGGCTGTTTGACACTCCCCAATATAGCCCTGCTCCCCTGTACCACAAAAGCTGACCATACACGGGCCGATAAAAGCTGCCGACAGACTGAGTTGGCAGCTAATTGGCCCGTGTATGGGGCCTTCTGATGGCTTTCCCTGATCAGTATCTGGCTGAAAGTCGGGCAGATGTCGATCAGGCAGAGGTAAAAATCTTGTCCGATCGAGGACCACATTTGATTGTTGAAGTGGTCCCGTGATCCGACCCCCCGTACCCCTGCATTATGATCCGATCGTTGGGCTCTAGGGCCCAAGATCGGATCAGTGATCAGTCCGATATCTCCCACCTCAAGGTGCGCATGTCGGGGTAAGATCCACTCATTAAGCAACATTGCCAAACGAGCGGATCTCTCTGTGTATGGCCACCTTAAACTTTTAGTATGTTATAAATTGACCAATTCTAAGCAACTTTTAAATTGGTTGTCATTATTTATTTTTTATAGTTTTTAAATGATTTGCATTCTTCTTAAAACTCTTTCCAGCTATCAAATGGGGTCACTGACCCCATCTTAAAACAAATGCTCTGTCAAGCTACAAATTCATGGTTGCTAGGGTAATCTGGATCCTAACAACTACCACCTCTATGCTGACGATACTCAGATCTATCTCTCATCTCCTGATCTCAACCCAGAACTCCTAACTCGCGTCTCCTCCTGCCTGTCCACTATCTCTACCTGGATGTTGCAACGCTACATTAAATTAAACCTCTCTAAAACTGAAATGGTTCTCTTTCCGCCATGGCTGAAATTGCAAACTGGAGAGCTGCTGAGTAAAAAGCTAAATAACTCAAAAACCACAAATAATAAAAAATTAATACAAATTGCAAATTGTCTTAGAATTTCAATCTCTACATCATTGTAAAAAATAATCGAAAGGTGAACAACCCCTTTAAGGGCTCTATTCTGGTAGGAAGGAGACACAGTTTACTTTACCCACTGCAAATGGTACCATATAATGACCAATTATAATCAACATATCCCAGGGGTCCGAATTCTAAAGCAGTGATCCCCAACCAGTGGATTGCAGGCAACATGTTGCTCTCCAACCCCTTGGATGTTGCTCCCAGTGGCCACAAAGTCGGTGCTTATTTTTGAATTATTGGCTTGGAGGCAGGTTTTGGTTGTATAAAAACCAGGTGCACTGTCAGTCTCCTGTAGGCTGCCAGTCCACATAGGGGCTACCAATAGCCAATCACAGCCCTTATCTGGCATCAAAAGGGACTTTTTTCATGCTTGTGTTGCTCTCCAACTCATGGCTAAAAAAGGTTGGGGACCCCTGCTCTAGAGTCTAGAGCATTAAGGGGCACAAGAGTGAGTCTGTTAGTGTTCCTTTAACAAGCACTTGCACCCCAGGAATGTTGTACCTAGCACCCTCTGCCGCTCCTTAACTTGTGTGTTTCAATAGGGTGCAAATAAGGGGGCAAGTGGGGGTGCATGCCAACATGCCTCCCCCTCCTGCTATTTATCAATACAGCAATGACTAACACCGTCAGTCCTGTATTAGTGGGGGAAGGTGCAGGTTTTAGAATTCAGAGACTTGAAGCCATTCCTAAAGAGCAGAACACAGGGCACAAAGTGCAAAAAAATGGCTGATTGCACCCTGTTTTGCATCACTTTGTACACTGCTTTCTGATATGTAAGTGACCCATCAAATCATTGATTCGCTGAATACAAGTTTGGTTTGTCTGTTGGTGCAACCCACTGTGGTAACTCCATGGCTACCGCCAAGTCCAGGGTTGCAGTAGCTCCAATGTTCCCCAGCATTAGTAGTTGACCTTGAGCACATTCATCAGAGAGCCAAGTTGGGCAAAATTTGCACCCATATGGAAGCATACATCAATGCAATCAATTTGGTATATGGAGGCATAGGAGGGTGACTGGGTGCAAGTACCTTTTAAAACTGCTTGATGTTGCATCTATTTCAGAGCATAATGTTTGTAAATTACCCCTGATGAGTTGAAAAGTTTTATATTGTTATCCAAGCAACAATTTACCCATTTTGGATGGGTCTGTGGATGAGGTTTATCAGTCATGGCTCTCCATACAGAACCACGTATAATATATCATTTCTTTACACACGCTTGAAGTGCAGAGAAAAGATTTTCATACAGAATTTATGCTCATATATACAGTATGTTATTCTCCAAAAAAAACTCAAAAAAGTTCATTAGTACCTGAAAGGTTAAAATAAGAAATATTTAAATCACAGGGAAGATAGAAAATAAGCATAGCTTGATGATAGATGGGCAGAAAGAAAAGACGTATTTAAAATGCATTTGTTTCTTTAGTACAACACGGAAGAATATGTAACAAAATCCCTACCCAGCTCTTGTCATTCAGTTTATTAAAAATCACTTATCACACAGAAAAGGAATTTGAATCCTTGAGCAAAGCAAGATTATATCTGATAGAACACCTGGCCTAGATGGCACTGGCCCTTGTGTTCCGAGTTCAGTAACATATACACTTTATCCTTTATGGACTCAGCCTCATGGAAATACGAGGTTCCGGCCTTAAAACGGAGCTAATCTACCCTCATGAATACATTCACTATTAAAGACGAACTAGAGCCTAAAAATGAACATGGGTAAAAATGGCATATTTTATATTGTGAACTTATTGCACGAGGCTAAAGTTTGAGCTTGTCAATAGCAGCAATGATCCAGGACTTCAAACTTGTCACAGGGGGTCACCATCTTGGAAAGTGTCTGTGACACTCACATGCTCAGTGGGCTCTGATTGGCTGTTGAGAAGCTAAGCTTAGGGCTCGTCACTAATTATCCAGCAGAAAATGAGCTTCCCTGGCTGTAATATAAGCTGATGCTACAGGTTTGCTGATTATTCAATTCTGATGCTAATTGCACTGGTTTCTGTGCTGCCATGTAGTAATTATGTGTATTAATTACTAATCAGCCTTATATTGTGACATTTCTATTCTATGTGTACTGTATATTGTGAGTGGCTCCCTAAGCTCAGTAAGTGACAGCAGCACAGAGCATGTGCAGTGAATCAGCAGAAAAGAAGATGGGGAGCTACTGGGGCATCTTTGGAGACACAGATCTTTACTGCTAAAGGGCTGTGGTTGCCTTGGGCTGGTACAGAAGCACAAAACATCACGTACAACATTTCTACCTACTACTTTAGTTAGATTTTAGTTCTCCTGTAATCCTTAACCTGACCAGGTTGGCAATAAGTAGAACATTGTTTGGCCACCCAATTTGTGGTCCATATTGGCATGATCAAATCCTCCTTTGAGCCAAAAAGCAGGTGAAATGGGAGCAGTAAAGGGCCTCTGACCACAAACCACACCCACAGTATATCTATTCCTGGACCAACAGGATCGGCTGAGTGTCAGCCAGTTAGGTATAAATCAGAGCAGAAATTAGTCCATGCATATTAAAGTAAACATGCATATATAAAGTCAAGCATAAGTTGGAGGCCGGAGCTGGTGCAAATTTAAAATATTAATAGAATATTATACGTAAAGAACTGGGCCAGTCCAAGACTGCATCTTCAATTTGCCTTCTGTATATCCCAAAATTACAGGCCTAAACAATGACACTGTATTGGTATGGGATCTTTTATCCAGAATCCAATTATCCAGATAGCTCCAAATTACAGAAAGGCAAAATCCCATAGAATCTATTTTACCCACATAATCCAAATTTTTAAAAATGATTTCCTTTTTCTCTCTGTAATAATAAAACATCAGCTTGTACTTGATCCCAACTAAGATATAATTTATCCTTATTGGAGGCAAAACCAGCCTATTGGGTTTATTTAATGTTTTATTGATTTTCTAATACAGATCCAAATTATGGAAAGATCCATTATTCAGAAAACCCCAGGTCCCGAGCATTCTGGATAACAGGTCCTATACCTGTACCGTTTTTTGCACTTGATCCCAACTAAGATATAATTAATCCTTATTGAAAACAAAACCAGCCTATTGGGTTTACTTAATGTTTGCATGATTTTCTAGTAGATTTAAGGAATACAGATCCAAATTATGGAAAGATCCATTATCTGGAAAGCCCTAGGTCCCAAGCATTCTGGGTAACAGGTCCCATACCTGTAGAGAGAAAATGAGAAACATAAACCTAGGTGTTTCAAGGATGCTGCTGAGTTTTATTTTGGAACACTTACCTGCAAATCTGATTCATCCTCATCGGGTAGAGACCTGCCTACCTACCTGACCAATGACGTTGCAGCATTCCATAGCATTGGAGTCCTTTTATTCAACATAAACACAGCACTGAATGTAGAATCCCAGCTAATAGGCCTTACCTGCCTGCAAAACCTGTGATCTGGAATCTGTGCTCATGGGGTCAGATGAAGACACAAGTCACAAGGTTTTTTTCACGGATTGCTTGGAATTCTGGGATGTGCACCCGGCCTTGCACTGTTTTGCTCCTTTATGTTTAAATAGAGAGGTGTAGCCAGGGAGGCAAAGCAAACATTCAACAATTGCTGCTCTTTTCTTGGCACCATCTCCCTGCCCCTTGGCCCTGCTCCAGTAACTTAATGAATGATAACAGGGCCGCCGAGGTCGATACCTGAGAACAGACAACTCAGGAAAGAGGTTTTCCCTGCGGTGCAACAATGTGCACTTTATTTGTGAATTATCTGCAGGTTTTTCCTTTGTGCCGAAACATAAATCTCTGCTTGTGCACTTGCCAGATCTCTCCGGCTTCCCATTTGGAAATCAGAAAATGTCATGTTGTTCTAAATAAATGGAACAGAAACACAGATGTCTTGGCTGGCAGCGGCTTCCAAACTGATTCGTTCCAGGGATCGGATTCTATACATCGCAGAAACCTTTTTCCGGTAACTTTTAATGCCCAAAAAGTCAGCCAAATCTCAAAGCATTTGTCTCCTACTCCACTGGAAATGTTGACGTGATTTGTCTGCAAACTGATCTCCACCCAAACCGTTTATTTACTATATGGCCAAAGTACTGGGGCACTTCATATTGCCAAAAGAATCAGGAAAACCTTCTAAAATTACATATACGGGGACCTTAAACCTGATCATGAAGTCAAAGGCAGTCACCTGTGCCCTGTGGGGGGTAATACAGGTATGGGATGAGTTATCCGGAAACCCTTTATCCAGAAAGCTCCGAATTATGGAAAGGCTGTCTCCCATAGACTCCATTTTAAATCTAAATAATCCAATTTTTTTTAAATGATTCCCTTTTTCTCTGTAATAATAAAACTGAACCTTTTACTTCATCCCAACTAAGTCCTTATTGGAAGCAAAATCAGCCTATTGGCTTTATTTAATGTTTATATGATTTTCTAGTAGACTTTATCTATGGAGATCCAAATTACGGAAAGATCTGTTCAACCCCAGGCCCCGAGCATCTACAAGTACAATATAGTTGTCGCTCTCCTAGGGAAAGTCATGGATAGCCCAAACTAAAATATCACCCTCCTGACCACCTATACAGGCATTCAATTTTAAAATGTGTTTCTTATCTACAAAATCCACAAAAAATATATATGACTGGCTTAAAACGATGCTATGTATATACTATGTATAGACTGGGTTTAAAACTACAGTATGCTATGTATATACTATGTTTATGCTGGGATTAAAACTGACCGCAATGAAAACTGATGGTAAAGGATTCCCAGCATGCCTGAAAACATGAACCTCAAACTTCAACCAGAAGCCTTTTAACTTATCTGAAGGACTTCTATGGGATAATATTTGGTGGACTTGTACCATTGTGGCAGCAGTATGGCACATAGTAATTCTCAAATAGAACACAACAGGGCATGTTTATAAATGGCAGGTCCAAGCACTTATGTACAGCAATGGGCCCAATATTGCACCCATCAGTCTTAGCAGCGTTCAGTGTTGGACTAAGGAGTCCGGGGACCACAGGCAGGGTCAGACTGGGCCAGAGGGACACCAGGAAAATAACCCAGTGGGCCACAGCACTCGGGGTCCCGCTGGCCCATACCCGCTTCATATCTTCGCTGCCCAAACCTCCTCCTCCTGGCCTGGTAGCCTATGATAAAAGGAGTGCGGGCCCAGAGGGTGATATGCGGTATGGGCGGGGGGTCGGAGGGGGGCCCCTGAGTCAGAAGCCACGGACCATGGCAACAGGGGCTGCCATCTCAGGGCCCTTCACCCCAGTCACGAGCTACAGCTTCTGCAAATGCGACTCCCCATTATGTACCGAGTAATTTACGTAAGAGGAGGGGGTGAACGCCAACTTCCGCAGTTCCCATTAGCGAGAGCAGACCTTGGTTGGTGGGGGACCAGGGGGTCCAAGAGGTCAAAGCCCACTGAGTTTTTTCCCAGTTTCCCACCAGCCCAGTCCGACCATGACACCTTTACCCCCTATCTGGATGCATTAGTGGTGGACACTGTATAGCTGACACAGGATGAGGAGAGATCTGGTTGAATAGTGTGTGACTGTGGTTACTGCAATAAAAGAAATACATTTTCTGTAATTGCCAAAATAGTTGCACACTAGCCAGATGGCTCTGCTGCCTACACCAAATTCCAGCCCTGAGGTGCAAACAGTGCGGCAAACAGAGACAGGCTGAGCTGAGGGAGTGGCGCCAGCACAGGAGCATGCACCAACACATCACTCCACTGTAAACTGTATGGGAAATAGGAAAGGAATCGCTTGTTAAATAAATGACCTGCCAATGAGCTGTGCCATAGGCTTTTCAGAGCTGCCAAGTGGCTGCTGGTTTGTACAGTGACTTTATCCTGCTTAGATTGCAGACACCGGGGTTGCACCATTCTAGCTAAATAAGCTTTGCCAGGGTTCAGAAATAAAAGAATGATGAGCCCACCTTAAAGAATGTTGTATAAATAAAACCCCCAGATGGATGAGAGAAAGGTCAGTAGGTAGGAAAACTCAAGAGGAAAAAGTAGAGCCAAATTTTACAAGAAAGCAGAATTATGCAGCGATTATCTTGAGATATGTTTGAGTAATGTTTACCCTGCAAGGGAACGTGGGTAGAGTAACAGCCCACACATTCACAATTCTATTTCCACATCAGCATTTCTCATACATTGCTCTCTCTCCCCCACATGCCTGATATCTGGCTGATTGGAGCCCTAGACGGTGCACATTTTGGGCAGGGGGTAGAGAAAGGGCAATGCATAATGATTGGAACAAGTAGAGCCCTGTTTGCTGTAGAGCATTGTCTTGTTGGTAGAAGATAGTCTAAAGGTTGACCACCGACGGAATTCCCTGACCAATATCTGGTCAAAAATCGCCCAGATGTTGAACAGGCAAGTTTAAAAATTCCAACAGATAGAGGACTGCATCAGATTAGCCCAATATTGTACACTACAGTTGGGCATATTGGGGCAAGATCCACTTGCTTGATGACCTCTCCAAATGAGCGGATCTGCCCATGTATGGCCACCTTAAGGCAGGAGTTCCAAACATTTTATACCGTGAGCCACATCCAAATGTAAAGAGAGTTGGGGAGCAACAGAAGCATGATAGGTTCCAGGGGTGCCAAATAAGGGCTGTGATTGGCCAATTGGTAGCCCCTATGTGGACTGGCAGCCAACAGGAGGTTTTGTTTGGCGGTAGAACTGGTTTTATACAACCAAAACTTGCCTCCAAGCCAGGAATTCAAAAATAAGCACCTGCTTTGAGGCCATTAGGGGCAACATCCAAGGGGTTGGTGAGTAACATGTTGCACAAGAGTCACTTGGATGGAGACCTAGGGTCTAAAGGTCCCCATTTTTCTTTGCCGAACGACCGATTTCAGCAAAATCCGACCAATCTGTCAAATTAAAGTTGAATTAAAATTGACGTTAGTGGGAATCGAACGACCATACATGTTACGATTTTTCCTCCAACATCTGTCAGAAAAATTGATCGGCCAGGTTAAAAAATTTTCATTGGTCCCAGTGCAATCTATCTACAGTATGTTTTCAAGGCCAAGCAGGCAGCGACCCTCAGTTTTCCTGGCAATGTCGCCTGAAATGGTCTTTTTAGTTGATGTACAAATTGTACATTTAAATGATCGTTTCGAGATAATCGTGGTCTCACGATAAAGGAAAGATCTTTTAAAGATCTATGGCCAGCCTAAGGGCTGCCTTGCGGACAAAATGACAGATCATAACAATGCCCCAGGTGCCAGTTGTGGGTAAATGATCACTTAAGGAAGTGATTTGATGCCATTTAATCAGATTTGTGGTGAGGCCACAAAGACCCGGGACTAGGGCTGCAGAAATGAAGGCGCCATGCAAGGAAGTTAGGGCTAAGCACTAGGCGCCAGAGGCCTTCTGGTTGCCCTTATGGGGTGAAATCCAGCCCTGTGTTTAGTGCTCTAGCACTTGCATATGGGGTATTAATAAATGACACATTCAGGGGCCGATTCACTCAGCTCGAGTGAAGGATTCGAATGAAAAATACTTCGAATTTCGAAGTATTTTTTGGGTACTTCGACCATCGAATGGGCTACTTCGACCTTAGACTACGACCTTCGACTTCGATTCGAACGATTCGAACGAAAAATCGTTCGACTATTCGACCATTCGATAGTCGAAGTACTTTCCCTTTAAGAAAAAACTTCGACCCCCTAGTTCACCATCTAAAAGCTACCGAAGTCAATGTTAGCCTATGGGGAAGGTCCCCATAGGCTTGCCTGTGATTTTTTGATCGAAGGATTTTCCTTCGATCGTTGGATTAAAATCCTTCGAATCGTTCGATTCGAAGGATTTAATCGTTTGATCGAACGATCGAACGAACGTTTAGCGCTAAATCCTTCGACTTCGATATTCGAAGTCGAAGGATTTCAATTCGAGGGTCGAATTTCGAAGTATTTTTTACTTCGAAATTCGACCCTTAGTGAATCTGCCCCTCAGTCTCTGAAGCAGTGCATGGGTGGCAGACAGATTATGTATAATCAGGTCCTGTTTGTGTTTCTTGTTAGAAGTGGCAGTGGCACTTTCTTGGCACAATCCTATATAGAGAGATAATACTGTAACATACACAGGACTGATACCTGCATCCAGCGATTAGACCAGGGTCGGACCCGCTCTGTGTACCTTCTCTCCTTACCTCCCTCCCAGACCCCGGTCCCCGCTGACTCACAGGAGAAAGGTACATGAGCATGTGGGGGGTAGGGTTGCCTACCGGCCTTCTGATCTTCTTGCCATTTTTTTTTATTAATAACATTGGCATCATGCATTATTTTTACTGGCCAGGCCGGTAAAATACCAGCTAGGTGGCAACCCTAATGGGGGTGGGCTTGTGGCAGAGGGGGGTTTGTGGCTGGGGGGCCCGGAGAATGGTGTGTGGGCCCTGGGATCCCCAGTCGGACGCTGGATTAGACAAATCTGGGAATCCACCATGGTACTGGTGCCTTGCTTTGCATCATAGATAAATTCACCTGCGGCCATAAAACAGGCTGGGGAGATGGCTGGTACCAATACGGGCTGTACGGCCCCCTGACCTCCTACCAGGCCCAGATTTGTGGGTAGGTCACAAAGGCCCGGGCCTTGGGCAGTAAGATTATAGGGGCAGTAAAACTATAGGGGCAGTAAGATTATAGGGGCAATAGAATTATAGGGGCAGTAAGATTATAGAGGAAGTAAGACTGTAGGGGCAGTGGAATTATAGGGGCAGTAAGATTATAGGGGCAGTAGAATTATAGGGGCAGTAAGATTATAGAGCAGTAATATAATAGGGGCAGTAGAATTATAGGGGCAGTAGAATTATAGGGGCAATACAATTATAGGGGCAGTAAGATTATAGGGGCAGTAAAACTATAGGGGCAGTAAGATTATAGGGGCAGTAAGATTATAGGGGCAGTAAAACTATAGGGGCAGTAAGATTATAGGGGCAGTAGAATTATAGGGGCAGTAAGACTATAGGAGCAGTAATATTATAGGGGCAGTAGAATTATAGGGGGGAGTAGAATTATAGGGGCAGTAAGATTATAGGGCAGTAATATAATAGGGGCAGTAGAATTATAGGGGCAGTAGAATTATAGGGGCAGTAGAATTATAGAGGCAGTAGAATTATAGGGGCAGTAAGATTATAGGGCAGTAATATAATAGGGGCAGTAGAATTATAGGGGCAGTAAGATTATAGGGGCAGTAGAATTATAGGGACAGTGATATTATAGAGGAAGTAAGACTGTAGGGGCAGTAAGATTATAGGGGCAGTAAAACTATAGGGGCAGTAAGATTAAAGGGGCAGTAGAATTATAGGGGCAGTAAGACTATAGGAGCAGTAATATTATAGGGGCAGTAGAATTATAGGGGCAGTAGAATTATAGGGGCAGTAAGATTATAGGGCAGTAATATAATAGGGGCAGTAGAATTATAGGGGCAGTAGAATTATAGGGGCAGTAGAATTATAGGGGCAGTAGAATTATAGGGGCAGTAATATTATAGGGCAGTAATATAATAGGGGCAGTAGAATTATAGGGGCAGTAGAATTATAGGGGCAGTAGAATTATAGGGGCAGTAGAATTATAGGGGCAGTAAGATTATAGGGTAGTAATGTAATAGGGGCAGTAGAATTATAGGGGCAGTAGAAATATAGGGGCAGTAAGATTATATGGGCGGCATTCTGCCAAGCTTCATTCTCATTTAGCATCAAGCACTGGGGATAATTAGGAGATTTGACATCTCTTTGAAGCTCCTGCTTGTCTAATCTCCACTATCCCAGTGGAAACCGCACATACGTGTGTTCGTGGGGTGGGGGTGGTTGCGAGGAGCGGACGCAGGACCCTCTGGCCTGAAATAATCCGGGTCTGCCCCCTACATTAACATAGTCCTTGGCCCTTGGGTAGTTGTTTGGGTCATAAAAAGAATGTTAAAGAATTTCTATTAATGTGTGCCTGACATCATATAACACATTGGCAAACATATATTCTATTTTTTCCACAAAAGGCAACACTAAACCTACACGTTGTAATAACTGAGAACGTTAATGTAACTGTGCAGTTTCCTGATTGGTCAGACTGGGGAATCTCTAATCGGCAAGGGAACCCTGTTTTCCCAATGGAAGCGACACAAACAAGGGAGAGCTGCAGTTGTACAAATCCTAAAATCCAACAGGGACCCCACAGTCTGAATCTCTTAATTCCCCCCTACACATCTTAATTAATCAATGGCCCAGTGCCCAAGGCAAATTCCCATAATACCCCTCTCTGTATAGATCAGTCAAACAGCACAATCAATAAGTGCTCAGTTGCTTTTATCTTGGGCTTAACTTTCCCCGGCTGAATTAATGGCTTTTTTTAGGCCTGGAGGGGATGTTATAATGGGGTGATAAAGATAATATATAATATAGTTTTATTTGCAGTGCAGGTAAAGAGTCATACAGAATGAATCTGCAGTGAAGCACAATACATTTATACACCTTAGCACACTTCTCATACACATTCATATTAATACAAACAGTATTGGGTCATTTCTTTTGCTACCTTGCCTGGGAGCTCCACTTCTTGATGATGGTGTAGGGGTTAATAGGCAGGGTTAAACCTAATTATAGGAACAGCCAGGCAGACATTGCTTTCATTAACACTTGTGCTGCTGCTGCTGTAGATTTTACGCTCGATGCAATTTAAAGGGTTAAGTACGGTTTTGAAAAGTAACAACACAAAATAAAGTTTATGACATAACTTTGTACCATAACAAGAGAATCAAGGAACGTTTCGGCATTAATAGTTAACCTTTATTGGTTTATATATGGTAAAATAATGTTTCTAGACATAAAGACTATACACAATGTGAGATATACTGGATTTACTGCTTATGAAACTATATTAAATGAATACAGACATGGGACCCTTTATTGGGACCCAATACTTCACAGCTAAGGAGATTTCCAGTAATTTGGTGAACTTAAAGGGGTTGTTCACCTATAAATTAACTGTTAGCATGATGTAGAGTGGGATATTCTGAGACAATTTGCAATTGGTTTTCATTTTTTTATTATTTGTGGTTTTTGAGTTATTTCGCTTTTCATTCTGCAGCGATATCTGTCCAAATTCCCCTAGCAACCATGCACCAATTTAAATAAGAGACTGGAATATGAATAGGAGAGGGCCTGGATAAACAGACAACTAATAAAAAAGTAGCGATATATTTGTAGCCTTGCAGAACATTTGTATTTAGATGGGGTCGGTGACCCCCATTTGAAAGCTGGACAGAGTCAGAAGATGCAAATGATTCAAGAACAATAATAAATAAATGAAGACCAATGGAAAAGTTGCTTACAATTAGCCATTCTATAACATACTTAAAGTTAACATAAAGGTGAACCGCCCCTTTAAAGCTGTTTTTTTTTTATAGTGTAGTTAAAGGATTTGTTAACTATTAATTTAACTTTAAGTATCATGTAGAGAGTGATATCCTGAGGCAATTCCCAATTGGTTTTCATTTCTTATTATTTGTGGTTTTTGAGTTATTTGGCTTTTTATTTATCAGCTTTCAAGTTTGCAATTTCAGCCCTCTGGTTGCTAGGGTCCAATTGATCCTAGCAACCATGTACTGATTTGAATAAGAGACTGGAATATGAATAGGAGAGGCCTGGATAGAAAGATGAGTAATAAAAAGTAGCAATAACAATACAAAGAATTCTTTTTTGTTTTTTTTAGATGGGGTCAGTGACCCCCATTTGAAAGCTGGAAAGAGTCAGAAGAAGAAAGTAAAATTTTTAAAACTAATACAAATATATAATCAAGACCAAGTGAATAGTTGCTTCGAATTGGCCATTCTATAACATACTAAAAGTTAACTTAAAGGCGGACCACCCCTTTGAATTTCGATGGGAGAGATGTCAAACTGCTGTTCCCAATGCAAAGACTCAGGGAAGCAACAGTTGATACTGGGAGTTGTAGTTTTGCAACAGCTGCAACACCATGAGCTTTATTTCCCTTTATATTCATTCTTTATATTATTGGAAACTTTACAGATGTAAAAGGTCGATTTTCCCTGTATATGTCAGTTTCGACACGGCACACATCTCTGTTATATTATATCTGGTATAAAATAATATTTGTCAGCTCTTAACCAGCAGCAACTTCTCACGTTAATCATCTACATGTGATCGTCACGAGTCTGACATCTGAAAAGCCAAATAATAAAAGTGCAGTCAGACAAACAATGGGCGCTTGTGTTCTATATGGGAGGCTGAAATATGAAAAAGAAGGGTGCGTCCCCCCTAACCATAATGCAAGGAGGCGCTGTCCTTCATTAAAGGGGAAATTTACCTTTACAAAGCTTTATTTTTTACTTTTTTACTTAATTAAAGGGGAAATTCACCTTCACATAACTTACCATTTTTGAATAGTGAACCACAGATGCCTTTTTAGTTGGTTTCTTAGTTCTGAACTATTTTAATACAACATATGATTTTGGTTCTATTCCATCTCATTTTTTCTGATGGCAACTCAGTGAGCCAGATCCCTGCCTGGAGAGGGCAGTAAAACATGGGTCTTGGGGCAAACACCCTTCTGCTACTTTAACACCCCCAAAAAGTAAAAAATGTGTCTGTTTCAGCAACACTTATGCCTTCATTAGAGTAACCCCACAATCCCCTTGTTTTAACTGAGATTGCCGGTTTGAGAGCTGATTGGCTGTAGGTTTAACAACACTGCCATAAAATGTTGTCACTATATTGTTCTACTAACTTTTAGTATGTTATAGAATGGCTAATTCTAAGCAATTGGCCTTCATTTTTTTCTTTCTTATACTTTATGAATTATTTGCCTTCATCTTTTGTTTCTTTCCAACTTTCAAATGGGGGTCACTGACCCCATCTAAAATCAAATGCTCTATAAGGCTACACATTTATTGTTACTTTTTATTACTTATCTTTCTATTCAGGCCTCTCCTATCCTTATTCCAGTCAATGTATGGTTGCTAGGGGAATTAGTACCCTAGCAACCAGATTGCTGAAATTCCAAACTGGAGAGCTGCTGAATAAAAAGCTAAATAACTCAAAACCCAATTGCAAATTGTCTCAGATTATCACTCTATACACCATACTAACAATTAATTTAAAGGTGGAGAACCCCCAAAAATTTGAAAAAAAGCTTCTTTTATTTTTGTGAGATCCCAGCAGACGTTTCGGGGACATGCCGCTTCATCCAGTGCTACTTACAAAATGTGCAAACAGAGATTTTTAAAGGGAGGTCAATCCCAAGCCCCACCTTCCTTAATTACAGAAGTGACATCATCAAATTAACTAAGATTTTCAAATTAATTTTTTAAATACAAAGGATCCATAGTACCTTAATAAGGTGATTATTCAATACTATTGCTAGTCCCTTGGTGCTCATAGTCCATATAATCCATATAATGTGATCCCTTTGTGATAAAACTGTAAAAAGAAGTATATAAGATTTTAAAAGTCAAAAAGTAATAATCTTAATTTTACAAAATCAGGCACAATATATATTCGCCCATCAATAGAAGCAAGAATAGCTTAGATCCTCATTTAATCCCATTGGAGCTGGTCTATTCAATTTCCCTATCCACAGGAATATTCTATCCGGGTTGCTACCTCTAATGGGAAATGTAACTACTTGGAGTACCAACCATCTTAGTTGTTTACTATTATGCCCATGGGTTTTAAAATGTCTGCTAACTGGAGTAACATATTTCATTTTATCCAAATTACAGTTGTCAATCGACCTTTTGTGTTCTCCAATATGTACTCTGATCTGTCTCTTTGTCTTCCCAACATATGCTTTACCGCAAGGGCATTTCAATATATATATGACACCCATAGTTGTACACGTGGCAAAATCTTTCAAATCAATCTCATACCCCTTTGAGGGATGGTTAAACTTATTACCATATATACTCGAGTATAAGCCGAGTTATACATGCACCCAAAATATGCTTATACTCGGGTCAAGCGCAAAAACGATCACCGGCGTCCAAGATAAACTATTGTTTTCATACAAACGAGCTAGAAATCTGGGAGTCCAACTCACTAGAACAGATATAGGAGTGAGTTATAGTCGCCAACCTACATTTTTTGGTATACCGCAAAAAGGTACATACCCTTGTCTATCGTGTCAATGCTGTAGTAGCATTATAAAGGGTACCGTATATACTCGAGTATAAGCCGTCCTGAGTATAAGCCGAGGTACCTAATTTTACCTCCAAAAACTGGGAAAGCTTATTGACTCGAGTATAAGCCTAGGGTGAGAAATGCAGAAGCTTCTGGTAAGTTTCAATCAAAAAATTGAGGGTTTCTGCTCCCATTGGAGGTCGCCGGCGTCTCGTTTTTGGATGCCGGCGACCTCCAATGGGAGCAGAAACCCTCAATTTTTTGATTGAAACTTACCAGAAGCTTCTGCATTTCTCACCCTAGGCTTATACTCGAGTCAATAAGCTTTCCCAGTTTTTGGAGGTAAAATTAGGTACCTCGGCTTATACTCAGGACGGCTTATACTCGAGTATATACGGTACCCTTTATAATGCTACTACAGCATTGACACGATAGACAAGGGTATGTACCTTTTTGCGGTATACCAAAAAATGTAGGTTGGCGACTATAACTCACTCCTATATCTGTTCTAGTGAGTTGGACTCCCAGATTTCTAGCTCGTTTGTATGAAAACAATAGTTTATCCCTAAAAAGGGTCCCATGGTGTTTATCCTTCTCTAGAATTTCCCAGTGTCTGTATACAATGGGTTTTATTTGATCAGAATGTGCATTATATGTGGCAACAAATGGTAATCTCTTTGCCGTGTTTTGTTTCTTTTTATTTTCTGGGCACAAATTTCCCCATGAAGCAAAATGGGACAGATTCACCCATCACCAGGGGCGTAACTACAGAGGGGGGCCCAGGAGGTATAGGGGTCCCTAATACATATACAATTTCAATAAATATTGGTAAAACAGGTCATCCTCTAGACATTTTGGTGGCCAGAAGATTTTTGCCCCATAATTGTCTGAATTGAGGAAAGAATGTTTAAGAGTGACGGGAGACGGGGGTACCAAGATCTTGTAACTCACAGCTTCTACACAAGTCAGTCCCATTGCATGCTGGGTATTGTAGTCTTACATTCAACTTGGCAGTTGGCAAATTGTTGAACAAAAACTACATTACCCAACATGCATTGGGAGACACAGGCTTGGCACATTAGGGTAAGAAAAACTTTGCCCATAATCCTTAGCCCAAATCAGTACCTTGACTAGTTTGTACTTTAAAAACCCGCCTGGGCTTTAAATTAGTAGCCCAATTTGGCTGGAAACCCGCCAACCTGGTAACCCTGTCCAACAGCCTCACCCAATTATGCACAAACCCCACCCATAATCTGCCCAAACCCTGCCCACTCTTCTCTTCATATCCCATGAATTCGACTTTTATGGTTCTTTGGGCCCACAGGACCCCTGATGCCAGTACCTCCCTTATAGGAGCCCAGTGGTAAAACTAAAACATATCTGGGAATAAAACATTTTTAATAAGTAAATTATCATCATAAGCCCAGCAGTCATAGGGTCTGCTTCTTCTATTCTCCCTGAATAGCCTCTTTTCTAAACACAAATGCCTTTGCTTCTCTGTAAAAGTAAATTGTGTTTTCTTTATCTGCTGCCAGTTCAGCCACCTTATCACTCAGGTGTGGTTTATATATTAGAGCAAATAAACAGTATGAAGGACAACGAGAGAGTCAATATTACCCACAGCTCACTGAACTCAATGGATTTTGGCAATACAGACCGAGTAAAGAGACAGAAAGCCCCTTTTAGCTCCATATTTGGTTTCATCCATGGGAGGAGCCATTGCTCTGATGAGTAACACTAATGACCAGGCTATAATGAAACAGCGCCCTCTGGTGTTCTCCTTATAATAACACAAGAGAGGGAAATAAGTCACATTTCAGTTGTGTCAGTATCTTTGAATTAGTCAGTGAAGCATTCCCAGCCAATATCATTTTCCAAACATATAATAGATCAGTATAATATCACTTTAAAGACATTTTTACGTGTGTCTATCACAGTTCTTCATATAACGGATAGAGGAGAGTGTGCCAATAGAAATGCAACTTTAGCCTCTGAGGTCCCTGAGCAAACGCCTTGTCCTGCCCCAGAGCCCCCAGTTCTGTACAGCAGACGAGAGACTTTTATTATCATATCCCATAATAAGGTGAAAGGTGCTGCACAAGCTGCCACTGTGTCTAATATATATTTTGTAAACACAAGAAGTTTCTGTTATTTCGGGTAGACATATAACACAGCTTTTTGCCTCTGCAACATTCTGCATTCAACATAAGAGCTTGATATGATTGTTATATTGTCCTTAGGGCATGTGATTCCACTGCCACCCCCATCCCAAAAATGTTGCCTCTGAGTTTGTAACTCAAATCATGACTGTTGTGTACTCACACACTGTACAGACTATGAGCAAATTTAGGGGGCTGTTCCTGCTGAATTGTGCTTAGTACAGAGGAATACCTATGCTGCCCTATTTTTTTGGGATCTCTCTGTACAGACTATGAGCAAACTTAGGGACTGTTCCTGCTGAATTGTGCTTAGTACAGGGAATACCTATGCTGCCATAGTTTTATGGGATCTCTCTGTACAGACTATGAGCAAACTTAGGGGCTGTTCCTGCTGAATTGTGCTTAGTACATGGGAATACCTATGCTGCCATAGTTTTATGGTATCTCTCTGTACAGACTATGAGCAAACTTAGGGACTGTTCCTGCTGAATTGTGCTTAGTACATGGGAATACCTATGCTGCCATAGTTTTATGGGATCTCTCTGTACAGACTTTGAGCAAACTTAGGGGCTGTTCCTGCTGAATTGTGCTTAGTACAGGGAATACCTATGCTGCCATAGTTTTATGGGATCTCTCTGTACAGACTATGAGCAAACTTAGGGACTGTTCCTGCTGAATTGTGCTTAGTACAGGGGAATACCTATGCTGCCATAGTTTTATGGGATCTCTCTGTACAGACTATGAGCAAACTTAGGGACTGTTCCTGCTGAATTGTGCTTAGTACAGGGAATACCTATGCTGCCATAGTTTTATGGTATCTCTCTGTACAGACTATGAACAAACTTAGGGACTGTTCCTGCTGAATTGTGCTTAGTACAGGGAATACCTATGCTGCCATAGTTTTATGGGATCTCTCTGTACAGACTATGAGCAAACTTAAGGACTGTTCCTGCTGAATTGTGCTTAGTACAGGGAATACCTATGCTGCCATAGTTTTATGGGATCTCTCTGTACAGACTATGAGCAAACTTAGGGACTGTTCATGCTGAATTGTGCTTAGTACAGGGAATACCTATGCTGCCATAGTTTTATGGGATCTCTCTGTACAGACTATGAGCAAACTTAGGGGACTGTTCCTGCTGAATTGTGCATGGTTGCTAGGGGAATTTGGACCTTAGCAATCAAACTGGAGAGCTGCTGAATAAAAAGCTAAATAACTCAAAAACCATAAATAATAAAAAACTAAAACAGATTGTTTAATATCACTCTCTACATCATACAACAATTAATTTAAAGGTGAACAACCCCTTTAATACAGAGAAAGCTCACAATAATTCTGGATAGATTAGCTGATAACTGCAGTGTTTTCGCTGTAAATAAGAAACTTCCCTAATGTTTTTGTTGTTGTTGTTTATAGCACTTACATATCACAAGGGAAGTCACGGAATACAGAATGAGTCAAAATAGAGAAGAGTTTGATAAGAAACATGATGAAACTGAACTTATTTACTGTTAGTGAGACACGGGCTCATCCATGGGTCACATTGAGGGTGATCTCTGCCCACTCAACCTCCTCCCAGTCTGTAAGTGCAATGCAGGGAGGAACCCTGGACTCCCATTGGTGTAATTGATCTAAATGAGGTGCCCAAAATGAGATGGGGTGGAGAGTAAGTAGCCAAGAATATGTATGGTATAGGTTCTGAGCTGAAGGGCCACCAGAGGGTCTAGAAATGAGTGAGCCAAATTACATTACACTTGGATCTCAATGGAAGTGATAAAAAAGGAGCTTGTGAAGGAACATTCCCACAGCAGACTTACAGGGATTTGGTCTGTAAATGGGGAGTCAGCCCACCCTTGGCTAGGTCTTCATGGGGCCCCTCTTAAATCAGCCCCCCACCCCTGATTTCCCTATTGTTACACCACTGTGAAATGAATGAGTAACATACAATACCCAATGCTTTTGTGTTGACCTCATTCAGCTGTTACCCAGATGGTCCATCTCAAAAATATGAACAGATATTATAAAAGCAGGAAACAGGAACAAGCGTAGGATAATGGCTTACTTGTCCTTTAATCTACACAACATCTTTTCGGCATCTTGGGCCCTTTCTCATGTATGTCAGTAGTATGCGCAATCGAGGGAATCCCCAACAGTGGGGAGGACTGGTCCATAGGGGGAAATAATGAGTTTCCCTAGTTATAAATGGGAAGTCCCCCAGAAAGAGGAAATTGCTCCAGGACAATAACAACTGCCTCCCCTGCCTTTCCGCCACCTAAAATGCAAATCGCCGGCGCAATGGCACTCGGAGTGATTCGTTTCACGAGGAAAACAAATTCACCTTTGAGATATGATGCAGAGAGGGATATTCTGAGACAATTTGCAATTGGTTTTCATTTTTTATTATTTGTGGGTTTTGAGTTATTTAGCTTTTTATTCAGCAGCTCTGTAGTTTGTATTTTAAGCAATCTGGTTGCTAGGGTCCCAATTCCCCTAGCAACCATACACTGATTTGAATAAGAGACTGGAATATGAACAGGAGAGGCCTGAATAGAAAGATGAGTAATAAAAAGTAGCAATAACAATACATTTGTAGCCTTACAGAGCATTTGTTTTTCAGAAAGGGTCAGTGACCCCATTTGAAATCTGCAGAGTCAGAAGAAAAAGGCAAATCATTATAAAACTATAAAAAAATAAATAATGAAGGCAGATACAAAAAGTTGCTTAGAATTGGCCATGCTAAAAGTTGCCTTAAAGGTGAACCACCCCTTTAATGGTTAAAAAGTGCAGCCAGTAAGCAGGAGGGTCCAGGTCCGACTCTAAGCGGATCCTTATAGCAAGGAGTTTGGAATGGAAATCGGATGCAAAGAACAAGAGGGGTGTAGTGAGTCGACCAGTGAGTCAGGCTGTTAATGAATAAGAACTGTGAGTTGCTGGTAATAAGATTCTTCTGAAAATCTCCATTGTGAATAAACAGACGGATTTCTCTTTAAACTTACCCGGATGTCACTGTCCTTTACTTTGACTCTACAATACAAAGGCTGTATGTTGTTTTTGAAGTTTAATCCTAATAAATATTTAAATGAATACAATTAATTCATAACTTAATAGAATTATCAGTGATGTGGATTAAAAATATATATGGATATAATGCACAAGAGCCATGGATATTTTATAAATGATATCCTTATAAATGATGCGTTGTGATGTCATCCGTTATAAATGCGCTCAGTGATGTTATTTCTGTCACATGACTCTCTGGAACTTGCGTATTATAATGAATAGCCAATGGTCTCTGGACACCTTTAAATATACCAGATCAAACAGGACCTTGTGAACCCCAACATTTACACATAAGTGCACCTGCTGCTGCAACAATTGCTGCAAAAAATAGATAATAAGCATATGAAACTCAGACATGCCAATAAGATTACTGCAGAAATGGATGGGTACTCTATTAACCCCAAACATGCCAGTCAGACCAGTGCAGATGAAATTTTCAATGAGCACATTAACCATAGATATACCAGTAAGATGCTTGGCAGAAATGGATAATAAGCATATTAACCCCAAACATGCCAGTAAGATTGCTGCAGAAATGGATGAGTACCCCATTTACCCCACACATTATTAGTAAGATCACTGCAGCATGGACTGTAGCATTAACAAATGACTAGTGATGGGCGAAAAATTCGCGAAACTGCGTAAATTCGCAGTGACAAAAACGCATGACTGTTTTATCAAAGGTCGAGTGATAGAGTTTTTTTTATGTTGCATAACCTCGAAACTCGCATTGTATCTTATTTAAGAAAAAACTTCTGATCAAATCGAGTTTTTCTCGAATGCCAGGAAGACCATTAACTTCTTCAAATAGGTGAGCGGACCTCTGCCATTGACTTCGACATGAACTCGGCAGGTTTTAGGTAACGACTCGAATTTGAGTTACTTCCAGGGTAGGGGAATAATAAATCTTGGATTCGAATTCATATTTCAAATTCAAGTTGGTGATTTTAAACTCAAAATTGTGAGTTTTGACCAAAAATTCGAATTTACCATTTTAACCTTAATAAATCTGCCCCCCAGCGTCAGCTAAGACAACCCCTTGACTGTTAGTACAACAGCACCTCTTGTGGCCATAAAGAGATTGTCCATAGGAATATACAGAGTATAAAAAATATCCCACTCGTACCAAAAACTGTAAATGCCCAGGGGATTGGCTCAATGGAAATTTCAAAAACGATTGTATTTCGTGCTCATCCCCAGTGTTTCTGAACCAATGTGGGTGTAGTTGGGCAGCACACGCCCCCTAAAATCCTGCTGCCCCAGGCCCTGGCCTTGGTGGCCTTTCCACAAATCCACGCCTGCAAATGCCACCCCTTTCTGCATTTCTGTCTGTGTAAATTAAATGTTTACCAAGATGTGCTAATAAATAAACAGGGTGCCCCGTCCCTTTAAAAGTGCAGCAATGACCTCTCAGTCACCACCGCAGCTAAAATGCGCAATAATCTACTTCCTTCCTGTTTCCTTCCTGTTACTTTATTATGTATCAGCAGAGCTGGGGGTGAGCGCAATCTGTCCTGCGAGCAACGCACCGGGAAATCACCTTTATACCGCAGGCACATCATTTGCCAATTGCTGCAAAAATTAATATTTTGAAGGTACTTTTTTACCAGTTGTCTCACAAAGGGCCACATCATAGCTCTCCGTGATATTAACCAGAATGGCTGTTACACTGAGCTGCTATAGATCAGATTAGACCTGTGCAAACCGGATACTGTGATATAAGCGAATATAAATATACACATTCCCTGACCAGTTCCCAATAGAATAAAGGCCATTGTTTGGAATCTGTTGCTCTGACGGATGTGAATTTATCCCTGATCCCAACATTGCCCTGAGTACCCGACACATGTCAACTCCAGCTGAATATTCTCTTGGGACTGGGTCTGGGTAGATGTAAAACTTATTGAGGTTTTTGGACGGAGCCAAATTAGACAGATATTTTTGGTCTGGACTCTGGAGTTGAGTTTGACAATTTATGATTTTTCATGCCAAAGGATAAACAACCAGTACTTAGGCCAGAGGATTTTTGGGCTCAGACCTCTCTTGGCTGTTATACACCTAACTGAGCTCCCTTAGTACATAACAAGATTATAGATATATGAAAACTTGATCACTCTGCTATAGTTCCAGGGGTACCCAGGGTACAAATAAACACTCACCCCAAATCTCCCCCTAACTGACCTTCAGGCTGGGCCCCCTTAGCTCATAACAAGGTTACAGATATATAGAAACATTGGGGTAACAGTCACCCTGCTATAGTTCCAGGGGTACCCAGGGTACAAATAAGCACTCACCCCCAAATCTCCCCCTAACTGACCTTCAGACTGGGCCCCCTTAGCTCATAACAAGGTTACAGATATATAGAAACATTGGGGTGTCACCCTGCTATAGTTCCAGGGGTACCCAGGGTACAAATAAACACTCACCCCAAATCTCCCCCTAACTGACCTTCAGACTGGGCCCCCTTAGCTCATAACAAGGTTACAGATATATAGAAACATTGGGGTGTCACTCTGCTATAGTTCCAGGGGTACCCAGGGTACAAATAAACACACACCCAAATCTCCCCCTAACTGACCTTCAGACTGGGCCCCCTTAGCTTATAACAAGGTTACAGATATATAGAAACATTGGGGTAACAGTCACCCTGCTATAGTTCCAGGGGTACCCAGGGTACAAATAAGCACTCACCCCCAAATCTCCCCCTAACTGACCTTCAGACTGGGCCCCCTTAGCTCATAACAAGGTTACAGATATATAGAAACATTGGGGTAACAGTCACCCTGCTATAGTTCCAGGGGTACACAGGGTACAAATAAACACTCACCCCAAATCTCCCCCTAACTGACCTTCAGACTGGGCCCCCTTAGCTCATAACAAGGTTACAGATATATAGAAACATTGGGGTAACAGTCACCCAACAAGTACAAGCTACAGTTTTATTATTACACAGAAAAAGGAAATAATTTTTAAACATTTGGAGTATTTGGATAAAATGGAGTCTATGGGAGACAGCCATTCTGTGACTCAAAGCTTTCTGGATAACAGGTTTCTGGATACTGATCCCATACCTGTATGTGAAAATATAGATCCAGATTTGCAATTTGGTCACTAGGTTCCAAATTCCCCTAGCAACCATACATTGATTTGTATAAGAGACTGGAATATGAATAGGAGGAGCCTGAATAGAAGGACCAGTAATAAAAAGTAACAATAACAATACATTTGTAGCCTTACAGAGCAGTTGTTTTTTAGATGGGGTCAGTGACCCCCATTTGAAAGCTGGAAAGAATTAGAAGAAGAAGGCATATAACTCCAAAACTATAAAAAATAAAAATGAAAGGCCAATTGAAACGTTGCTTAGAACTGACCATTCTGTAACGTATTAAAAGTTAACCATCCCTTTAACCTTATCCCTCTCAGCAATCACATTCCTTATAATGACTGAAGCTGCTAATTAATCTACTGTATTCTGAGCTAATGGTACAGTAGCATTAATTGATGTTCCTTTACCCCCCATTGACAATAAATGTTGATTGAACCAAATGACCCTGAGATACAAAGATTAGTTTATATATTTTTTTGCTTGAACAAAAAAGGATTTTTTTAACTGCAATTTCCTTTTAACCCACATTAGCACAACAAAGGTTGAACGTATATCAGACTGATGCATCTGGCGTTGGCGTCCGCTATAAGCGCAATCATCACATATGTAAATTAAAGGGAAGTTGAACTTGAAATGAACTCACAGCATTATAACAAACTGTGCAATAATGTACTTTTTATTTTGTGTTTTGAATAATTTCCTTCCTTTTCTGCCTACTCCGTATAGCACTGCATGGCCACTATAGTCTGTTATATGTGCATTTGTGGTACATGGCAAATAAATGATGCACAATTGCACAGACCTATACCAGCTCTCTGTACAGACTATGAGCAAGCTCAGGGACTGTTCCTGCTGAATTGTGCTTAGTACAGGGAATACCTATGCTGTCATAGTTTTATGGGATCTCTCTGTACAGACTATGAACAAACTTAGGGGACTGTTCCTGCTGAATTGTGCTTAGTACAGGGGAATACCTATGCTGCCATAGTTTTATGGGATCTCTCTGTACAGACTATGAGCAAACTTAGGGACTGTTCCTGCTGAATTGTGCTTAGTACAGGGAATACCTATGCTGCCATAGTTTTATGGGATCTCTCTGTACAGACTATGAGCAAACTTAGGGGGCTGTTCCTGCTGAATTGTGCTTAGTACAGAGGAATACCTATGCTACCATAGTTTTATGGGATCTCTCTGTACAGACTATGAGCAAACTTAGGGGGCTGTTCCTGCTGAATTGTGCTTAGTACAGGGAATCCCTATGCTGCCATAGTTTTATGGGATCTCTCTGTACAGACTATGAGCAAACTTAGGGGACTGTTCCTGCTGAATTGTGCTTAGTGCAAGGAATACCTATGCTGCCATAGTTATATGGGATCTCTCTGTACAGACTATGAGTAACACCTATGGGAGGTGATAAATAAAGCTGTGGCCAGCCATCCACAAACAATAGCAGCTCAGGCAAAACTGGAACTGCAAGCAGTAGCAATGTCACAGGGGTGCAAAAAGCAAATAAAAAAAATATTATTTTACAACATTAATTCCATAATAAGAATACAAATACAAAATAATTTAGTTTATAGGATCGCAGAAGCTACAGAATGATTTATATTAAAATTTAGTATGATGTAGAGAGTGATATCCTGAGACAGGTTTTAATTTTTTATTATTTGTGGCTTTTGACTGATTTAGATTTTTATTTAGCAGCTCTCCAGTTTGCAATTTCAGCCATCTTGTTGCTAGAGTCCAAATTCCCCTAGCAACCATGCACTGATTTGAATAAGAGACTGGAATATGAATAGGAGAGGCCTGAATAGAAAGATGAGTAATAAAAAGTAGCAATAACAATACATGTGTAGCCTTACAGAGTATTTGTTTTTTTAGATGGGGTCAGTGACCCCTACTTGACAGTTGGAAAGAGTCAGAACTTGAAGAATTGGGCAAATAAATCAAAACAGAAAAAATTGAAGGCCAATATAAAGTTGCTTAAAATTAGCCATTCTATGACATACTAAAAGTTAACCTAAAGATGAACCACCTCTTTAAATACAAGGAAAGTCTGTTTTTTCTATTCTGCAGTCTTTCCCCCTTTTCTTCTCCCTCCCACAATGGAAACCACCGTCTCGTCACTTGTTACTTATCTCAAATCTCAATCATTAGTCTCAAAATAAAAGACAAGGTGGAAAATGTGCAGCAAAATGCAACAGAGCAGAGTGAGAGAAGAGACCAATGACACTGAGATCCCTTAGAATTTAGGTTGGATTTACATGGGCCGTTGGTGGAACATGATGCCCTGCAATGGCTTTAGTGATAGTAATAGGTTTAGTAATGAACTGCAGGTAAACTCCCAGACTGCACCGCTACCCCCGTCTCCCCTGAACATGCCGGTGTTTGTGATTGTAGGGAATAAAAATAATATAAAATATGCATCATGTCATTTCTAAATAAAACATCAAGTCATTAAAAATGTATCTTTAACTTCATAACACATTATAATATCTCTGAGCATCGATGGCTCAATGGTTTTTATTGTCTGTGTTTTCTCATCCACGAGGTGCTGCTCTGCTTTGCTCTGAGGATTTTCCAAAACTAAAATAAAGGCCAACAAAGGCCAAATTAACTTTGCATATTTTAATTCTGTTTATGCCCTATGTCTCACAGGAGAGAGCCATGAAACCCATGAGTTTTTTAGTAAATGTGTAGCCTCTTGTGTATGGGACTGAGACCTAATGAGACTGGGACCCAAAGAGACTGGGACCTAATGAGACTGAGACCTAACGGGACTGAGAATGAAAGAGACTGAGACCTAAAGAGACTGAGACCTAATGGGACTGAGATTGAAAGAGACTGAGACCTAATGGGACTGAGACTGAAAGAGACTGAAACCTAATCAGACTGAGACTCAAAGAGACTGAGACCTAATGAGACTGAGAATCAAAGAGATTGAGACCCAAAGAGACTGAGACCTAATGGGACTGAGACTGAAAGAGACTGAAACCTAATGAGACTGAGACCCAAAGATACTGAGACCTAATGAGACTGAGACCCAAAGAGACTGAGACCTAATGGGGTTGAGACTGAGATCTAATGGGACTGATACTGAAAGAGACTGAGACCTAATGGGACTGAGACTGAAAGAGACTGAGACCTAAGGGGACTGAGACTGAAAGAGACTGAGAACTAATGGGACTGAGACTGAAAGAGACTGAAACCCAAAGAGACTGATACCTAACGGAACTGAGAATGAAAGAGACTGAGACCTAATGAGACTGAGACTCAAAGAGACTGAGACCTAATAAGATGGAGAATCAAAGAGACTGAGACCTAATGAGACTGAGAATCAAAGAGACTGAGACCCATAGAGACTGAGACCTAATGGGACTGAGACTGAAAGAGACTGAAACCTAATGAGACTGAGACTCAAAGAGACTGAGACCTAACGAGACTGAGACCTAATGGGATTGAGACTGAAAGAGACTGAGACCAAATGGGACTGAGACTGAAAGAGACTGAGACCTAATGAGACTGTAACCTAATGAGACTGAGACCTAATGAGACTGAGACCTAATGAGACTGAGACCTAATGAGACTGAGACTCAAAGAGACTGAAACCTAATGGGACTGAGACTGAAAGAGACTGAGACCTAATGAGACTGTAACCTAATGAGACTGAGACCTAATGAGACTGAGACCTAATGAGACTGAGACCTAATGAGACTGAGACCTAATGAGACTGAGACCTAATGAGACTGAGACCTAATGAGACTGAGACTCAAAGAGACTGAGACCTAATGGGACTGAGACCAAAAGAGGCTGAGACCTAATGAGACTGAGAATCAAAGAGACTGAGACCCAAAGAGACTGAGACCTAATGGGACTGAGACTCAAAGAGACTGAGACCCAAAGAGACTGAGACCTAATGGGACTGAGACCTAAAGGTCAACTTCCCCTTTAAATGCCCGTATGGTATCACACTCACAGTTGCTGAGTATGAGGAGCTCACAGTGGACTTCCCTGATTGGCTCCTCGGGGCATCGGAAAACAGGAAAAGAAATCCAGTAAAAGTGCTGTATGTGCCTTTAGTCTGTTTGGCAGTCGCAGGACTGGGGGAAAAGTCAGCAGTTTCAGAACTTTCTGATTACACAGGATAATCGTGAGCCTCCTTTTTAACCCATTTAAACTTCCTCTGGCTCCTCAAACAGGGGCCTTCCCTATAGATCTCCAGGGGACACGGCTACTGACTGTTACAGGGCAAGTTTGGAATTAAAGGGATACTGTCATGCATCAGTTAATAGCGCTGCTCCAACAGAATGCTCCACTGGAATCCCTTTTTTGAAAGAGCAAACAGATTTTTTTTATATTTCATTTTGAAATCTGACATGGGGCTAGACATACTGTATTGTCAGTTTCCCAGCTGCCCCCAGTCATGTGACTTGTGCTCTGATAAACTTCAATCACTCTTTACTGCTGTACTGCAAGTTGGATATCACCCCCTCCCTTACCCCCCAGAAGCCCATCAGCAGAACAATGAGAAGGTAACCAGATAACAGCTCCCTAACACAAGATAACAGCTGCCTGGTAGATCTAAGAACAGCACTCAATAGTAAAATCCAGGTCCCACTGAGACACATTCAGTTACATTGAGTAGGAGAAACAACAGGCTGCCAGAAAGCAGTTCCATCCTAAAGTGCTGGCTCTTTCTGAAAGCACATGACCAGGCAAAATGACCTGAGATGCACCTACACACCAATATTACAACTAAATACACTTGCTGGTTCAGGAATGAAACTTTATATTGTAGAGTGAATTATTTGCAGTGTAAACAGTGTCATTTAGAAATAAAAACAACACCATAAAAATCATGACGGAATCCCTTTAAGGCTGGAATTATTTGTGACCAGACAGTATGAACGCATTTCTACTTTGTGTTGTTCCCAAGCAATTGCCTGGTGTCTTCACATGTGCCCATCCAAGAGCTTGCACTCAGACAGACATATTAAATCAACTCCTACTTTACATAACTTTGTAAAATAAAGATTCTCAGACTGGAAGGCTGGTCCAGGTAAAGGAGTAAGGCAGCCTCACTCTACTACATATGGTATCTGTTTTCCAGAAACCTGTTATCCAGAAACCCGACATCCAGAAAGCCCTGAATTATGGGAAGGCCATTTCCCACAGACTCCATTTTAATAAAATAATTAAATTTTCTAAAAATTATTTCCTTTTTCTGACAGTATCTTGTACTTGATCCCAACTAAGATATAATTAATCCTTATTGGAGGCAAAACCAGCCTAATGGGTTTTATTTATGCTTAAATGATTTTTTAGTAGACTTAAGGTATAAAGATCCAAATTACGGAAAGATCCATTATCCAGAAAACCCCATGACCTTAGCATTCTGGATAACAGACCCCATACCTGTACTACAACATAGTAGTTAAAAACCTTATCAATCAGATTTCTGGTTCTCGGTAGTGATGGGTGAATTTGCGCCGTTTCGCTTCGCCGAAAAATTCGCGTGAAATTCGCAAACGTTTTTTTCGCGCAAATTTGCACCTGACAAATAAATTCGCCCATCACTAGTTCTCGGTGGTTACCCTGGGTTGGGTCAATATACGACGACTGTGTATAATATATTTATAGAGTTGTACCAGTCATAGCTGAGCAAGGAGGGAGCTTTGGTACAAAACTGAATGCCAATATCATTAAAACCAAATCTGTCAGCATTGTACAACTTCTATTCTCTCCCACAATTTGTTGTTTTTATTCAATGTAATATTCCCGCTGCAATTTTCCCGTTCAGCAGAAAATCCAGCAGTGCTACATTGTTAACGCACAACACAAGGCGTATAAAATTTGCACCTGCCAGATCCCGTCCCTCGCTGAACAAAGGAACATTTAATCTCGGTTTCCAATAACTACATTTACTTCCACACAATAAAGTTACATCGACTTTATTAGTCTTCATTGAATTGAACTTCCACAAACCTCAGTCAGGCACTAAATGAACCAACCAAAATATATTCCTTGTGTCTCATGCGAGTGTGTCAGTGAAAACTGCCCGAAGTTTATAGAAATTTCAGCCCAATCTCTTGGCCACACATTAAGTTCTTCTTGCCACCCATATTGCTAAGCACATGGCACAGGTAAAGTAATATCTCTGAGAAAAGTATCTGGAAAGTCCTCGCTCTCCCAGTTCCACCCAGTTCTCTGAAATCATTCTTGAGAACTTACCCCCTTCCAATAACTTTGGCCTGAGCATGAATGTGCACAATGACCTCTGGGTCTTCCCCAGTCCCTTGAAATCTGCTCTAATTCCGCAACATTCTGAAGCACCAACCAAGCAGCACAGAGACTGAGACCTAATGGGACTGAGACTCAAAGAAACTGAGACCCAAAGAGACTGAAACCTAGTGGGACTGAGGCTCAAAGAGACTGAGACCAAATGGGACTGAGACTGAAAGAGACTGAGACCTAATGGGACTGAGACATAAAGAGAATGAGACTCAAAGAGACTGAGACCAATTGAGACTGAAACCTAATGAGACTGAGACCTAATGGGACTGAGACTCAAAGAGACTGAGACTCAAAGAGACTGAGACCAAATGAGACTGAGACCTAATGAGACTGAGATCTAATGGGACTGAGACCAAATGGGACTGAAACTCAAAGAGACTGAGACTTGGCAAAGGTAGAGTGATATCTCTGAGATAAGTATCTGGAAAGTCCTCGCTCTCCCAGTTTCACCCAGTTCTCTGAAATCATTCTTGAGACCTTACTCCTCTCCAATAACTTTGGCCTGAGCATGAATGTGCACAATGACCTCTGGGTCTTCCCCAGTCCCTTGAAATCTGCTCTAATTCCGCAACATTCTGAAGCACCAACCAAGCAGCACAGAGACTGAGACCTAATGGGACTGAGACTCAAAGAAACTGAGACCCAAAGAGACTGAAACCTAATGGGACTGAGGCTCAAAGAGACTGAGACCAAATGGGACTGAGACTGAAAGAGACTGAGACCTAATGGGACTGAGACTCAAAGAGAATGAGACTCAAAGAGACTGAGACCAAATGAGACTGAGACCTAATGAGACTGAGACCTAATGGGACTGAGACTCAAAGAGACTGAGACTCAAAGAGACTGAGACCAAATGAGACTGAGACCTAATGAGACTGAGATCTAATGGGACTGAGACCAAATGGGACTGAAACTCAAAGAGACTGAGACTTGGCAAAGGTAGAGTGATATCTCTGAGATAAGTATCTGGAAAGTCCTCGCTCTCCCAGTTTCACCCAGTTCTCTGAAATCATTCTTGAGACCTTACTCCTCTCCAATAACTTTGGCCTGAGCATGAATGTGCACAATGACCTCTGGGTCTTCCCCAGTCCCTTGAAATCTGCTCTAATTCCGCAACATTCTGAAGCACCAACCAAGCAGCACAGAGACTGAGACCTAATGGGACTGAGACTCAAAGAAACTGAGACCCAAAGAGACTGAAACCTAGTGGGACTGAGGCTCAAAGAGACTGAGACCAAATGGGACTGAGACTGAAAGAGACTGAGACCTAATGGGACTGAGACTCAAAGAGAATGAGACTCAAAGAGACTGAGACCAAATGAGACTGAGACCTAATGAGACTGAGACCTAATGGGACTGAGACTCAAAGAGACTGAGACTCAAAGAGACTGAGACCAAATGAGACTGAGACCTAATGAGACTGAGATCTAATGGCACTGAGACCAAATGGGACTGAAACTCAAAGAGACTGAGACTTGGCAAAGGTAGAGTGATATCTCTGAGATAAGTATCTGGAAAGTCCTCGCTCTCCCAGTTTCACCCAGTTCTCTGAAATCATTCTTGAGAACTTACTCCCCTCCAATAACTTTGGCCTGGGCACTAATGTGCACAATGACCTCTGGGTCTTTTTTTTTTTTTAATATTTTATTTGATTTTCATAATAAACAAATAATAACAGTATGACAGCAAATTTTATGCAGATGAAAAACAAGTTATAATCGATACAATGGCATAAAATTATTAAAAACTAAATACCATTTAATGAGACTGACAACAACTAACTAAAATTACTGGGTCTTCCCCAGTCCCTTGGAATCTGCTCTAATTCCACAACATTCTGAAGCACCAACCACGCAGCAAAGAGACTGAGACCTAATGGGACTGAGACTCAAAGAGACTGAGACCTAATGGGACTGAGACTCAAAGAGACTGAGATCTAATGAGACTGAGACTCAAAGAGACTGAGACCAAATAGGACTGAGACTCAAAGACACTGAGACCTAATGGGACTGAGACTCAAAGAGACTGAGACCTAATGGGACTGAGACCTAATGGGACTGAGACTCAAAGAGACTGAGACCTGGCACAAGTAAAGTAATATCTAAGAGATAAGTATCTGGAAAGTTCTCGCTCTCCCAGTTCCACCCAGTTCTCTGAAATCATTCTTGAGACCTTACTCCTCTCCAATAACTTTGGCCTGAGCATGAATGTGCACAATGACCTCTGGGTCTTCCCCAGTCCCTTGGAATCTGCTAAAATTCCACCACATTGTGAAGCACCAAGCAAACAGCTCATCTGTTGGTTACGAGTCTTTGTGGCATATTTCTACCTTTTTTTAATTCCCTGTTAACATGACCTATCTTACCTCCCCAATACCCTTCCACACTCTTATCTTAGGCTTAGGCTGCCCCAATAAATACAACTGATTTGCACCCAGTGAATCCCATGATAATGCAGTAATTGACATGCTGGAAGAGATGCCCTTCCCCACTAAGAGTTGTGCTGCTAATTTGGCATTCCTAATAATCAGTGGTGTAACTATAGAAATAGCAGACCCCACCGTTGCGGACCAGGAGGTCTGCTTACTCTATAGAAAGCCGCCCCCCCCCTAGCCACTGTCCTATGTGACAACTACTGGGAGTTGGGAACACAAGGCACCTACCTGGCACCTGTGAGGCCAGGTAGGAGTAGATGTGCCCGTCGGCCCCTCTGTTGATTTGTTTGCGGGGGCCTGGCCACATAAAGTTATGCCATTGCCAAGAGTTTAGGCAATAATGCTGCATTGTGGTGAAAAAATAGTGACTTGAGTCCATTTTACAATTTGCACATTATACTTATATTATATATATTATATATATTTCTGGTGTGGCCCTTTCTGATGAAGCTTTTTACACTGAGAAGCAAGTCGCTTTGGTGCTGAAGAGGGGAGAGTTGGCCAGGTGACAGGGGGTGAGTGCAGAAAGCCCCAGTAAAACTATAGCGTCATTTACAAACGCAAGAATAGTTGATGGTGCAAGGTTGGAGAGGGCCCATGGGACACCGGGAAAAAACCTGGCAGGCCCCGGCCCTTGTGGGCCCCACCATCCAAGGCCTGATCCCTGCCAGAAATTTAGGCCCTCCACCCTCACCCCATAAGAACAAGATCAGGGTGTAACTATTGGGGGGTGCAGGGATCGCAGCCGGGCCTGTGTCCCCTTGGGGCACTCTAAACGCTTGTGCCGATGCAAAGGCTCACGGAAAATTGCATCCAGGGGGGTGTGGGGTGGCTGGCTGGCTGTATGGCCTGCACCCGGGCTTCACCCTGCTTATTTACGTTAATGAACAAGATGCAGGTAAAAGAATATAACATGGCATGCAACGTGGGGGGGTGGGGGAGGCAAACCTGTGTGTTGAGGAGGTCACGACTGTGGTGGGGGGACCGGAGAGCCCTGGACACCCCAGTCTGACACTTTGCAGGTCAGCTAAATTGGCTGCAGTCAGTTGCACAAAAAATCCCATTAATCAAAATGACTCATGTGCTCCTTGGGGGTGTAGCCTAGGGCAGCAGCTTATGGTAAATACAAAAGTTGCAAAAAACAAAAAACATCCTGCCGGCATTGTCACCAGTTACTTGTTGCCAGTGTCGGACTGGGAGACCAAGGTGTTATGTTTTGGTAGCCGAGGATAAGTAGAGTATAACAGTGCTTTATTAGCAGAGTCATGCAGCCATTACACAACAGTAGCATCCAACTCTAACACTCTCAAGTTGTACAGAAAGTCCTGTGTATGCACAATACAAGTCCTGTGCACAGTGACACCCACAGGCCATTTGTATAAACACAACACAAGGGCCCACCAAAAAACTTTAGACCAGGGCCCACTCTCAGTGCTATTATTCTTCCACTCCTCACTCAACCTCTATTCTCCTAGTCTCGTTTCTTTACATACTATAATCTATTATTCCATCTATTCAGCCACTTTGTTAAGGAAATAAGTAATGGCCATGAAATAGGCCAAATGTTTAGAAGCAGGAGGGCCCACGGGGAGTTTTCCTGGTATCCCGTGGGCCAGTCCGACATTGCTTGTTGTTAAATCTGGCAGCAGAGAGAGTCGCTGGGAGAAGGGGTCAGTCTGAGGTCTGGTGCCTAGGGCAGGATTAGTGCCCTTATATTAAGCTCTTTGTACAAACTCTGGAATAAAAGACTTGACAATAGACTTGACTTAGTGATGGATGAATTTGTCCCGTTTTGCTTCCCAGAAAAATTTGCGAAATTCCCACAAAATTCGTGAAATGGTGAAAAATTAACGAAACGTGAATTCTGATGCCCGCGTCAATTTTGACACCCGCATCACTTCTGACACTCGCGTCAATTTTGACACTGGCTGGACCTTAAAGTTAAAGTCAATTGGCGTCCGAAGAATCATGTTGACGCGCGTCGGTTTTGAAGCAAACGACCTTTCCGAAGCGCATCGGACACTGGCGAATTTTTCACAGACGAATTTCCGCGGCAAATTTATTCCCCGGCGTTGATATGCAGAAATTTGCCCGTGAATTTACGCCTGGTGAATTTATTTGCCCATCACTATATCCACTATTTCAGCCTTTCTCTTTATCCTCTCCTATGGGCTATTGGTCAGGGTCGTGATGCTGAGCCCAGTGTGGCTAATAAGATTATATGTCTGACTAACTATGAGATGTAGGAGCGTCTCTGTGCTTTGGAGACCCCCAAAATGTCACTACTGAACAGAAGTCTCACTGCAAAGTCGTAATTACGGACTCCCCAAATCCCAAACCAACAATACAGACTTGTCTTGCGTGAGCAAAAGGCTTGAACTAGATGAATGTGTCATTGATCAGCAAATATTACATTGTGTTTGTGTTTATTTCACCTTAGTGTGAGCAAAAAATTAGAAATGTCGACAAGAAAGTGGGTTAATAGTATTGAGAGCAGCCCCAGCGTCCTGGATCTTCTCCTAATCCTACAATCAATGAGATCTCGCAGCCTCAAAGTTAGTTAAAAGAAGAATAAAAAGCTGCAGACAATAGAGAAATATTGAATAAACAGAACGTGGAGCAGTCTGTCTAATTGAATGGCTCCATATGCCCACAGCATGGCATTCTCTGTCTCTCTGCCAGTGCATGGGACAGCCACAAACATAGTTTTGGGAAGCCACATGGAGGGACTTGCAGTGTCATCTGGATCCTATTTTTAAAAATATATAAAGAAGGAAAAAGTAAGCTGTGGTTTTGGATTCACAAAATGAACTTTAAGGATGGGGTTGGCAGCAATAGGAATTTGCTGTTCTTCTTCGTTATTTTACTTTTTGTTAGTATTTAACGGCAGAACCCCCATTTTACGTTTTTCAGGGGATCAGGAAAAAAATGATGTTAAATCCAGGAAAATGTGTTAAAGTAACTTTTTCTTCAAGTACTGAAAGGATAGAAGCACAGGAGTCCGTTTTAGTCTGAGATAGAATATTTACTGTTAATAATAATAATAACCACGGTTAAAGGGGTGGTTCACCTTTAAGGTAACTTTTATTATGTTATAGAACGTCCAAATCTAAACAACTTTTCAATCGGATTTCATACTTTTTTTTTTTATAGTTTTATAGTTATTTGCCTTTTCTGACTCTTTCCAGCTTTCTAATAGGGGTCACTGGCCCCATCTAAAAAACAAATGCTCTGTAAGGCTACAAATGTGTTGTTATTGCTACTTTTTATTACTGATCCTTCTAATCAAGCCTCTCCTATTCATATTCCAGTCTCTTATTCAAACCAGTGTATGGTTACTAGGGGAATTTGGACCCTAGCAACCAGACGGCTGAAACTGCAAACTGGAGAGCTGCTGAATAAATAACTCAAAAACCACAAATAATAAAAAATGAAAAGCAATTGCAAATTGTCTCAGAATATCACTCTCTACATCATACTAACAGTTAATTTAAAGGTGAACAACCCCTTTAACACCACGTAGCCTAACAAGCTTTGCATCACCCCATCATGTTGTGTAAGTGTCAGAATGGGGGAGCTAAAGCCCAGGCCCAGGCTACACTGTTAGGGCTCTTACTGACGAGCGGTTGAAGCTGCGCTCCCCTGCGTTCCGTTTTTCGGCATTCAGCCGCAGGGGAGCGCAGGAATAGACGCATTACATTTTTTCCAATGGGGCTGTACTCACACAGGCGTGTGTAGGCGCCGAACGCAGGTTGAAATGCAACATGCTGCATTTTTCCTGCATTCAGCGCCTACACGCACCTGTGTGAGTACAGCCCCATTTGAAAAAATGTAATGCGTCTATTCCTGCGCTCCCCTGCGGCTGAACGCAGTATAACGGAACGCAGGGGAGCGCAGCTACAACCGCTTGTCAGTAAGAGCCCTAATAGACAGAGAGAAGGACGAGGGAATATACAGAGGTCAGTGCACAAATTAAAGGGAAAGTGATTGATGGGTCTCAGCCATAGAGGCAACATGTGATTGACAGCTGAGATTTCTAAATGAGTTCATAACAGGTATGGCAATTTTAAATTTAGAAGAAAAAAAAAGAATTTGGGTTTGATGTTTACTTTCTTATAGAGCTTTATATGTGTGGGTGACAGTTCCCCTTTAATGAGAGCTGAGAGGCGCCAGTCTCATCCACACGTTGTCCCTCTGAAGCTGCAAAGTGATGGAATGAAGGGAGAGTAAATGATTTTATACAGACAAAGAGGGATCTTCTTGTAGATTTGCCCACGTTCCTAAGGGATTTCTGCCTGTCGGCTCCTCTCCATCTCCATTGGAAATGTAAGTGGAGATCCGCTCAGTAAATATAATGTGGCATCAATTAACAGCTCTCTTATTTGCTTCTATAATCAGCAGGGCTCTTTACATTGCGTGTGTCTGCAGCAGGGCATTGCCTAGAGCGAGTTATGGAGCTCAGAATTGCAGTGCTGGGGTCCTAGTTCGATTCTAGTCAGGACCCTCTCCCCAAGGAATCTCTATATTCTCCCCCAAGTCAGAATGGGTTCCATCTGGTACTCCAGTTCCCTCCACTACAATTACATACAGGCCGGTTATTCAACTCCTAATAGAACTGCGGCTGCCCATAGTGTGTGTGCGAATGTGATAGGGCCCTTAGATTGTAACATGTGGATTATTTGGCTAAAATGGGGGAGATAGCCTTCTCCTTCTCATTCTCTTTATTTGTCAGGACCCACAACCTCTTTGTATAATATACAATAAATATGTAATGAGAAGAAGGGTCAGTCAAAAGACTTCAAACCACAGAACCGCAACTCCCATTCTCAGCTGGACCCTCAACAGTGGCTCATAACCATATAGGTGTTTTATTTAATAACAATTAACAAAATAAGTACATTAATAACCAATTCTTTAGTGGTATAGAAAAGGAAGGAATAATCTCACTGGTGAGAAATTAATGGATGCCCTGCAGTGAAATTCTCTTAGGGATGACAAAAAGTCCATTTCCAATGGTGGCTATCTCCAGGTTTAGTCCAGGTCATACTCCGGGTCGGTCTCAGGGTCGTACTCCAGGTCAGACTCAGGGTTGTACTCCGGGTCGTACTCCAGTTCAGACTCAAGGTCATACTCATGGTTATACTCAGGGTCGTACTCAGGGTCGGACTCAGGGTCGTACTCCGGGTTGGACTCAGGGTCATACTCCGGGTTGGACTCAGGGTCGTACTCAAGGTTGTACTCAGGGTCGTACTCAGGGTTGGACTCAGGGTTGGACTCGGGGTTGGATTCAGGGTGGTATTCATGGTCGTACTCCGGGTTTGACTCCGGATCGTACTCAGGGTCGTACTCAGGGTTGGACTCAGGGTCGTACTCAGGGTTGGACTCAGGGTCGTACTCTGGGTTGGACTCAGGGTTGGACTCAGGGTCGTACTCAGGGTTGGACTCAGGGTCGTACTCAGGGTCAGACTAGGTCAGGAGGACACTGGGGAAAACCTAGTGTGCCCAGTGGCCCCTGCCAGCACATGTGTGCACTGTCCCCTCACCTGACTGCAGTCGCAATTTGGGAGTGAGGTCCACATCATGTGTTGGCAGGGGTCTAGCTGGTGCTGTATGAAGGAACTGAAGTTGGTGACTGGGGTGCGGGACCCTGGCCAGGTTCGGACTGGGGGGGTCAGGGCCCACCTGGGCTGCCACATCAGGACCCCCACACCCCCCCAAGAGCCTCCCTCCCCAATCATAGCAAACCTCCCTCCCCAGCAAACCCCCCCCTGCCCTCTCCTGCCCCTCAGCCCCTCAGTTTGGTATCGGGACCTTCTCCTCCAGGATCCCCATCACATCCACCCTGAAGAGGCAAAGACATGTGCTGCTCTGCTCAACTAAAGAACAGAACTTGACTAACCCAGTTGGGAATATTCTCTCCCGTAGGGCTTAGGCTCCAGAATGGGAATTTCCTGAGCAGTATTATGTATATCGGGGCCACCAAATCAATATCAGGCTGGGCACGTTTGAAAATCCCACCCTGGAGGGACCACATGACCCTGTTGATGTTCCTCTCTTGATGGGCCTCAATAGACCCCCACATGGGTCACCTCTCAAACAAACAGATGTCAGTAAGATACACCTGCAAACTTCACTGCTTATCTAAGAGCAAGAAATGGCAAATATAACTAATTATATTTTATTTCACCCATTAAACAAATAAGACATTTAAGCCAATTTGCTCTTTCTTATATAGTGGTACTGGGCTCCTCTTTTGCCACCTGATTCCATGTGACAAGCTGGAGAGAGAAAAGGCATCATAAGACTCTTATTCATATGAACAATGCAGAAGTATTTATCTTCTTTAACCCAACACATCTACATGGGAATTAAATCCAAACCAACTGCACTAAAAATCATTCTGTCTCTTTATGGGATTTCCATCTAGAGTCTGATCTCTTTTATTCAGTTTTCACCTCTGCCTTGTGTATCTAAACAGGGACCAATCAGTGACCTTCGACTAATTAATCCTCTATCATCTCACTGATTATACTAATCAAATTCTTAAGATAATTATTGTGCGGAGGCCTGTGCATTTTTTGTTTTTAACGCTTTGATTGTGAGACAGACGTGTAATTCTTCTTCCATTGTATTTGCTCATTCTTTTACAGCATCATTTATTGCCTGTCTACTAGGTGCTAATATATAGTATATTGTAACACAAACTGGGAGACTGGCTGAATCTTTGTTCACCCTACTAAATGTTTCTGGAAGAAAGGGCTTATTTGTGCCCTGGGTCCCTTCAAAAAATTATAGCAGGGTGACTGTTACCCCAATGTTTCTATATATCTGTAACCTTGTTATGAGCTAAGGGGGCCCAGTCTGAAGGTCAGTTAGGGGGAGATTTGGAGTGAGTGCTTATTTGTGCCCTGGGTACCCCTGGAACTATAGCAGGGTGACTGTTACCCCAATGTTTCTATATATCTGTAACCTTGTTATGAGCTAAGGGGGCCCAGCCTGAAGGCCAGTTAGGGGGAGATTTGGGGTGAGTGTTTATTTGTGCCCTGGGTACCCCTGGAACTATAGCAGGGTGACTGTTACCCCAATGTTTCTATATATCTGTAACCTTGTTATGAGCTAAGGGGGCCCAGTCTGAAGGCCTGGTAGGGGGAGATTTGGGGTGAGTGCTTATTTGTGATCTGGGTACCCCTGGAATTATAGCAGGACAGGACTGCTGCTTACAATGGGGATCAGATAGGATCTGTGCAGCCACTGGGACAGAATGTTCTGTTATACAGATAGCTAGAATCTCAGCTGCCATAAAGCAGGACAGGACTGCTGCTTACAATGGGGATCAGATAGGATCTGTGCAGCCACTGGGACAGAATGTTCTGTTATACAGATAGCTGGAATCTCAGCTGCCATAAAGCAGGACAGGACTGCTGCTTACAATGGGGATCAGATAGGATCTGTGCAGCCACTGGGACAGAATGCTCTGTTATACAGATAGCTAGAATCTCAGCTGCCATAAAGCAGGACAGGACTTCTGCTTACAATGGGGATCAGATAGGATCTGTGCAGCCACTGGGACAGAATGTTCTGTTATACAGATAGCTAGAATCTCAGCTGCCATAAAGCAGGACAGGACTGCTGCTTACAGTGGGGATCAGATAGGATCTGTGCAGCCACTGGGACAGAATGCTCTGTTATACAGATAGCTAGAATCTCAGCTGCCATAAAGCAGGACAGGACTGCTGCTTACAGTGGGGATCAGATAGGATCTGTGCAGCCACTGGGACAGAATGCTCTGTTATACAGATAACTAGAATCTCAGCTGCCATAAAGCAGGACAGGACTGCTGCTTACAATGGGGATCAGATAGGATCTGTGCAGCCACTGGGACAGAATGCTCTGTTATACAGATAGCTAGAATCTCAGCTGCCATAAAGCAGGGCAGGACTGCTGCTTACAGTGGGGATCAGATAGGATCTGTGCAGCCACTGGGACAGAATGTTCTGTTATACAGATAGTTAGAATCTCAGCTGCCATAAAGCAGGACAGGACTGCTGCTTACAATGGTTCAGGATCTGTACCCACTTTGCTGCCCTAGTAAAAAGAATACATTGTTTTCAGGCACATATAAGGATTACTGGGTCCCTTTAAACATTTACATTTACTGTACACTTATACATTTTAGTGTAAATTTCAGACAGGATGTATTTTTGGCTGGGAATGATGCACTATTGGAGTCCTCAAAATCAAAGAACAAAATAACTTTGCAGATCCGAACTTGCTCAGAGATTTATATCAGTGGAAAATGTAATGCTGAAATGTGCCTTTATAGCTAAGGAGCTTGGCGCCGCGAGATTTATACTAATAATAGAAAGCAGTGTATACATTTATATAGGAAATAAAGGTAGGAGAGGATTGAAGGCTGCACGGTAGAGAAGCGACGGCTTCACATGTTTCTACCCAGAGCTCAGGAAACCACAAGCTAAAATACGATCTGCCATCGGCTTAGCGCGGCCTATCAAACGATGAAGCGAACGTTTCACTCTTCACAACTGGCAGATCAGATATCAAAAACCTGGAGGGAACCACAGAGGGATCCAACATATTCGTGACATAGGGAGCGGAAGAACAGCAATCTGTCTCAATCGGCAGCAATGAATCACTCAGGCGCAGTCTGGAAAATACAAGTTGTGCAAAATGGCAATGAAAATGGCTTATTTTCAAAATCTGGGCAAATTCTGCCTTTTTGCAGTCTGCAACCAACCAGTAGCGGGCACTAAAATAAGGGCACGGGTTGCAGAGTCTCTACTATGTAAACTGATGTTGGAACCAATTAATCTCCCTGAAATGCCTTCTCTCCGGCAAGAATACGAATCGCCAGTGGGATGGCATACGAATCGCTTCATTTTCCAAAGTCACCCGAAGTTGCCTCACAAGGAAACTTAGGGGACTTCTGAATTCCGAAGCGATGCGTATGTCATCCCACCGTGATTCATATTCTTGCCGGGACGGAAGGCAAGAGAGATTAGTCGCCCGCAGTACAAAAGATTTGACGCTGGCCGATTAATCTCCCCGTTTGCCACAACCCTAAGGAATTTGCACAGGATCAGGGAAGAGAGTGCCTGAAACTTAGAACAGCAATACTAACCAAATCACATACAAATAAAGAACCACCTCTTATCCAGCTGTTGGGTTCAACAATGTTATCAACCCAATTAACAGACCATTGTGAGGATATACAATAGTGTGGGTAATTGTGTGGTCAATACACAAGGTGTCATACACATTGTCACAATGGAGGCATTCCCCTAGGACAAGGATCCCCAACCTTTTTTACCCATGAGCAACATTCAGATGTACAAAAAGTTGGGGAGCAACACAAGCACAAAAAAAGTCTCTGGGTGACAAATAAGGGCTGTGATTGGCTATTGGTAGCCCCTATGTGGACTGGCAGACTACAGGAGACTCATTTTGGCAGTACATCTGGTTTTTATACAACCAAAACTTGCCTCCAAGCCTGGAATTCAAAAATAAGCTCCTGCTTTGAGGCCACTGGAAGCAACATCCAAGGGGTTGGAGAGCAACATGTTGATCACGAGCTACTGGTTGGGGATCACTGATCTAGGAAAACAATAGATGGAGAATAATAAATGTTTAGGGAGACTTAGCCAGGGTCAGACTGGGCCAACGGGCAGTGATTGAGTTGGACTGAAAAAAGTTGAGGGCTGCTCTGTGTGGTGAGCATAGCATGGCGTGCTAAAACAAGTCCCTCCCACAACCATAAGCCACACCCATTGTTATAAAAAGCCTCACACACCAATACTTTCTGGTTTCACCCACTTTAAAGCAAAGCCATTTTGCTATGTCCTTTTTGGTATTTCCTTCTAAAGGTGGCCATACACTATTAGATCCGCAGATCTTAACCCGATATGCCCACTAACGGCTGGGCAATATCAGGTGAATCTAAACGTTCGGCCCTGGGGCTGAACAATCGCATTACATTACTGCGAATGGGCGCCGACGGGTCACATGACTGCATCAACTAGCCAATGCGGTCCTGGATAGCAGAAAAAAATCAAACTTGCCCGATCGATATCTGCCTGATTTTTGGCCTGATATTTATCAGGAGGACCCGTCGGGAGCCCTCACACATGGGCAGATAAGATGTCGA